>NC_054411.1:12064000-12390500 GCF_017976425.1 Toxotes jaculatrix | reverse complement strand
GATCTTCGTGAGAAAACCATGGACAGAGAGGACAGCGTTTAAGGGTCAGGGCTTGAGGTCATGAGGTCAGGATTGAATAAACACAAACAGAAACACTCATGAGAAGAGAGGTCTTCGGTCACAATTAACAGAAGAAAAATTACTGTAGCGGTAATGTACTTTGTTAAGTGTGTGGTATTAAACATTGATTTCCACATTGATATTTAGCAACCATTTAACTGTAAATACACCCACAACTGTGGCAAACATGTTTTTCTGACATATTCCAATTTTACTCTATGACATCCTGAAGAGGAAAACAACTCTCATTACTCGTTTACCACATTATCCTTTAAATGTATCAGGTCTTTGTCTCACTAAAACTCAAACGTGATCATCTCCAGCCGTTAGTTTATAACAGCACAAAATGAGATGATGTCTCAGGTCATTCTCACAGACTATGGGAGAGTTACATCTCTTCCTTGCCCTGCTCCTGGGCTCCAGTTTCTCATTTTGCCCGGGATAATAGGAAAAATGTGCTGCCTATCGGCTCCAGTGAAACAGCATATACAGCACATGAGCTGTCTGGAGGTAGTCAGCGCTTCACCCCGTGTGATCATCTGTCCACGATTTGTGCCCGGCACTCAGACAAATGTGAAGTTGCTTCTTGTTTTCTTTGACAAAACAGGGAATTTGAGGTTATGTATGAGACTTCAAGGGCTGAACAGTAGCAGTGTAGTTGATGTGGAAGGCACAGAGAACTTTAACCTGGCATAATAACCAGCCAAACTTTTCCTACTCACTTGAAGTGAGAGCTCAGCTTTTTCTCAAAATAAAATGATCCATGTTAGACATCAGGTGAAATATAAATTTACATAAAATTGATTTTAAGTGACCTTACATTGGCAAGAGAGACTGAGAGTGCGATTCGGTTTTACAAACATCTGGAGCTGGTGCTCAGGACCTCCTCCCCCCTCCTTTGAATACCAACTGTGTTACATCAAGATGCAGGGGGCCAGATTGAGTATGTCCTGGAGTAAAAACATGGCCTGTAAGATGTGGACGGGTCATGAGTGGGGGACGAGGGTGTGTGTGTGTTGGGGGAATTAAGAAAGAGTGGAATTTTAGTAAGGTGGGTAATGTCAGAGAGAGCAAGCACAACTGAGTGTATTGTGTTAAATGTGTGTGGGTGTGTGTGCGTGTGAGTGAACACAGCTGCGTGTCTCTCCATCTGTTATCTCGCCATGCAGAGCTGATAATATATTCAAATGTTGCCCTTGTAAAACCCAGAAGACGCTGACCTGTTTCTATTCAGACGTAGTTTGAATCAAGTTTACCAACAAAAGTAATTCACTGACCACCTCAGGAAATGTTTTTGTCACTATGTCATGGATTAAATTACAGTGCTTACATAATTTGAGATGAAATAATAAAGAACACCGCCTGGCTTTCAAGCAAAGCACTGAGACTTCTCTACTCACTTTAACTTGATTTCATCTCTGCATTTAATGCAGTAGGTCTTAATTGGTGGTCTAAGAGACATTGTAGGAGTTGCAGACACTGTTCTTGGTTGATTTATCTCCTGCCTCTCATGTTACTGCCCCTCTAAACTGTGGAGTACCTCAATCCTCTTCTACATTAAGTCTAAAGGAGACTGTGCGTTTATGTTCAGGGTCCCCAAACTCTTGAACAGACTCGGTCTTGTTACTTTAGTGACTCCCTTTAACTCTCAAACTCTATTATTATTATCACCCAAACCATAAGTATATGTAATATGAAGCTGTAACATTTCTTTACTGAACCACAAATTGTGTCTGTAGCAGTTAAGACAGTTGGCCCAAATCTTAAGCATTATTTATAGATTGCACTACTTCTGTTTCGCTCTTACTGGGTCAGAATGTGAGAAAACAGACCTGCCATCTCTTGCCATCTTTGAATCATCGCGGACTCATATCTCAAATCCTTTTTCAAGGACTGATTAACATTATTATTTGATGAGCTTCTTGTACTTTAGGATTTTGCATCTATACCAGTAAATAATGTCTATTTGGGAAACATACACTCTTGCTGCATCTCCATTTTCTTAATCTCATCTTTTAACTATCAGTTGTTGGATGTGGGAATCAGTGGAGCGTAGGTCGGCTGTAGCCAGGCCGAGGATCGATCAGTGTGCTGCCCACACACAGCAGCATCACCGTGAAATACAGAGAGAGGGAGAAAGGCAAACACTGTAAAAGCAGAGAATTCAAGAGGCAGGCAGCAAAAAATTCCTTGTTGCTTCAACTCATCATTGTTGATCGAGAAGAACTTGAAAGCAGCAACTTTGAACCTTCTGTGTTTCTATTATTATCTGTTAATGGTTTGGCAAGCGGAGGTAAAAGCGTACACTCAGTTTCAGCCTTGCTGTCACAACTGTGCGGTTTCACAGGTTTACTTCTACTCCTGACCACTCACTATGTCCTGTCCCCATCACATGTTCAGCTTGAATCTGCTCCCTGCTGCACTCACAGCTGTGAGCCAGCGTACATTCCCACACATCGATCCTTGCAGTGTTCATGCACACTTTAAAAAACACACTGAGGCCTTCGTTTCTGACGTCCCACCGGCCTTGCTCTGTTTCGGCATCTTGGATCAGTTTAATTGCAGCCCTCCTTTGCTCTGTATGTGGGAGCAGAGTAGATGTAAGGGGAGAGGGGCTTTGTATCCTTATGGATCAACTGGGAATTCTATAGCTGCTTGAGTAACACTTGACAAACGAGAAGAGGAGGCGTAGTGAGGTGAGGTCAGTGTGTGTTAAAGTATGAGACAGGATGTGTGTGGGGTAGCAACAGACAGGAGTCCCCTCTAATTGATTCATTATGCTTAGGAAAGTGGGAGTCAGAAATGTACATACTACTGTATCAGCCATCTCTTGGATGCACACACACACACACACACACAAAAGTTGGTACATCTTTGGCCTGCTGTCATCGATGAGGCCCCCACAGAGCATGTTTGTGTCCTCATGATGTCACATATACAGTACCTTCTCCTCCCTCTAAGGCAGAGGTGTCCAAACTGTTCCACAAAGGGCCGTGTGGCTGCAGGTTTTTGTTCCAACCAAGCAGCAGCACACCAGACTTGATTCATTTAATCAACTGATCTCACTCTTCAGACAGTTGATTGGTCAAACAGTGTGCTCTTCATTGGTTGGAACAAAAACCTGCTGCCACACGGCCCTTTGTGGAACAGTTTGGACACCACTGCTCTAAGGGTTTAAATGCACTGAAGACCACCCGAGATGCTCGATTCAGAGGCTTTTTGACATTTTTGACAAATGACTAATCAGTTATCAGATTGTTGTAGATACATTTTCTGACTAATCAATTAATGAGCAAACTGTTTAAGCTCTACTCACATCATACACACAAACATTTTTTGGTCTCTGAAACACCAGGGGGGAAAAACACACACACAAACCGACAACCACCACAACCTTATACTCCAAGGGATGAGAGATATCTGCCACACACTGATAACAAGGGTGGGGGCCCAACACACACACACATTACATCACCAACATCAACTGCTGTCCCGGTCACACACATGAAGACACAGAGCAGACACACACACACACACAGCAGCAGCACATAACTGCTGAATATATCAGCATTGCCAGCAGCCCACACAATTTAAATTGACATTTAAATGAAAATATGCAGAAATGTTGTATTCTGCAGTCTCTTTACTTGTGCTGCTGAAAACTACACGTGAATGTGTTGAAACTCGAGGCACTCGAGAGAGTGTAAGGGTTAAAGAATTCGGACTGAAGGAAGACATGAAATACCATGACACGGAGGGTAGATGGGTGAAATGCAAAACAAATAGGAGCTTAAGGAAGAATGAAGTGTAGAAAGATAGCGAGAGACAGATGGAGAAAATGTATGAGAGGGGTTTAAGCCACCTGTTGGTATGCCCTCTTTGCTCTCACAGTTTCACTAACATCATCATGATATGCTCTGACTATGAAAATGAAACACACACTTAGATATGTTGAGATACCGTTACCGTACAGTTGGCTGAAATCGATGGAAACTGATAGTATCATCTTGGGGTGGGTTAGTTGTCTGCATCAGTGCTTTTGATGCTATTTTTTCTGCAATGCCCACAACTAGTGTAGCATGAAAAAAGCCCATGAAAATTAAATCAAGTTTCATTCCTCAGCTAAGGCTATTAATTCTTTTTTTTTTCTTTTTACAGCCAGGAAATTTAGAAAAACACACTTTTCTATTTGGAAGAAATTGGTCACAGGAACAAAAATGGAAATTTCCCAAATATGTGGTCAGTAGAAAAGCTTAGACTCATTTTGTGAACTCAGTTTGATGTCGTACTGTATGTTGTGTTGATCCTTAGGAACTCTTTTTTTCCAGTCGGAAACTCCTCACACAGCCTGTTAAGAGCCACAGCTGACCTAAGAACAGCCAGAACCAAGAAATGGCAGCAACACGGGGACATATTTGTTTCATTTTGATGTGAATAGCAGTAGCACCAATAAAGCACCACAGCATAGGGCCTTTGCACATATTCTTTAAATTACTGTTTCGCAAAGCAGAGCTTTCGATTCAGGTGGGCTAATACAACTTGGGTTCTTCAGAGGGTAGTAGTTTGCAGCCTCCATATTTCATTGCTTGAGTATAAGATCTGCAGCACAGCAAGCGTGTGTTTGGGTCACTGAATCTAAATTTATGAGTTTTCTGATTTTCTTTCCTACAGTGATGTTGAACTTCATGTGGGAGTTTAACCTTTGACCCCTGAAGAGACAGACAAGCCTTGACATTTGATTAGTGAAATATATCATTTTTGGCATCACCAAGGCTCATTGTTTTTAGGTCAGCAGTCTTGGGCAATTAGGAAAAAAGTATTAGTTTCCTTTAAAAAAAAAAATAGACTTTGGAAGCTGATCTTGCTCTGTGCTAATTATTTATACAACAAGTCAAGCTGAGCGCCTTCATATCCATCATGAGCTCATCTGTGCTCAGTGACAGTTCAGCCTCGAGCGATGACACCCTTTACAATATGTTTGCACTCACAGGGGTTTAGCAGATAATTGCAGCTTCAGCCCTGCAGCTTTCCAGACAGTCTAGCTATAGGCATCTTCAGCAGGTGTTAAATGACAACAGATATCAGCATCCATGCCTGCTTCATCAGATATTTAGGCCAGTCTGACAAAAGTGTGAAACATTTTATGAGCAGCTCATCAGTAACTTTGGTCTCAGCGTTTCTATATAATGGCAGGTTAATAAATGGCTTTTCTGCTCTCTTGTTGTTGCTGTGTCTCTTGCTGTATTCATAGTTAGCATCAGGGCGTGGGTTTAATATCTTTTGGATTTAGCCCAGTAGTTTAACTTCTTTTCCTTCTATCATTCATTTCTGTGAACTTTGTACAAAAATAGAAATGCTGCCTCTGTCTATTAAAAGTGAACTGACGTTTACAGGAAACTGCAAAGTAATACTGCTCTTCTTAGAGAAAAAAAAATCAAGGCACAACTGTGGGCCTTACAACAAAACCAGCATAAGACACACAGTTATGAGGAGCTGTCAACAGTAGAGATCAAAACACAATGACACACTGAAGAAGGTAGAGGTAGAGATGTGCAGACTGACTGTGACTGATCTATTCTAAGATTTAGACGAAATGAGGTCAGATCACGGCATATTGGAATTTCATTTTAGAGGAGTAGTTTGATATTTTGGGAAATATGCTTATTTGATTTCATGCTGAAAGTTAAAATGTAAAAATGTAGGAACAGTCAGCAGCTCGTTAGCTGAGCTTAGCAGAAAGACTGGAAACAAGGGTAAACAACTAACCTCGCTCTGTCCAGAGGTAACTAAATCCACCTACCAGCTCCTCTAAAACTCACTGAAAATCATGTCATAACTTGTTCATTTAATTCGAAACAAAAAGCAGGAATTTGCTGTATTAAGGGGAGTTTTGCGTGTGGAGATTACTGCTCCCAGTGAAAGAAATAGCTGGGAACATAACCCCAGTAAAACTGTTAATAAGTGAGTTTTAAATGTGATGGTAGGTGGATTTTATTACCTTCAGACAGAGTCAGGCTGGCTGTTTCATGAGAGTGGTATCAGTCGCCACATTGGCAAGAAGGTGCATAAGATTTATTAGAATGTGGATATTTCCCAGAATGTTAAACTGTTCTTTTAATTGACTAAATGTGTGGATTAAATAGCCACGGTTTAACGTTAAACCTTGACCCTGAGGTGTTCATCGACCCAGAATTCTGGCTTAGAGTCAGACTAGTTGCAATCATAGATCTGATTACTGTCAACAGTACATTACAGTAGAGTATAACAAACTGATCCATGACCAATAAATCAGGTTTGCAATCTCTCTTTTTTTTAAGTATGTGTATTCACCCGTTTTTACTCATTCCACCTTAACACTCTTCTCCCTCTCTCTTTCTGTTGCTCCTGAGATATGATCTCAGGAAACACTAAAACAGCAGGTACCACACATAGCACATACTCAAACACACACACACACTGCAGCGGAGCAGGGGACTTTGTAAACAGATCTCAGCAGGTCTGTCCTGGTAGAGCAGCACTGAACGCACAAAAACACACGCGCACATACACACAGATAGCCTTCGTGTCACAGAGCTGTTATGCAACACACCACAACACCAGTGGGAAAAACTGTTGGTTATCGAGATCTCTGACCAGTTCTCGTGTTCTCATGTTCTCTCTGTCTCTCTTCCTGTCCTCCACATGCTGTGCATCATCTCCTCCTCTGCCTGCCCTATTTCTCTTGATCGTGCTGAGTCCCTCTCTCTGCCATGGCTCACTGTCACTTTTTTTCTCTATCCCCTCTTTCCTTCATTTTCATTTTTACAACCCCTCTCTGCTTTTGTCCAGCTGCCTGTCATTTCCTTTCTCTCTCATTCCTTTCTCGTTTCTCTCTTTTTCTCGCCCACTGTGCACTGGCCAGATTGGCTCTTTTTTTCCTCTCTGATTGAGCAACACTTCAAGCAGCTGCATGTGGGGCACACACACACACACACATACACGCACGAACATTTACACACTTACCAGAATGTCTGAGACACAGCATTTTTCTTAATTTGGTTAAGCCCAGTTAAATGGTCCTCATATGGGCTTTGCCAGAAGCTGTAGTCTTTGCATTACAGTGTCACAGACAAAACCACGTGTCTTTTCCCAGGAAAGATTTAAATCTGCATGAAATCTGTACATTATATATGTCTGTAGTCCATATGTTTCTGTCAGATAGAACAGATAGAACCGGTTCTACTGGTTCCACTGCTGTCTCCATGGCAACTGGTTGTCAACCACGACATCAGCAAAAGTCCCATGTGCTGCTGCTGTTTGTACTTCATCTGGTGTCATGCGACGTCAGCAGTCTTTCCATTCAGAGCTCCATTTCTAATTAGATTTTGCAGGTATTATAGATGAGCTCTGTCTTTAGGCTGACACTCACCAGACTTCCAAGCAGCAGCAATGCCCAGTGAGCTAGCTGTAGCTAGTTAGTGTAAGCTAATGCTGACACTGGAACTATGAGTCTTGGTTGAATGGTTGACTTTACAGTGCTTTCAGCTGATTTGTTTTAAAACAAAATACTATACAACTCTCTTAAATCTTAACATGATGGCTGCACACATGAAATTGTAGTTTAAGATTGAAGCTGCAGGTCCAAGGCAAAAAATCTGCATCCTCACTGTTGATTCGTGGGGGGAAAAAAGGAGCATGAGCTTTGCTTGTGTTGCAGGGTAGAGCTAGTGAGGCCCAGTAGTAAAAAAAAATATATAATTTAAATGTTACATGATCTGACACAGTGCCTGGATTGTTTAGATCCAGACTTTACACAAACATACTTGGAAAAGTCATTTGTCAGAAAGTGACACAACTGTCAGCAGTTAGTTTTTATACATTAATTTCAAATGTATCCTTTAACTTGCATTGGATTTTGAACACTGTAAGCTCATATTAATTTCTTCTTAGCACACCCAGCTGGAAAACACGCTGTCAACTCCTGTAGATATGTTTTTTTCCAAGTGGTGAAATAACATTATCAAACTAGGATACAGTTTTTAGGTCATGGAAGAGGGGGCCCTGGAACAAAAAGTGATGAATACCCTTTTAGTTAAACAGCAGATTGGATTTTCCCTGAGAGGCATTTGACACAATGCTCCGTTGTTTGTTTAACCTGCCATCTACTGATTCCCGTTTACTATGGAACATTTTTTATGCCTGTTATAAGGTTTTCCTTTACCTTACCCACTGCTTGCATTCAGTAGGTCATTTATCCACAGTTGTGGGTGTGTTTGCCGTACACACTTTAAACTGAAAATAGTTCATAAGATATAATATGCTGGCACAAAAGCTGCACACCTTTGACTCGGAGCTCAGAAGAAACTTGACCTCCTGATTTATTTGAATAGGCATATTAAGTTTACGATAATCCCCTATGGGAAGCATGCAAGTGAGAGCAATGTTGACAAAATGCTTTACATGCACGCAAACACACACACAAGCACACACACACATGCATGACCAAACACACTTCATTGTGTTGGGAGCCAACAGCGAGCCAATGATCCTTGGCTGTGAAAGGGTTAACAGCGGTCATGATCCATCCATTGCAGCAGGCCACCACTCAATTATTCAACAAGCTGCGATCTGGTTTCATCTACTGCCAATGCCACTGACAGCGGTCACACACAAACAGACATGTATTTGTATGTGCACAGGTACACACACACACACAAACAGGTTAACTGGTATGTCTTCATTCTTAGTTGTACACTACATAAACCTCAGAGTGGCCCCATCAGAGTTCACAGATGCTATCACAGATGATGCATCTTTTTGCAGCTGGAGACAGTGTTTTCAACCACCTCATGTAGTTAGCATTAATTTAATTAGCTAGCTGGCTTCAGTTGATGAAGCCAAAGATGAAAAGCCTAAAGGACCCATTGTTTAACAAATTAGTATTAAGAATTTAGAGTGGTAAAGCTACCCCATTAAGAATGTTAACTCCTTATGCACAATGCAAAAACTAAAAGCTTGCAATATATTAAGCAAGAAAAAAAAAATTCAAATCAAAATTTTAATGTAATTGAAATTGCATAATGCAACCACAGAGTCAAATACCAAGACTTGTGTGTACACCGTACTCTCCCCCACATGTACTCACAGAGACTGACAGAAACAAAGGCTGATTGTGGCAGGAAACTAAAGGAATTCATGGGATGGCAGTTGTCCTTTTGACTCCACATCCTCTCAGTGTGCCACAGTCAGGACACCAGGGTCAACACGTGTGCGTTGTGTTGAGGAATCAAACTCCATAATGTTCTGCAATAGACGTAAAATATTCCATATTGATTTCCTTGATTTATTGCTGTATTTTGAGCAGTAACATGCATGAGCCTGGAATAACACATGGATACAGTGTTTTTTCCTACTGCTTCCCATCCTCCCATGTGGGACTCTGTTTTGAAAAAAAAGTCCACTGCTGATAACTGACTGACTTTCCTGACAACAAGCTAGTGTGCTGACAAAGAGGGAAAACGTTACATCTCATTTTCTCTCCCATCAAAATATTTTTCACAGAAACCATGAAGTTTTCAACGCCCACAGTTCAAACAAACACGAGGACTGCATTTCCTGCAGGCCCCCTAAAATCTCAATGGCTAAAATCTTTCAAAACAGGAGTCTCCTTCCTTTACACTTTTATCACCGTCAGTGCAGAGTAATGTGCTTTGACACAGAGCAGAGGAAAACACGCAGTCATGTTGTTGTCACCCTCCATCCCTTACACTCAGACCTGCAGAGAACTTTGACAATTTAGCTCATACAGATCAAACCCAAAGCACACAAAAAATGATCAAATCAAAAGTGCACGCTAATGTCAGAGACACAGAGTTTAAGAGATGGCACATGCCCCAGGGGATGATTAGTGGGGTGCGGAAAGGCATTGAGAGGCAGTCAGAGGTTAGATTGGCAGACACTTGCGTCTCCCCCACATAATGGTTCCCAGCTGTGCTACTCTCACTGTTTATGTTAGGAGAGTTCCACTGCAAACTCTGTTCCTCCCCGTCGTCTCTTACTGGAAACCTTTGTCTCTATGTGTATATGTTTATCTGCCTGCTGTGTTTCTCTGCTTTCTCTTAACTTGCACTGTTTCTTTTCTTGAACTCTTTCTCAATCCTCTTGCTGCATCTAATTTTCTAACCCTCCCACACACTCTCTCCCTCCTTGATTATTCCTTTCCTCTGCTCCTTCTTTCTTCCATTTTTTTCCTCCTTCGTCCTGATCCCAGGATGCTAATACATTTATTTGATTTTATATTAATAATATCATATTGTTTTCTCCCTTGGAAAATCCACCCCTGCTGCCCAACCCAGGCTCTTCCTCTACAGTCAGGAAAAGGAGGATCTGGTGGGATTCATGAGAGTCGAATTGCTCTGAATTATTCTGTTGTTACTCCTTCTCTGACTCTCTGTCTCTCTGTCTCTCTCTCTCTCTCTCTCTCTCTCTCTCTCTCTCTCTCTCTCTCTCTCCCGCCTTCTCAGGGCAAACTGCCCAGATCACCGCTACCCTAAGGAATTTGGTGCCTGAAATGAAATTATATGTTGCCATCTGTGTTATTTTTTTATGGTCAAGGGCTGGAGTGAGAGGCAGTATTGTGGTGATTGAGGCTCAGTCATGATTTATTTGCAATAATCTCACAGTAAGTTGTAGTGGAGATAGAATTTGTGGAAATTACTGATAAGTCAAACAAGAGCATTCCTCTTTTTTTCTTTCAGAATAAATCATCAGCTATCTTCTTCTCTCCAAACACTACAGTACCTTTATATCTCTCTCACCCTGCCCACATACTCCATATGTATTTTTAGCAGCCGCATGCCTGAATTGTGGTGCTAGCTTCACATATGTAGCAGAAACAATAGACCGCTCCAGTTGCACAGTATGATTGCAGATCTGTTGTATGCACATGACATGCTTACCACATTTTCTAATCCCCTGTAGGTCACCCAGCACCCACTTCACCTGTATGTTACCTCACAGCTAATATTAGTTGAGGGTACAGAACCTTTTTTTCCTAGTCATGTAGGTGGTAAATCAGTGTGATCACACTGTAAGAGCTCAAGGCACAATTATACAGGTTCTATAAATGTCTTCACCGAGGGTGTTAGAACTGTCAGTTATATGCTGCAAATGGACACTTTCTCTCCAGAATGAAACACGCTCTATAATAAAATGCGACACCTACTCTACAACTGAATGGCAGCACAAAATGAAAACACAGAGGAGAATGGATCTGAAACCAACAAAGATTTACAAGTAATGAGAGGAGTTTTTTCTAAAGTGTTTCATCACACTGACATTGAATTTGACTAGAATTTTTGGAGTGTGATTTGGTAAAATTGCATTCCTCTATAATACAGTAATCATTAGTGCGTTGAAGTGCCACTCCACCCACAATTTTTGTATGAAGCACTCACCCTGCAGTCACTCAGCCATGTTTTTTAGTCACATGGGCTGCAGAAAGTAGCATGTCACTCTGACTTGTCCCATCGTTCTACATACAGTACGCTGCACCATTTAAAATATAGGCTTTTAAGTATCTTGAACTGGTAAAAATTTCCATGTGGCACTTATTGAAGGACAAATACATACTTCTCTCACTCTCCTGCAGGAGGCTCTTGCTCAGGCTGAAGCTCACACCCAGGCACAGTCCCAGTCACGGCCCCAGGTCGACCCGTCGGAGCTCGCTCCACGTCTGTGCCACCTGGTTCGGTCTGAGACGGGCTACGGCTTCAACCTCCACAGCGATCGGTCACGGCCCGGACAGTACATCCGCTCCCTGGACCCTGGATCACCTGCAGACCATGCCGGGCTCCGGCCACAGGACAGACTCATTGAGGTAGGAAGAAAGAGTGTGGATGAAGGGTCTGTGAGATCTGCAGGGGGTGGATACAGGAAGACAGAACACCTGATGATGTAATGCAATCCAATGCAATAGTCCTGCAGTAAATTCACTTCAGTTTTTGTTGACACTGTCAGCGACTTATTGATTCAACACTTTTTTTTTTAGCTTGTGGTGTTGTTTCATTGGACTGTATTAAATTGTCATTAATGCTGTATGTGTTTGTGTGTTGGGGTTTGTGAACAAATACAACTACATTAATCGGATACGAGCAGAGTATGTGTATGTGCGTGGGTGGTGGAGCAGTTAGGAGTGTTTTTTTTTTTATGTGCGTGCTTAATGAGTCAAGGAGGAGAGAAGCACAGGAGAGTAGATAAACTCAAATCCAAGTAGTAGAGCATCAAGCACATGGTAGTGAGTGAGTATTATGTGTGTTTTCATATATGTGTGCACTTTATTGTCAGAGCAGACTACAAAGAGGAATGATGAGGATCATGAAAAATGTTCACACATTAACGAGGTGATTATTGATAAATGATTCTGGGTTAATCTGGTATATATGGCAGTTGATTACGATTGATTGGGTGTGTGAAATTCCCTTAAGAGGCCTCTTGTAGCCCCCCATCTTCCCACTTTGGTGAAGCACGGTTTTTCTGTTGAGAGAGAGATGAGAGAGAAAGAAAGCAGCAGCAAGTGAAGGGTCAAAAGGAAAGAGAGAGTCCTCAACAAAAGGACAAAGGCAGACTGTGTACCTCCAGACAATATTACAGATTCTCAAGTGTTACAGAGTCACAGAAATGTTAAAGGCCACTGATTCAAATCTCTGAAACAGTTGAGAACATGGGTGACAAAGAGCTTGGATGTTAAGCCAACTTTCATCTGGTTTAAAAATATATATATATATATGCTGGCAGTAACATCATCATCTTTATAAGCAGTTTTTCATCTGAAAGTACACACACAGCATTCACCCTTCATTCCCATGACCTTTGCCCTCACTGGCTGTACATCAGGGTCCAGATCAGGCTGCAGAGCAGGCCTAACGGGATCCAGTAGGGTCTGATAGAAAGGTTAAACAGAGTTCATTTAGGAGACCCAGAACATGTTAAAGCAACAGTGTATTTACTAGAGAAATCAAACACAGAAGACATTAAAGGAATAGTTTTACATTTTGGGAAATTTACTTATTGGTCTTCTTGCAGACAGTTAGATGACAGGATTGGTACAGCTCTCCTGTCTGTCCAGTAAATACATAGCTGGTTAGCTTAGCTCAGCATAAAGACTGGAAACAGGTGGAAACTGCTAGCCTGACTTTGTTCAAAGGTAACAAAATCTACCTACTAGCACATCTACAGCTCACTAGACACATTATGTCTCCTTTCCATTATATCTCTAATGATATGTTCACTGTAGTGGATAATCTACAGCATCACCAACTATTTTAAATCTTTATTGTCCGATTTTTATATCGTAGTGGGTTCACTGAATGGAAGCCCATGTCTGCCTGGAAAGTAGGAAATTTCAAACATGGCTGACAGTAATATAAACTATACACAACATGTAGTTAAGGGTGCAAATGGAAAGTAGCTGACTCATACTTCAGCAGTGAGAGTTTTGGCATTAGAGGATACTGATGAACTGATGCTCCACTGGAACATTAGATGGCTGGTGAGAGGCTGTGGGAACATCCTGTAGCAGGTCACGATGGCAGTAACAGTCTGCCAGACACAAACTAACACACACTCATATATGCGTTCACACACACAGTCAAGCCAAAGGGTAGTGAAGGCAGTGTCAAGCCCAATTCAGTTTGATTAAAGGTGCTATATGTTGGTGTTTGCTATCTCTACATAGCCAACATTAGTATTAACAACAAATTATTTACCATACCTCTGGATTTGGGATTGTTGGTTTCCTTTTGTTTTATATGTGTAAAAAGGACACATGTTTAGAATTTATGTAAAGCTTTTGGCTGTTTGTGTTTGGGATACTGTAAGGTATGAGATTTGAAGTGTTGTGGAAAATCTGTGATTTCACGCCACCTTAATATCTTTTTTATATTGTTTGTTTTGTTTGGACTGAAAAATCTGAGCCACTATTGAGTTAGTTGGCTGTGTGTACGTGTGTGTACGTGTGTGTGTGTGTGTGTGTGTGTGTGTGTGTGTGTGTGTGTGTGTGTGTGTGTGTGTGTGTGTGTGTGTGTGTGTGCTCACTGATAATTGCAACCATCTCTGACCATGCATCAAGACAGCGCTTGTGTTATCTGTCAGCAGCTTGTTAGAGAGGTGAACAACCATGACAGATCCCTCTCTCTCTCTCTCTCTCTCTCTCTCTCTCTCTCTCTCTCTCTCTCTCTCTCTCTCTCTCTCTCACTGCCTCTCGCCGCCTTTTTCTTTCACCACGCCCCATTACACTGGAGGTGTATCAACAGCCAGCGTTGTAAAGGCTATGATGAGAGCTCAGCTTTCTTCCAATGTCTGGCACAAGCACTGACACCAGTGAACGCTTCATCAGCCTCTCTGCTCTGTCTGAGCTCAACCGTGCATACTCTGAACCCCTCGCAAACATCACAATAGTGTGACATCAAAGACCATACAAACTTGCGCCACACTTACTTTTCCTATTGTACCCACTTACACACTTAGGGTTAATTTCTGGAAGGTCCATCCATCAGTTCCACAGTGATTTGATGCCAGTTCACTCTCGCATCACAAAAACAACACTCAGTCCTACGCTGCTGTTTTACACATAGCTCTCTGTGCTATATATTTAAGGTATAAGAAACTGCAGATCATCGGCCCATCACTATCATCCAGACTGAAATATCTAAACAACTACTAGATGGATTATAATGAAAGTTTGTACACATGTTCATGGGCCCCTTTGAATTTGGCAATCGTCTGACTTTTTAGTGTCACGCTGTCAGCAGACTGACATTTCTAGCTTTTAGTGAAATGTCTTGAAAGATGGATTGCCATGAAATTTGGTACAGACATTTGTAGTTCCCAGACAATGAATCCTACTGAATGAATGATCCTTCTGACTTTTCTTCAAGCACCACCATGAGGTTTACATTTGTAGTTTTGATGCCTTTAGGATGAACTGTACTATTCACTCTTTCCATAGGTAAAAACATGACAGCTGTTCTGGGAATATAATATTTCTACTAATTTGTCTAGCAAAATTAGTTTCTGAATACACTGGAGTTTCAAAAGGAAAAAATGAAACAGTTAAGCTCATCATGTAAATCACCTCTCATAGTCCCACTTCCACTGACAACTGAGCACACACACAAACCATATCAAAAATGTGCCAGTGGACCTCAGGTGGCTGGACAGTTCATGACTTTGAAGATACCTAAGGCACAGGCAGACACATATACGCACACATAGTCTCTAGTATCAAGAGGTTTCCTGAGGAATAATCCCATGAGAAATAAGCTTCTGTACTGTTCCTACAGTATGTATTAATTAGCCCAGTGGGCAGAGAACAGAGTGCATTGTCTTGTGTGGGATGGACTGTTAATGAAGGGTTGAGAAACGTGACACAACACCTGTTGTTTGGCCGAATAGAAAGATGCTTGTTCTCGCTGTATCAAACTGACTGTCTGTCTGTGTTCATGGCTGACTGATGATCTGTCTATCTGAGGAGAGGAGAGGAGCTGTTCACATTTTCCATCTGTTGATCCCACTTTCTTCATGTTCCTTCCATCTCATTTACAGTGTTGTCTTCTTTCCACTCTCTCTCTCTTTTGTTTTTCTCTACCTTTCCTCCCTGAAAGTCCTGTAAAGTCTGTCTTAACACACCTATTCACCTGTCATCCTATTCTCTACACTTATTTTCACCTACTAATGAGAGCAAAGGCAAACTTTAAGAGTTTGCACTTTCCATTCTCTTCCTCTGCTTTACTCTGCCCTTTCTTGTCATAAGCAGTGAATTTTAAACAAATTCCCCCTCAGGACTCTGACACCTGAAACCCTGCACTATAGCCGGAGCCCAGGAGAGCCATCAATAATTGATTGTGTACCAACACTAACTTGGCGTGGTGCAAAGCTGGCTGCCGCAGAGTAGCCAAGGTCTAGACAACACTGTTGAAACACAGGCCTCCGAATGCATGCAGCATCTAGATAAGAACAGACAATAACAGGCTATTGTGTTTTGCCAGTTAGGTGTAGAGGCTAAGCCAGTATTGTCAAATAGATGGTCAGTGACGTGACCATATATTCATTACGTCCCTTTGTTTAGCTGTTGGTCCTATAACTGACTTTACAAAGTACTCCTTCTCTCAAGGTGGTTACATGGTAACTTCAGGCTACATCTGTTGCAAGAATTCATAATTCATAACAAGAGTTTGAACGTTGTGTGGAGAGGTTTAGGCACTCAGAGACGTGTCGAATGGTCAGTAGTCAGTAGGTTGATGAATGGCTCCCCCTACTGCGTGAATTAAGTAGCACAGGCTCTCAGTATTGTATACGGTATGTCAACAATGAAAAAACAGTGATCGGACAAAGGTTCTTTAAGGTACAATCAAATCAGCCAGTGACATTATCAGTTTTTAGTCTGGCTTTTCAGTCAGTTGTTTTTAACCATGCTACCAAAACCTGCATAGAGAGGGTGCACAAAGTCACCTGAAAGCCTAAACCGTAGTGTATGGTGTCCTGATGGACCAGCAAGAGTTGTAGTAGCCAACTCACAGAACTGTAAACAAAAAAACAACCTCTTTCCGTCCTTTCAAAAAGGCCTCTCTATTTTTTGTATCTGTCTTCTCCAGGTAAATGGCGTGAACATTGAGGGCATGCGGCATGCAGAGGTGGTGGCTTTCATAAAGAAAGGGGGAGATGAGACCTGGCTCCTGGTGGTGGATCCAGACACAGATGAACACTTCAAGAGGAGGGGGATAATCCCCACAGTCAGTCATCTCAAAGGTGGGACTACACAACCCAAACAGGGTTTGTGTTGCATATAAATATGAACTTCCAGAAACATTATCAGGCAGGTTGTGGTTATGCCACACAGGAAGTAATTACAGGTATTTTTTACAGGAAAGGATGAGTTTTCAACAAACACAACACTTTGTTTTAGAGGTCCATAATTTTATAGAAAGTTTCCTGGGAAAACTGTAAAATTTGGTGCTTATTATTCAACACAAAATTTGGTTATTTCACTTATTTAAATAACAGTTTAGAGAATTGTGCTGAGTTTATAAGTGGCTGATGATTTCCAAATGAAGTTTGTTGAAACCATAGCTCCATTAAGACCCACTGAGTCATCGTTCGTTTCTTTTTGGAAACTTAATTCTCCACAAATTTGTCATTCTCATGTTTAGCTGCACTGACTGAAATACTGGGGGTTACAAAAAAACAAAAAAAACAAAGGGAAGTAAACCAGTTCCACATTGTCTCAATTTTCCCTATAATTAGTACCAAATGACATAGCTCTTTCTGGGAAACTTCCTCAGAGGTTCTTAGGAAGTTACAGTCTTGTAAAATAAAGTGTTTACACTGCATGAAGTCAGAGGAGAGACTCATGCTTAACTCTCCACTGATGAAGCTTTGTCAGACCTTAAAATGAATTACAACAAAATCTGTAGGACTTCAATGTTTTGACTGAGACCGCATCCCTTTGAAAATGAACTATGAATGAAGATTATAAAGACTATACGAGAGTGTAAAGGATTTTGTATGCATTGTTTGTACTCACAGACTATGATGGTCCATCCATATCCAACGGCTCCCCCACCCCTCAGATCAACGGCAGCTCCACCACACAGTCCATCAGGTCCACACACTCCGACCTCAGCAGCCAGGGCAACAGCACACAGGTGGGTGTGGGCATTCACGTGTGATGCCGTGTTTGATCCTCTTCATGAAAAGTCAATACTCTTGACCCTTCTGTCTGTGTTTCCCTCTTCGATAATCTTTCGATCTCTGGTCTAGTTGGCGGATGATGAGGGCGGCCAGCTGTTGGACCCATTTGCAGAGATGGGCCTGAGGCTAAGCGCTACGGCAGCAGAGGAGAAGCTGAAGGTCCATGCCAAAGAAAAGAAGAAGGCACCACAGATGGACTGGATGAAGAAATATGAACTCTTCAGTAATTTCTGAGAGATTCCCTTCCAAGGACACTTAGAAGACCAAAGGACAGAGCTGTCTGCAGCCCTGATGGACAAGCTTGTGTTGTGGAAGAACATCCCTCTTACTAAACAGATTTTGTTTTTTTCTTAGAGAAAGAACTAAGATGATTCAACACACTAGAAGATCAGTTGTTTCTGGAATTAAAAGTGACAAAAGGATAAAGTTGTCCAGTGGATTCTACTTTTTCAGCCACTTCAGAGACTCTTTAACAGCTTCTTGTCCCTCATCAAAAAATGTTAAGTTTAACAAGTTTTCACAAATTTGCCTAAATCCCCATCACTTTTTCTCTACCTTAATCACCCCATCCTCCCATCTACTCCCAGAGACTTGTTTCAGTCAAATAGGGGAGACAGTTATTTTTATACTTAAAACCTATAAATGCCTATGAATAAACAGTCTCCCATCATCATGGACTGCATTTGAAATAGTTTTACGGACACTGTGACATGAATGATTGTGGACATTGTGGGAGTTTTGGCCCATCAGTCAGAGAAAGCCCAAACTTGGCAGAAGATCACTGTGAATGAGTTGAGACCCTCCACCTCCAGTCCACTCAGATGTTTGATCGTAACCACTGAGAAAGGAAAGGATGGCTGTGTGTACTGGTTATGTATAATGTATGCTACATGTATTTGTACTTTTACATTGAGATAATTAAGTGATCATCAGCTAAAGCCCACATATGCACCAGCTGAACCGCTTCAGATCAGCCCTGCTTTATTCAGAAAGAATTAATGTTGCTTGTTGTCCAGCACTCAAACTTATTAAGTGTATCACCACTAACCTCTTTTCCCAAATTGTGCACTGGTGCGCACTGTGCATATAAAAGAAGGGAATCACCACTAACATTAAATGCTTTGATAAAGTAAACAATGGAAACTGGAATCAAGGGCAGAGGAATATCTACATTTCTCAGGGCAAGATGAATGAGTTTTTTATTGTAGAGCGCTTGATGTGTACAGCAGAGGGCAAACTCACACCACAAATGAAGACATCTTTTGGCACTTAAACCAAGCAGAGTAGATGTTCCAGATGTCATTCATCATCTCACAATGTCTCTGAAACGAAAATTAATTCAGGTGAGGTGGAGGAAAGAAACTCAAGACAGTTTGAAGATTTATTCCCAGTGATTACTGAAGGTGGATCTGAAGGAAAGAATAACGAGAAGCAATTATTCAGATGTAATGTGAAGGAGACTTTTATGTTGTTATTATATTTACACTTTTAACTGTGATTCGAAAGCAAGCTGATAAATGTGAAGGCAGACAGCTAGTGTGATTTTCTAACCAGCTGTGGAAGGAGTATGTAAAGGCTGGCAAGACAGCCAACTACTAATAAGACAGTATTAGAGATTGCACAGACTACAGCTAACTCGTCATTAATGAATAACTCAAAAAAATTAAACTGAATACATTTGAAAGGAATTTTCTCAGAAGATATTAGTCAAGGAAGTGCATGGTCTTGCTTCATCAGCGGTTTCAATCTGTCTGTCGATGAAATATAAGGAAAAAGGATGAAATGAGTTTCATTGATGGTTGAAACTGTCCTAGGGGCACGTTTCACTTCAAAGGCATAGTTAAACATTTTTGGAAATACAATTTTTCATTTTCAGACAGAGAGTTAGATATGAAGATTGAAACCACTCCTGTCTATTCGGTAAATATGAAGCTACACCCAGTAGCAGGTTTGGCTTGGAAACAGGGTGAAAGCCTGGTTCTGTTAACCAAATCCACCTACCAGCACCTCTAATTCAACCATTACATGTCTTTTGTTTACTTTGTGCAAAAACTTACTTAATAAACCAGAACATTGTAATTTCTACTCAACATATTTCTTACAGTTTAAACAAATGAGATATATCATGTTAATTAATGATCTTTAGAGGTGCTGACAGACAGGGTGTTTTTTTTTCCACCTGGATAGAGCCAAGCTGTTTTACCCTGCTTTTGTGCAAAGCTGACCTGCTGCTCATGGTATAGCAGTGGTAGAGTGGTATTCAGAAAGCAAATAGATATATTTGCCCATATGTCAGACCATCCCTTTAATTAAATAAGGTGCAAGAAAGAAAGTGGGGTTAGGGCTCAAGAGTGCAACTAGCATATTTTCAGAGGAAGGGATGTGATCAGGTGCTACAAGAGCAGTATGTGTTAGCATGTTATGGGGTGGAGGGAGTGTAGGAGACATACAGAGTGAGGTCAGAGATGCTCTGGAGGATCTAGTGAAAGAGACTGTGGGAGCCATGGAGCTTACTGAGGATTATTACACATCCAGGGACAGCTGTCATACACATGCCCACACACAATTGGAGCACAGTGTGTGTATAGAAGATAGCCATGCCGCAACCCAAGCAATGTTGATATAATGCATTACAACAAGTGGGACTGCAAGTTGGAGAAATGGCAGGTCATCTATGTGGACAACTTTTCTTTTTTGGTAACCATTCACACCCTTATTCTTACTTTACAGAGCCCACACTAAACACCAGTCGTCTCTGAACATCAGTCTGTGTGTGCACTAGGTCACAGCAAAACACCATGTTACCATGTCCGATGCACATGTATATACAGTAAAAAGCATACAGTATATATGGCAGGTTGCATTTTTTTCAATAAAGTGTGACGATTGCGTTTTTAAATATATCAAATTGTCATCGTCATCTCTCATGCCTTCTCTGTTCTGTCCCCTTGAGTCTTGAGTGCACTTGATTTTGTTTCCCATCACTCTTGTCTCTCTCAGATGGAATTCAGCACTGTGTTTTGAACCTCTTTGTAAAACTGAAACCGGGACTGATTTCTTTCTCTCACATTCCTCCTTTTTATTGGTACAATATCTTTCATTTGCTCCTGTTTCCTCTCTCTCTCCCCTTCAACCCTCGCTCTCTCTCTCTATCTCTCTCTCTTGCTGAGGATTACTCCGGCGTACAGTTTCAGCCTGTTCTCAGAATTCTCCACCAGCCAGCTGCTGTGAGCTTTCAGGCTGCACAAGGGTTAAACAGAGGTCAAAACTGGTGTGTTTGAGTGCAAATCTGTGTGCGAAGGAGGTTAGGAAAGTGTGTGTGTCTGTGCCTCTACGGTATGTGTACTATACCTCAATTGTCTTCCTCTGCCTGTGGTGTAAAGTTTGTTGGCTGTATGCATCCTCAGCCAGTCTGAGTGTAAAACTACCAATACAACAATGCAAAAATACTTCATTACAAAGTAAAGTCCTTAATTCTAATCTAAACTTCCCAGATAGTTTCAGTGTTCGACACCAAAGGAGGTAAAATGATCTTTTTTTATATAACTTTCAGTGCAGGGCTATTTCTACACTGTGTTATTGCTACTTTCACTTCAGTTAATGTTCTGAGTACTTTTACCGCCACTGAAAGCTCATGTCTGTGATCAGTTAGTCAAACAACATGTGGCCCATTACACAAAAAATGAAGTCCAAAAATGGACTAAAGTATATCTATCACTTGGTTAGAGAACAGCAAAAAACACTGCAACAAAAATGTTGTCTGTCCACTAGGTGGCGCAGCACCAGCATTTAGCATCCAGGAAGTAGGCCAAATCTTGATAGCATGAGGCCGAGGGTACATCCAGTGCCCTACCTGATCTTTGTGGAAATGTAATGCCACACGTGGGCAAATTATGAAGCTCCCTGGAGGTTATGGCAAGGCCGCGTAGTGACGCCAGCACATCAAAGCACGGGCCCAGTTCAAAGCAGTCTGCAATTTCAGAGCAGTAAAAGCAAAAGAACAGAGGCAGAGAATAGAGCCACAGGTGGGCACTTTCTGTTTAGCCTGTCTCAGCCAATGCAGGCATTTCTACTTACTATTGATGATAGATGATTGCTTTTGGCACACCCTAGGTTTCTGTTCTCCTGGACTTTAATTTAAGTTTTCAGAATAAACAGGTGAAAACCAGTTTTCACCTTTGTTTTTTTCAACCTTACTTTTATCTTTTATTCTGTTTTTCTTTTTTGTGTGTGTCTCTTGTTCTTCCCTCTGTCCTCCAATCCTGCTCAGTATCCCACATCCCCACTACCATCCCACCCAAGTTAGAGTGCCACCCATTGAACACTGCCAGGGCTGCCCGGGATGCAGCGGTGTCCACAAGGAGAAGGAGAAACCAGAGACTGACAGGGAGGGGGAGAGAGAGAGAGAGAGAGAGATGGGGAAGGGGGGTTGAGTTCGTCCCCATGGTAACTGTGTGTTTTTGTTAGTGCTCGTGAGTCAGACAAGCAGTGACTCACAGTCAGGAGGAAACACACACACGCACAAACACACGCACACAGTCACATTCATACTCACACTCCCACTCACTCGAAGGGAAGCCAAATAAGGACAGCTACACCAACAAGCACAGAGAGGGAGAACGAGAGGGCAGGAAAAAGAAAAGAGAGGGGAATGAGTTGGAGAATTGGTGCAAACCCAGAAAAATCAAGACAGAAACAAACAAAAGGAAAAGAAAGAAAGACGAAAAGAGGCAAAGGCAGAGAGCAGGGATAAGAGGCTGTATGCGACAAAAAGGAGGGAAGCAAAGGAGCCAGAGGGCACGAGTGCGGGCACATACCCTCTCCCAAGAGTACCCTTCACATGGGTGGGGGTAGCGGAAACTCACACACCGACACACCCAGTTTGTGCACACCTTGGCTTAACTTACTAAACCACCCATTTATTGTGTGATGCCTAAGCATGTAGGAAGGCCCACCTGGTTTTGCACAAGAAAATCTGCATTTCTTTGATTTTGCTAGCCTTTTTCTGGGTGATAGACTGGAAGATTTAACCAAATGAGTTGGTCACATACTGTTTATGCTTTGTGAAAATGAGTGGTTTGATTTTTCTTGTGTTCGTCATCTCAGTTTCCTCTGACTGAGGGGTTCATTTTCCCACGACCTTTTGCCTGTCATCACAGTTGATGAGTCTTTTAGGTGATGGAGATGACTAACATTATTTACAATGGGGAGTTTGCAGGTTTGCATGTAGGCTGTGATTTACATACGCTTACATGCTAAATTTTGTGTTCTGGCTACCGTTGACCCTTACAGAGTGGCAGAAAATAGACTACCATGCAGACACCTCATTCTCCCTGCGAAGATGCATCTGTGCATTTTTACAGTGTCATAAACGCTGATATACTGCAAGTTCTCACCCCTTCACATAACAAAGCTGACTCCTAATTTCCACTCGGAGGCTTTATGACTCTCTCTTTCCATAGTTCTTTTTGGCTTTTTGGTGTCCTCTTCATTCAGTTCAACTTGAATGATGTGACATGTTGCCAAAGCTTTGGTACTACAGTAAATATAACATATAATACAGTAAATATGACCAAATTTAGCTGCTAACACAGCATAGTACCATAGGCAAATGTACAGTTATATACAGTACCAGCTAATCACAAAGTTTAACTGGATGAACTTAAATCCTATAAATATGTCTCCCTTTCTTTGTCTGCAATTTTCCCTGGCTTTCACTCTCCCACTAGCCCACTGGCTGAAGTTCAGCTCAGAACAGCCAATCAGAGTCTGGTATTCCTGATCCTTCTTGTCAGGTTTATCTCGGCAGAGATAACACGATAGAAATATCAGCTGTCTTTCAACGGCTGTGAGTTATTTATTTTTTTTTTTTTTTTTTTTTTTTGAATTTCACAACACAAGCCAAAGTACACACTTTGACTTTGAACAAACCTCCAGGTAAAAAGAAGATGCCTTTCTTGATAAAAAATGAGTCTGTTATCTTTTTTTTTCAGGCTTGTGTAAAGACAGATCCTCCCTCATCTGGTTTCATCCCTTCATCTACAGTATGCCCCCCTTCCCTCCCATACAGCAGGTGAGCAGCAGGTGGAGAAAGCCTGGCGTGGATTTTTGAGATTTTATGAGGGAGAACCAGAAGGGCCAAAGGTCACCGCTAAGTGAGCAGGCAAGCTGGGAAAGAGCCTTAGAGGCTGATGCTGGAGCCGGGAAGCTAACGAGGGAGGGCAGAATGTGGTGCAGGGCTGTAAAGGCTACAAGAATTGGGGAGAGTGTGTGCGCCTGTTAACACACAAGTGATTAATGAGATGGCGGAAGTCACCCGGCCGTGTGTCACTCCAGATGATGTCAGCGGTTGAATGGAGGAACAGAAACACCATGTGGCCACAGATAGGCTTCCTCTCTCATTGACCACCACAAATAAACACAGAAAATGACTGTCTTACACGTACAGTATGCTGCTTTTAATCAGTTCCTCAAACAGGAAGAGAGCGACATATCCTCAGGCCATGTTGCACAACTTTATTTCATTCTAAAAACTATTTGTGATAGTTTACTTCTGTTTATTTCTCTTCAGCTTGTTAACAGCCACAGTGCTGTTAACAACACTACTACCAGCATTCGATTCATAATTAATTATTACAGTAATCACCGAGGGCATAATTTCTACAGCTATGACGGGGACATGTCATGTCTCTCTCACTGTTCAATCCTGTTTTTGTTCCCCACAGCTTTTATTATTTTAGTTTGATTTTCTTTACAAAGCTTCTGTGAACATTGAGCTATTCACCATGGTTCAGATGAGAGAAGAACTGGGGGAAATGGTTAATGAAAAATGTTGATAATCTCATTCAAAGCAATGAGCCTAAGAGCAGTAGTGACTCCGCTGAGGACTTTTCTTGTGTTGTGTGGGTTTCAGCTCTAAGGCTACATACAGGCCGCCCTAACCTTTTGGTGGAGGTTGTCGTGACTATGTGCAACCAGAAAGGAAGAGCTGCAGATGCCACTTGGGGCTGGAAAAAAACTACAGCTGAATTTGTTTAATGGTTTTGAAAAAAAAAATGTAATCTATGTTGTCATTAACTGGTAATAACCTCTAAGATGCTCAAATTGAATATCAGTCAAAGATAGTTAATAAGATGGGGAAAAAAAGATCTATTAGAAACTATCAATCATCTATAGAGAAAACTAAAACTGATTATAAGTCAGATTAGTGCATGAATAAAACAAAGGTTTACACAGCATTTAAATTTTTGTAACACTAACACTATACTTCATAGAGTCCCCCTGCACGTCTTAGACCAAACCTATACCCTTGGCAATCACTGGCATTGTTTCAAAATCTTTACTCCCCCATTTTCAGAGAAGAGTGATGGATAGAAAGAAGACACTGCGATCTTAAGCATATCTGTTTTTAATCTTTCCTTCTCTCTCCCTGATTTTGCTCTCTCGCTCGCCTCCATGCTATGAGCTCACCTCAAGAAAATCCACCTCTGTTCCTTTTCTGTTTGTGTGTCCTGAGAACTCGCCTGTTCCACCGGGTTTCACCACCAGCCAGACCCCGATAGCTGGACCTCTCTTCATCTGGCCAGCTGGGTGGTCAGCAGCCTGGTTGGTTTCATGTCCAATTGGATGAATGGATGGATGGTTGGAGGGATGGAGGGATGACTGGTTGTCTATGTCAGCAGAAATGCCAAGCAGCCTTGGGGGACTGGAAGGAAGCACCACTATCAGAGAGGGGAGCAAGAGGGGGAGGAGGTGGGTAGCAGAAAAGGGAGTTGCAGGGGCAGGAGAAAACAAAAGACAGGAGTCACATCACACACAAGAGTTTTCTGCAGGATAATAAACTGGTGTTGAGTGCAAGAAGTGAACGAGCGAGAGGGGCAGCAGTGAAGTAAATGAGGGGAGCGAGGACAGAAGAAAAGCAAGCAAGGAGGGGGGCTGTAAAGGTGGTCTTGGCTGGATATTTTTAGCATGTGGAGTGGGAGAGGGCGGTATCTTCTCAAGGGGTTTTTCCAGAGGAGTATATTTAGAGTTGGGATGTGTAAAAAAGACAGAGGGAGAACAGGAGGGATGTGCACTGTACACTAATGCTTGTCTGATGTAAGAGTCTGCAATAGGACCACACACATTCCTTTTATTCTCTCTGTGGCACTGCCCTCGCTATATCTGCCTCTTACTCATCCACCTGTTGACTCACTTGATTACACACAAAGCACACATACAGGTATAGTATGCACAACTTCACTCTCAACTCACACTCACAGGTCTCTCACAAACTCCAAAACATACAGTGCACAAACACACACACACACACACATTCTTGACCCAGTTTTGAAGCAGGGGAGTAGCTTCTCAACAGTGAACGCCCTGTAGACAGGTCGAACATTTAAAACAGTCGATGCCCAACAGCTTTTCAGCACATCAACTAACACCAGGCATTCCAGACACCACAAATCAGACAGCGATTTTCCAAATACTAAAGCAGCTAATGTGGTATACAGTCAAAGAGAGCAAGAGAGAGGGAGACAGCTGAAAAAGCAATGCTAATAATAATGAGAGAAATGAGAGAGAAGAGAGAGAAACAGAGTGCAGTGTGGTCTCTGTATAGCTTGCTAAGGATAATAGCATGCAAGCTGGCTGGGGTAGACAGAAAGAGAGAAAGAAGAGAGCGCGCACAGAGCCGCAGTGACGCCATTGTGGTTCCACAGCACTTCCTGTCTACTGCCACAGTGTTTGTGTGTCTTGTCTCCACGGCAACTGCCAAATACATAAATACCAGAGAGGTAGGAGAGAGAGAGAGAGAGAGAGGGAGAGAGAGAGAGAGAGGGAGAGGGTAGGGAAAGAAAAAACAAGGACAGACCAGTCAAAGTCAAGTGGATCCATTCGGAGCCTCCTAACTGACTGGTTTGAACTCATGCTGGTCTTTTCATGGACTTTATGACCGAGTTCTGGACTGGTTTCCAGTGACCAGTCCAATATGGAGGAGGTGTAGAAAAGCTATGACCTCAAATGTCCCAGGACTAGGGTCAGGGGTGGATGGTGGAAGAGGAGGCCAGAAATGAGGGAAAAAAGTGCCCAAGGCTGCTAATTCAGAGTGGAGCTGAGGAGGAGGAGAGGGATTAAAGGTTGACAGGTTGATTAGAGAGGCCACCTATTAGCTGACAGGTTGCTGGTTCAGTCCTCTCTAGCAACCCTTATCCAATAATATCACGAGGACCAGTACTTCTAAGCAGAATACTTTGCACTCACAGTATTTATACACATTATAGTGGGCTGTAACAAAACCCGGTCTTCCAGGTTCTGAAGTTGGAGAACCTACACTTACATTTTTAACTACACTAATACTCAGACACAGGTGGTAATTCTTTTAAAAGTGATTTAATGTCACTGTGTTATTCAATACTTCAGTATTTATAGTTGCCCACAAGCCTAACATCACTGCAGATTAAATGTTACAGAAGAGATGAGTCCACAGCTGAGTCGAAGGGTCGACAGACACATCTGTAATAACAGCAGTACAGAGAAGACTACAGGTTAAAAGTTGGAAAAACATTTTTAGAAAAAAGCGCTGGTGAATTTTATGGATAAAGTTGAAACCAAGTTATAATGACATAAGTATCTGCTCTGCTGCTCTGGTACATTTTCATGAGACCTGTAGTTGTTTTGTGCGCAAAGGTATTAACTGTTGTGAAACTCACAAAAGGTTTAAATTTCAGCTATTCTATAAGACCGAACTGCATGAAAAACTAGAGAATCTCAAAAAGAGACAGTTAAGGAATCCAGACTCAATAAAATATAAAAATAAAATTTAAAAATCAAAAGAATGACTGTTAAGAAGAAAGAAAGAAATACATCAATGATCTTTTTTACCATTTGTAGGGTTTGTTCTGTATTCTTTTGATAGCTGTGTTTAGAAGACAGGTCATTATTTGGACTTAAAGTAGTCTCTGCATATGGTGGAGGAGTACTGGATCATCTTTGTGTTTCAAATCCCCGGACTGGCTGTGAGAACGCAAGAGCAGTGGACATGAAGATGTATCCCTTGTCTCCTAGAAATTATATTTATACACAACTAATTTGAAACAGCAAATACATTGTGTATAGGAAACATAATTGTGCCTGGATTATTATTAACTCCTATTACCTTAATGAGGATTTGTTGTTCAGTTATGGATTTGGCAAGCTGAAATATGTTGACACTGAAGCTATCAGTACGATATCCATTTGTATTAAACACAGTATTATTAAACTTTTTAACAGCTATGTTTAGACACTCACAGCCTTTGGTTAAGGCTAGGGAAAGATTACGGTCTGGTTTGATACAGAAATAGTTCCCAGCGACTTCAGACACAAGTTTATTTACATCTAAAAAACAAAAAAAGCATTAGAGTGCCCTTGAGCAAGACAAGATAAGAGTGCAGTCAAGCTTTTATGGTTGAATCTGTGTGTGTGAGCACAGTTCTCTCTGTCCCTGTAGAAACTGTTAATAAGAATGTGTTCTCTGCCAACGTGTCTGGTTAAATAATAACTGATACCTCTCAGATCAACTGGCACCACTAGTGGCTCTTTCTCTCATTCTCTTACATTTCTTTCTATCTCCAAAACCGTTTTCCACTGCTTGTTGCATAATTGAATCTGACTCACAATGACAACCAAATGGAAGTTGATTTTTTTTTTTCCCAGACCCTGTGGCCCAAATTGTAGTCAGTTACTGTGGTCTGACTCACTGTCTAAGATGGTCACTTAGCTGAAAGTCCGGTGTGACGGGTTGACGCACACACAGCTAAAAAAGAAAAAAAGAAAAAAACAAACACTGACACATTTTTACAGACTTCTAATCACTGAGATATTTGCAACAATGATCATGTATAGTGCACGAGCACACACATAAAGACTTGTTATGTATAGGTCTGTACTCTGACCTCTGAGGTAAAACACCAAGGCAGAATTGTACCATGGAGCAGATTTCTTAATGAACTATTAACTAAACATGACACCATGACTCCACACATTCACCCACAAACCTCAGAGGAGCTCATGATCCACAGTCCACAGAGACCTTAAAGATCAGCGTTGTTACGTACGACTTCCTTATTATAAACATGTACACACATACTGTACGCAAAACTGGGTATTAACACAAAGGCAAACACACACACTGTTATTAGCATATTTTGAAAATGGTAGATTCATCACTTGAAGCACATACATTCACACACACACGCACGCACGCACACACACACACACACACACACACACACACACACACACACACACACACACACACACACACACACACACACACACACACACACACACACAGACAAACAGTGAGAACATTTACCACCATGCCTACATATCACTAGGTTTTACACAGAGCTGATGATATTTCACAGAACCATAAAGAACAGATTATGGCCTCAGGGGAAGAAGAAGCACAGAGATTTCTTTCAGTGCCGTTTTCCAAATACCACAACGCTCACTGCCAGGGGCAATGATTGCAGAACACTGTGCACCAGAGTTTGCTCTCAATAAATTGGCATTGGAGAAAAAGTTGCAAGATATGGCTCTCTTTTTTTTTTTGTTCTTCTTTTTTACAGTTTCAAACCAGGTTTATTTAGATCATATTTCAGCCAGACTGAAAGAACTGGTATTAGCCATCCACCGAAAGCTGTCTACTTCTGATAAGTAGGGTTTTCAGACAATCTCTGTTTCAGAGTTGTATCATCTCAGTCATTACAGTACTGCTGTTGCGTGTGGATATATGCTAATTGGGATGTCTAGGAGGCAAAATAAGAGGGGAGTGTGCACGGTACGCATCAGGTTTTAGACCACAGAATGGAGATGGAAAATTTTTGTCTTTTTGGGGGTTTATCACATAAACAACCCAGTTAACTCTTTACAAAACTGAGCACCATCGGGTCTCACACTGACTTTGTACATGACATGAGAAAGGAGAAAGAGAATTTTTTGATTTATGAAGCAGCACTCCACTCTGCCCTAACCAAGTTCACTCATACCACATGTCATTTTTGCTAACTAACAATCCAAAAGTTAAGGCATTCATTACACTTCAATCATCTCCGGTGGTTATGCAAAGTTGTAAATCCCCAGTGAAGACAACATAGAAACTGAGGTCCATAAACAAAACATTATCCCATCTGAAGATAAACGATGTGTTGCAGTCATGTGTTTTACTGGCATAGTCATTTCTCTAAGCTTGAGTGTATGTGTTGCTAAGAGACGCGCGAGTGTGTATGTGTGCGTGTGTGGAATGTGTGACGTCCGCTCTCACAGGGGCGTGGTCGTCTGAGCAGGGACTTCACCACACACACACACACCCAAAGACTTCAGGGGAAGAAGAGGAAGTCGTAAAGCCTCTAATAGCCCCTCTCAGAAGCTCGTGTTACTGTCTCTCTGTTGGGGGGGCTGAGGGATGGGGGGGTCCCCATGCTTGACAGGTGCAGATCAAACCAAGCTCGGGCACAAACACCTCACAGACACACACTCACAAACAGAAATAAAGGCAATGATAAACCCGCATTTCTGTTGCTCTTCTTCCTATAAGATGTCATGTAACCAACATTACTGCTGGTTGGTTTGAATCACAGCTATTGATCATCTTATATTCTCTATCAATAAAATGCAGGAATGAGGACTTTTCTTGCTATGACAGGAGACGCTAATGTCACCACAAGAACCGCAGCACATTCAAATGTACACTTTCAAGCCAACTCATATCTATAGATCTGTCTCACTCTAAAAGTGATTTCCACGTTGAAATTGTGTCTAGCTTTCAGTGATCTGGAAAAATCAGCCATGCTTTATCTCTTTTTGCTTAGTTTACTGTAACACTGCTCTCCTGTCCCACTTAAAGTCCCTCTGTCAGCATAAAAACGCAGCTTGAAGTTTCACCAAAGCAAGAAACAGGACGACTTCACGCCAACTTAAACATAAACATTGTTTTCCGCTTTGGAATTGATATGATTAAGTCTTTCACAAGCACTACTTTGGCACGGATATATGTGTATTTTGTGTGACATCCCTTACTTCTTATTGGCTGTGCACAAATTTAGATTTAAAGTAAGATGCACAGCATGAAATCACTTCTTAATGCTCAATTTAGAGGCTTACTTTAAAATAATAATTTCTTATTATTGTTTATGGACTTGTTGATAAGACTTCTACCCTAGTTTTGTATTTCTTATGCACCCTTGCTTATCATTTCCTTTGTTCAATTCCCTTAAAAGGTGCTTTGTGTCAAAATGCTCTCCAAATAAAAATCATTCTATGAATAAACTCACATGAGGGAGCATTCCTAGATAAGTATAAAATAAGCTTGCAAAATGGTGCTTAAAACATGTTCTGATATTTCAACAACTGCTATTAGAAAGCTTGAAGAAAAAGTGTCCCTTAGATAAATGTGAACAGTCTGAGATAAGATCACTATCTGCTTGAAGACGTGATTAAAAACATACAACTTTTCGCAGCTTCCTTAGAGCATCTCCAACACACAAGACAAGTTTCTCAGTATGTTTGTCCACTGAAACACTGCACATCTAACTCAGTCCTCTTCCTGTCTGCTATTGACTCAAATAGCCTTTGCTCATTTATTAGCAGCTGTGCGGCCAATTATCTCCCTGCCCCCTTTCCTGTGTTCTAGCAGCAGGATCGGCCATGCACAGGGGAGGAGAGGGAGGGAGGCAGAGGAGAGAGGGGGAGGGCTCCTCTCCTCTGACATCGTCATAAAGGAATCCCCTGCACTGGGTTGGGTTGGACCAGCCCACTCGCTTACTCTCACCCTGTCTGGCTCCCAGACACACTTGCGTTCACACACACTCCTGTCTGCACAGCCGAAGGAGAAACAGACTGACAAGGGAGACAAAGACTGGGAGACACAGAGAAACACTGAGAGACGGAGAGAGAGAGAGAGAGAGAGAGAGAGAGAGAGAGAGAGACGACAGCTGTGAAGTTCAACTTTAGAGTGTGACACTGGAGAGTATGAGGACGGTGAACATGAAACAGAGGAAAGGAGTAAAAAAAAAAAAAGTTCTCTCAGGTAGGTGCAGCATTGAGTCTGCCTCTTCTCAGAAGTTTATTGTTGCCTTCTTTACTGTTTTATGACTTTATGATCTGGCAAATTTGTACGCTTTTCTTTGACTTTTTTCTTTTTTGTCTTGAACCACTGGTCTTCCACAGAGAGGCACTTCACACTCACTTCACAGCAATTCCTGAAACCTGTTGATCAGGACAGGCGTTCACACTGAGCGAGAGTAATGTGTGCCTGCTGTTCAAATGAACTGTAATATTGGCACTGGAATATTGCCCTGATCTGAGGTCTGCCACTGTGGACAGGCTCCATTACAAAGGTCAGACGTAAATAGTTACTTTCAATGGGAAGGCTTAATTTCTGTCTGTCTGTCCGTCTGTCGGCCTGTCTGCAAGACTGTTTGATTGAAAGATTATATCACCACCTGTCTAAATGATTTACCGCATATGTTGTTTGCCTCTACCTGTTCTTCTGCCCTCCTTGGCAACTGTCTGCATATAGTATGTATGTCATCCGTCTACCCATGTGTGTCATCTATCTATCTACATGTCCATCAGTCTGTGAGCCTCTCCGTGGGGTGTAGCTGGCAGCACAGAGTAGATATAGAGGTCATAAAAAGTTCTAGAAAAGCAGCCGAGAGACGTAATGGTAGTGGTGAAGAGAGGCCGGAGCCGCTCAAACATTCCTCTCATTGTTCAGAGGCCCTGTAAGTCCATGAGCTCCCAAACCTCCATGAAAGGAAGGGAATCCAGCAGCTACTGTAGCTAACCCAGTTTCAGCTACAGTTCAGGGCCGGCTGTGTCCGTCTTCCTGTCCGCCGTCCTGTCTGGTTCCCCCTCTGGGAGTGTTGGTATAGGCCAAATTGGGCAATAGAAGGCGAAAATTGAGCTGGAGGAGGGTGACATGAGGCTGAAGCCTAGAGGAAAGACAGGAAAATAATGAGTTAATTTAGCCCAACTCGGGGGAGAGGGGGGGTTTGTTGCTTTGCTCTTTATGCGACTGACTGTGACTTTAGATAACCTCTGAGCCAAAGGACATGGGAAAGAGGAGAAGCGGGTTGGAGGTATTGTTATTCTTCCTTTCTTAGTGAGGAATTACTATGTTGGAATACCTACCAGGGGAGTCCAAATGGATGGATGGATGGATGGAGGACTAGATGGAGGAAAGGGAGAGTAGAAGGAGCAGAGGGAGGGGAGAAGGAGGGGATCTAGCACTCAGGCTTTGGCTTTGGTGGGGTGGCTGGGTGGGTGGGTGTGCCCGGCAGCAATCTGTAGGAATGGGCCCAGGCTCAGGAAACCGTGGCGTAGTGGAATAAAAGTGTGTGTGTGTGTGTGTATGTGGTGTTTCTGCATCCATTTGTGCATGTGTGTTTCAGTGGCAGCAGGGCGGCTGTACACTAAGTACAGGGCTGGTGGTGGTAAGGGTGTTTGGCAATGAATCAGGCTGTGGATAGGGTTACACGCATTGGGAGCGGACCACGGGCTTGGGCTGGGCTCTTCACTGCTGAGGCTAGCTTTACAGCCCAAAGAGACTTTGAGGCTTTTCTCTTTTTTTATTTCTTTTTTTTTTTAATCTGGTGCTGAAAATACTTTTTTATTCTCTGCCTAATGTCCCACATGTGGTGCGTTCCATTGATTCCAGGCCAGCCAATGAACGTTCCCCTTTGATTCAGGAAAACTGCAAATGAGAAGAAGGCCCATAGTAGAGCGCAAGTCCTTGTCTGAATGTCATTGAATGTCACGGCCTCTGCAATAATTACGCCCTCACACGCAACATGAAACAAATACAATCTCACTCACATGCGCGCACATACCCAGACACACACTCCATCTGGTAGCACAAGGGTGTGGTACGGCATAAGGTGTGTGGGTTCAAAGATCTAGGTTTAAGTCGGTGGGATGTGTTTTGCATTTTCACTGCAGATTTTCATGTGTATTGCTGACTAAGGTTGAGGTTAGGGCTAAATTAGCATCCATCCAATTAATTTTAGTAAAAGAGTTTGGTTAGTTTAGTTTTTTATAATTATTGGTCAGATTGAAGACGGAAAACACTGTCTTGAAAAAAAAAAGCTGCAAAGGAAATGCAGCCATAGTTTCTGCTGCGTCTTTCCTCCCCACGCTCATCTCGTCACCTTTTTGGACTAAGGTGATCTGGTTACTTCTCTACATTTTCTCTCTCCGTGAGCCACACTCTCTGCACTTATCAGGGCGAATGTGTTTCAGAGGTGTAATGGATACGACAGCAATTATGAAAAGCAAACGTGGCATATTTACTCTTTAAGACGGGAATTCAGACGTTATTGTAACCCTTGGGCTCCAGTGTTGACATAATGTCTTGAACCATTAGAAACAGACAAATTGATTTCACATGAAGCTGAGGCTGGAAAACAAACTGTCTTCTGTAAAAAAAAATATTCTTTGATACAATGGAAAGATACAAAAATAGCACCTTTTTCAGTTTGATGTATAATTATTCAAGAAGTTCGCTACAGCAGTGTACAACAAGCTTGTGGGTCAGCATTCTCACTGCTTGCTCTGTGAAGCGGTTCACAGCCTGGAGGTGTGAATGATGTCAGATGGGTATGTATTTGTACTATTTGTAGGTTTATGAGACAGAGTGAAAACCCAGCTAACGCACATACCATGTTTGCCCCGGCAGCTCGCTGACACAACTCTGTTTGTTTATTGATAGTGAGCATATTTTGTGCGTAGACGCAGATTGTGTCTGGCCTGAGAGTATGTGTGCATTTCTTAATGCATCTGTGCATGTCTGTGTGTGCACACACACATTCACACACAAGGGCATGGGGAGAGAGAAGATATGTGTTGAAACAACAAGGGGTTGAGATCCAGCTGTCTCAACAGAGGCTTTTCCACTTAACTGTGTGCCCTTGTGTAAACGGCAATGTCAATTCTGAACTCAGGCTGAAGAGAAGAGAGAAAACAGCCAGTGGCCACGTCTACATTTGGACCGCCATACGTCGTGTGTATGACTATAAACGTAGTAGAACACACACAGTGTGTGAACTGTGCACCCTAAAACTATCAAAGCATCCACACACAAGGCCGTAAGCCATGAGGACACTGTCTAAAAGCTTACTTTGATTTTACTAGGGTCCATTCGCTGGTGATCGCCATTCAGTGATACTAATTTTCCTATTCTGCGCCTCCAACAGGATGCAACACGTTGGCACAATTATGAGCTGCCAATGAGTTGCAGCCCACATGGCAGAACCATATGATTATTTGAAACCATAATAAACATCCAATTTGAGAAGAGCGTAACAACAGGATTGCCTGGTTGTTCAAAAAACAAGACAGGCCAAATGCAAAAGTGAGACATGTTGTTGATCCTCACAGCAGAGTGTTTGAGGTGAGGTGTTGGACTAGGACAGTGTGCGTCAACCAGAATGCCGTCATTACAGGGGAAGGGAAGGAATGAGCTCATAGACATTAACGGCTGCGGGTTTGACGGGGGGAACGCAAAGGGGAAGAGAGAAACCGATGGAAAAGATGAAAAGGCAGAGAGAAAATAACACACGAGATGAGCCACTGCCAGATGAAAGGATGGCGGGATAGAGGGTTTTAGGTTGATGGAGGAGAGGAGTTAAAGAGGAGTTAGCGTGCTGTCTTTGATGGGTGCTGGGACCTTAAACGACCTTTTTTCTTGAGACAGCACATCTTATTGTGACCATATGGAGACAGAACGGCCAGGGGATGGATGTTTAATAAAACAAAACACAATTCATAGAGATGGTTAAAATAAATAAATAAATTTAAAAAACGTTTGAAAACATATTTTTTAAAGGTTTGCTTTTATGTAATTATTTTTGTTGTCCATGAACGGAGTTAAAAAAAAATGTTTCGTAAAACCGAACAACACCACAGTGTCAAAATAATAATAATAATCCCATCCCTTAAATCACGCTGATTTAGCCCAGGCCTCGAAAAGGCTTCTCGTACTAAAATCTGTAAGAGTGAGTCAGAAAGAGACGTTCACGTAGAGACGGAGGAACAACCAGCGGTTTTCTAATTTCTTCTCAGTAGCACCAAAATCACAGTGTGCTCTGAGCGGTTGTAATTTGGTGTTATTGGTTGATTGAACCACAGACTGAGAGAAAGAACATTGGCCTGGAGGAAACTAGAAAGTGTTTGTACATGAAACAAGGTTTTTATTCTGTGTGAGCTTCAGTATTGAGCTTTAAGTTCAGAACATGTTGAATGTTATTTCAAATATTGAACTTTCTTAAAGATACGGCATAGAATAAGAAGTAAGTTCTGTACTTTTTTGGGAAGCTCTGTCCGAACTGTGTGACCTGGCTGCAGCAGACTTGTAACAACAATGATACAGCGTTAGCGATAGCGCCCAAGTGCACTGTGTCCCTGGCACAGCTCTCCAGCAGGCCGGCAGTGACAACAGACAGCCTGCTAAAACTTATTTAGAGCCTGGAGTTCCCCAAAAGTGTCCCACTGACTCATACCTTGTACATGGTGGAATATTCATGCTGCTGAAAATAAAGAGACTTGAAGAGGATGGTAAAATAGCCTCTAGATCTTGGATTGACTGGAGGAATTATTTAAATGTGTCCTGTCCAGACAAGAAAAATTCAACACAAAGGAATTCAGATGTGCTTGTATGTGTAGCTGTGTATGTGCTTGTTCTTTGATCAGATGTTACCAGAAATTACATGACAGGCGGAAATAAGAAGTACTAACATGTAAATACAGTATCACCTTCTTTAACCACAAGATGAAAATCCCTGACAATTTCTTAAGCAGTGGCTTAGAGCAGCAGAGGAAACACGGTGCAGTGCTCTCTCCAGGCCTTCTTTTTCCACACAAGGGGCACAGATAAAGAGGCAGGACAGAAGTGGGCAAATGTCTTTAAAGGAAGTGCCACTTCACTGGCCACTTCCTTCTAACCCAATTCTCCATTCTGTCACTGAAAAGCTATCTTTGTAAGAGGCCACGTGAAGTCTGGGAGTTGACGAGAACCACGCACATGCAGGACACACAGGCCTGAGAGAGCGCAATGACTATGACCTGTGAATGACCAAGATGTAGCACATCAGTCTACTGTGATAGGTCACTCTTTCACACGGGGGTATAGATGGGGAATCGAGGTAATCAGGCCATGACAAGATGGGAACATTCAGTGTTAGAGGCGACAACGATGCAGGAGGTCTATTATGGTATTTATTGTTTGTATTGTTTGTGTGACCACTTTTAAGCCTCGCTCTCACCACAAAGCGTCTCGTTGTCTCTGTTGGCCAGGGGAATTCCTGGCAGAGTGATTTTTGAGACTACAGGACTGAATCACATTGCCAGGGATTTCCAATGGCTGACATGAAGAAAGCTACCTCTTTCTCACAAATGCAGACACACACTAATCTGCTAACTCACACACAGTCACACCCATATTCCTGATTTGCATACTCACACACGAGCACACCCATCTTGCTCGCTCGTTGTCACGAAACAGATGCTGGCGTAACCTGGCTGTGCGGCAGCAGGACTTAACCCACATGTGAACAGTGAGTGTCTGCCATGTTCACAGTGGTTAAGTTCTGCCGCCACAGGGCTGCAAACTGCAGGGGGAGAGTAAAGGTCAGGGAGGAGCTGCACTGCACCAAACTGATGCTCTTTACATCAAAACCACACTTCAGACACATGTGACAGAATCTAGTGCAAAAAGCAGCTCACTATGGTCGATCCAAGAGCCAAATAAAAATATATATTGATATGTTTCCATAGACATGTTAGTATTTTCAGTTTCATTGAGGAGATTGTAACCTTTCTCAAAATAACACATATTTCCATCGTGTTTTTGCTCATAAATTAGCATTAGCTTTATCTTTTGCTGATTTTCTGGAAATTCTGTTCAAATTTGCTCTAAACCGGAATGGAAACGGAAACTGCTGTGTAGCTCAGTGACAGGTAACAAGTGAAAACTGTGTGTCGAAAAGTGATTTCTCTTTTCAAACAGTCGGATGTCACTTAAAGTAAAACTTGTGCAATTTCTCAAGGTGCAAGGTTTCATTCTTTGACTCTTTTAATGGGCGTGCCAAGTCACAACTAATCACTTCTGCTGTGAAAGTATGCGTTGAAGGTCGCATCAGCATGTGTGGCCACGTACATGTGTGGTTCGTGGGTGACTCACTATTGTGTTGTACGAGGGTGATGCGCTCCGACCAAGAGGTGTGTATGGGAGCAGGTATGACTGTCTATAAGCTTTGGTAATAACTGGTAATCTGTTGAAGTAGCTGAAAGTGTGCAGCTTCAGTGTGTGTATCTGCTAAATGTCAGCTGTCTCATTAGTGTCGAAGACTGCTCCTGTTCCTTTAGGGCGAGCAATATGTCATCTTTGTTGTCATTTATATCTGTGGCTGCCAGGGTCTCTCAGGGGCAGTGTGTGTGTGTGTGTGACGTGACTTTGTTTGCATTCATATTTTGTTTATGCTTAGACCTGTTCATTTCTGCAAGTGCATCAGTGTCAGTTTGTTTGACTTGTCTGTGTGTGTCTGACTTACCTGCATGTGTGCGTGTGTGTGTGTGTGTGTGTGTGTGTGTGTGTTTAATCACCTCTGTCTGCCCCCTCCTCACCCCCTGCTGGGTCGGGCTCCTGTGCCTGCTGTGCTGATAATCAGTGTGTGACGTCGGCTGGCTCAGTTCAGCAGGAACAGGGGACTGGTCTCATTTCCACACACAAACACACACACACACACACACATTTTTGTCTTACATTAGTTGTGAGGACACTCACTGACATAATGCATTCCCAAATCCCCTACCTTTCCCTTAACCATCAAGACTGAAGGCCTAACCCTAACCCTAAAAACAGTCATTTTAAGGTGTGTCAGAAAGTGAGAACCAGGCAAAATGTCCTCACTTTCCCTAAATGTCCTCACTGCAATGGTTTAAAACCAATCCTCACATTTTATAGCCATACAAGTACACGCACAAACATACAGCTCACTTTAATACCACTATGATGACTGCATCTGAATGTGTACAAATATGTTTAAAGACATTTATTTTGGAATGACTGACAATTATGAAACATTATTTACATTGATGTTTGTGATAAACAGTGATTTGTTGCTGATTTGTGATGTTTTTTCCTCAGCAGTAACACTGATGTTCTGTAATGAAACACATTACTTGGATTTAGGCCTGATCTCTTATTTGCATTTACAGGACATTAAAATCAACATTTTTTATTCATTAAACCATATCAGCTATTTTAATCACGAATCAATGTGAAAATTATACCTATAGATTTTAAAGCACAGACATTTCTTGTAATAAAATATTTTTTAATTAAGTTCTCTTTGTAAAAAATCTAAATCAAATATAAGGTGGAGCTGCAGCCTCATTGTGTATTTGTTTTTCAAAATAAAATGTATAAATCAAAAATGATGGTGGGTCAGAACCATAATAATCAAATCTGGTTTCATCAATATTATACTTAATTAAAATAAAATTTGTTTTGAAAAACAGTATGTGTGTCTTGTGATTTTGTCAATACAGTTACAGAATAAATTTGCAATCAGCAAACACAATTTTAACCCTTCACCTCTCTACCTCTTTCTCCGTCACCTTGTTTTTCTACTTCTCCCGGGGGAGGTCAGGAACAGGAAATCAAATGTGCCTTAGGCGTCTGAGAATCTGCTGGTTTCAATTCCAAACTAAGATTACACCAGGAGATGTCACTCACTACCAGAAGTTGCCCCGTTTCCACTTGTGTTCATCAGTGAAATAAACCAATTTTATAGCATTTTTGGGACCTGGCCTACGTTTTTAGTGGTAGAATCAATTTTCTCAATGTGTTTTTATTGTTGGGTCACATTTTTAAAAAATGATCTAAATCCAAAGGTGTCACATCTAAAAGAGCTTCCTTTACAGTCATGCAACATTAACCTTTTACTTCCTATGAACTCTACACAGCTGCCTCGCTGAAAGTATGAGACACTGGCTACAGAGGAAAAAAAAAGAAATCAAGAAAACAGAGGCGATAATCAAACATGAATAACACATTCATGTTATTGTCAATGAAAAAAAAAAAAGTTAAGACATCCTGCTCTGGTAAGGTGCTGGGTCGCAGACAGAACTGAAAGCTGCACTCCCACAAACTCTGAGGTGTTTGTTTTAATTTATAAAGATCGATGTTTGCACTTGATTGGGATTTATACTTTTAACAAGGACAGGTGCTCAAATCAAGGTAGTTAACTTGAGGCCAATCAAAAGTGTCAGAGAAATAATTCACCCAACAGATTTGTATCTCTACACAAGTGATGCTTCAATTCAATATTAAACATTAAGTAAAGAATGGAAAATGAATTCAAAATCTTACAATGTTTTTGGATTTTGTAATTTTGTGGAAAACCCTCCTCCAGCATGACACTTTTGTTTCAGGATAGTTCTTTCATTCATTAGGGAGATGCATCGGTTGAACTATATGACCACCCACTGAAGGGGTCTCACTGATAAATTTAAGAGCTAAAAAGAAAGTGCCATGCTGGAAGAGGATTTTCGTAAATCTGGCAATGCAAAAGTTGTTCTGATTAATGGTTTATAAATAAACTGTTAGTATTTAATAAATACATTGATTACAGCTTGTAAAACCTTTATAATGTCTTATCAGAAAGTGGCACCAAATGTTTTATAGTCTGTAGACATAACTACTATGTGAAAGGCCCACGTCAGCGCTTTCAACTGGTTTTCCCACTTGTCTCTACAAGATGTACAAATAAAGTTATGTTATTTTAAATGAAACAAAACCTGTACGTCCTCTTTATTTTTCAGTCACTCTGGTGACCAGAAATGCACAGCGGTTGAGCCACATTTGTACCAAATTTGATGACAAACAGTGACGGGACAGTAAGTCGTCACTCAGGATGTTTGTCCTTGCCATGTGGTTACTACAGCAACAGTGACACAAGGCCGTCATCAGCCTCGGCCAGCTGCGTCAGAGGAGGAGACGGCGGTTCAACTGACGACTTCCTGTTTCTGAGAAAGCAGCAGGAGGTAGACATGAAAGCAAAGCCACCTCCCCTTCACTTCCTATCGCTGTCTCACTCATCTTTTACTGCTTTATTCCCTTAATCAGAGTCTTTACTCACCTTCTATACATTTATTGCTCTATTGTTTCCCTCCTATATTTGGATGTTTGTTCTTCTGTTACAGACGGCCCCTCCTCACTCTGTAAATTTCTTTCTTCCTCCCACGCACTTGCACTCCCTCACCTGCAGCTACCTCCACACGTTGGCCAATGGGCTTTCAAGGTGGGAGTTCCTATGGCAACATAACAGGTAAACACAGGTGGAGATAAGGTACTCACCCATGAGGGCGTAGGTTTTGCTTCAGAGGTGAGGGGGAAACGCAGGGTTAAGTCATATTGGCAACTACAAAAAAATAAATGAAGGAATAATTGAAATTGTGCTTTTTTTTTCTGCATGAATGTATTTATGTGAATTGTCTGTTAACCTCCTGATGCACAAAGCCTACTTAAAATCACATTTTGTTTGTGGTTCAGCAAAAGTGTGAGCCACTTCTTGGCAAACATGCAGGGGCACTAAGTGAAGTGGGTCAGGGTGCGACTACAAAGACACACAAAACAACCGATACGTAAAACAACTTTAACAACTTGTTTATGTCTTTCAATCTTACTGCATGTAGGAGGGTTGGGTTTTTTTTTTAAACATTTTAAAGCAAAGACAGTAAGAGATATATGTAAAGCTCAGAAAATTTGAGCTCTACATATATGAATAATATAGTTAAGCACAGATTCTGAAAATAAACATTTTGACATAATGATTAGATGTGAACTACCAACCTCTATATTACAGCTTCTGTACATCTTGAGCAATTTTATCAATCAAGTGCGTTAGTAAATTGTAATATATATTTCACTGCACTATAATAATACAGAAATGATGCATTAAACATGCTCAGAAAAGTGTCCAACTTTACCTGAAAACAATGTCCCAGTTCTCCTAACACCTTCAACAACAGTAGGACGGGGCCAAAATACATTTTCCACGAAAACTTCACAACCTTGTTTTGAAATGTGATCAAAGACAACATGGCAACGTTTGCCAATAGAAGGTCTACCTATATTTACTTATCCCCTATATTTTTTAGGGTCCAGTTCATTTGCCGGTTTACTTTCCCTGGACACTTGCCAACCTGTCTCTCTCTTCAACTTTCAAACACACCCACAATTAAGATGTCAAGCTGATAAAAATGACTGTTGAGGGACAAGTAGTACTGTGGTAAGATTGTAGGATTAAAAAAATGTTTATAAATTATATTTAATAATATATTTTGTATCATGAATCTGCAAATTAACCAGTAACTCAATTTATAAAATAAGTGTAGCAGAGTAAAATATTTCTCATGAATTTAACTGCAAATTTCAGACATTTATCATTGTCAATTTGCATGGTCACTGAGAGGTGTAGATGCAATGTCATTTTCGCAATGTATTGTGTGTACTGTTCGCAGAAAGTAGTGTGCACGCCCACTACTTTTTTTTAAGTATCGCTATCAAATAAAATGGCAGACATAAATATAGTGTACAACCCTTCACCAATTAGGCAGAGATGACAGCCTGAGAGGTAAAACTCGGGGCAAATTAGTCAACAAAGCCGCTCCTTTAGCTCATCACTGTGAGCATAAAGTAATAACTGAGGGAAAGTCAGACAAATGAATCAACGTGTCTCTTCTCTTATCGAGAACATTGTTTAGAGAGTGAAAGAGTCTCTAAACTGAAAAAGTCCCCCACAACATCCCCAGTGGAAATGACACCTTTGCATATACACAGTTCCACATGAATGTACTGAGAAATTTGATATGAATATGCAAATGTGGATAAGTCTATCCACTGTGTATTTCTTCTCTTTTCCCTCCACTCCTCACAGATCCACCCCACCCTGCAGCTGTGCAGCAGGTCATCTCTCCCTCTATCCTTCTTTCTCCCAACCCTGTCTGGCTGTTTGGTTCTCACCATTATAAAAAATAAAAAATAAAAAAAAAAGGCGGCCAATCTGGCTGGGAGAAGACATAATTGCCATTATGACTGCTGCAGCCCTGCACATCACACAGTGTACTGATTGTTCTGCAGAGCAGGAGGGGGCAAACACTGTCTGCTCTGTGCAGACGCCACACAGTATTATCATAGCGTGACTACAGCTCACACACACACACACAAGGTCTCTATGTCACTCTTTTCAACCCTTGCAGTCTCTCTGTAATCTTTCCATTAAGCACAGAGCAAACATAAGTTTCTATAGAACTGAAAATGCATACTCCACTGCCATTTAAGAAAAAATCTTTCAAAACTGTCAGGCCCTGGGTAAACACACTCACACAGTACCACCGCCAATAGGAAATGATAGGAGGACTGTATGGAAAACCAGTTTGTACCAAGACAGGAACGCCCAACTCGTGTGTGTGTGTGAGTGTGAGTGTGTGTGTGTGTGTGTGTGTGTGTGTGTGTGTGTGTGTGTGTGTGTGTGTGTGAGAGAGAGAGAGAGAGAGAGAGAGAGAGAGAGAGACACACACATGGGTCTGAGGTTTTAGGAAAGTTGACCTTATCCCAGTTCCAATTCCAATTCTCCTACTCTGTTTCCATAAAAGAAAAGGTCACCATTCCCACTAAAAAAAGACACATTGACACTTTAAACAACTCTAGGCTTCAATGAATTTTCTATACACACATTTGATACAAAACTGCCCACATTTCCATTCCAGGGACTGCAAATATGACTGTGGCTGTGAATATAACAGTGACTGTGTAGAGGATATGGGAGCAGTGATTAGCCACAGGAAATATCCATTCCCACGACAGCAGACTGATATATTGAGATGGGAAATGTCTTTATCATTGTTACTAGATTATGTGGTTGATTCTGCTGACAGTAGGGAGAGAGGAGAGTCGCACCTAGATTGCGTGCATACTGCATGGGTGGGTGGAAACTGTGTGTCTTTGTATGAGCAAGCACTAACCACACATGCATTAGCTGTGATGCCCTTATGAGCCCCTCAGGGGATTCGTGGGGAGGATCTGACTAGAGGAGCTCACCAGACGCTCTTTAAGCCCCGGAGCAGCATTCGATACTCGTGGACTGTAAGTTCGCCGCTGCTCGTACGTGTGAAGGAGCCACCTACAGCTTTCTTCAAACTTTGATAAGACTCTGGCTGCAGCATCAGACAGCACAGTGCTGACTTCTGCCTTTTGTACCATCTAATACAATCCAAAACACCTGTTCTGCAATAAAGTCTATTTCTATGATGCCTATAATGTTCAGTTTTTGCTGAGACTGTCACAGAGGTGTTAATTAAATGTGTTTCAGTATTATGGTCATAGTTAGTGATTGTGTTGCACTGGACTGCATTGTATTGAGAGGTGTACGGCAGAGCTCTAGGATTTAACTGCAATAGATATATTACAGGCGTACCTAGTACAGAACTACCCTGAGTGTAGTTCTGTACAGAACTACCCTGAGTGTAGTTCTGTACTATAGCAACAGCAGCACTTGCTGCAGCTGCTATTCATTCACCTTTTCATTCCTACACATATATCAAATGAAAGTGAAGAGACACACTGTATTTTATATTCTAGATATTATCGCTCATCATAGATCAGCAGCAATCATTTTTTATATCCGTTTATACAAGAAAGATAACCAACATAGTCATGTGAAATGATGCGTCACATGATGAAGGCCTTGTGGCCTCCTCACACACTTAGTGCACAAAGACTATTTATAATAGTCCACTGACATCCCATTAAATAGAGGAAAAAATGATTACACATGATTTATTAAGCTATACAGTTACATCTTTCACCCTGGAACAGCGACGGTAGGACTTACATAATATAAAAACCTATCAACCCAAAAGAGGTAATATTCAAGCGAAGTGACGGCATGTCCTGCCGCAGCTCAAATGAAATAAATTAAACCTTTTGGCTTAAAAAAAAACCCTCATGCGTGCATATCTGTACTCTCTCTTTCCCATACACTCACACACCACAGCTAAAACTCAATGGATTCTAAACAGTCTCTTTGGTGCATGCTATAGCATGCTACGCATGCAATTTCGGCTGTCAAGACAGAGAGGAAAAAAACTGTACTTGTTTAAACAAGTAAATATTGGTATCGAAGGCATTAAGACAGGAAACCCTCACCAGCGCTTCCCATTCCCATTCAGTAAGGTTCCCAACTCCAGCGTTGTTTGTATGACAACATCCCAGTGCTGCCTCTTAAAGTTGCCAAGTCCTAACCATGTATTTTCAGTGGAGAGGTTCAGAAGATCAAACTCATACGTTCAACTAGACAGAAGAAGAACCAGAGCAACAAAGCTGGTTGTTGTTTCTAAGAGAGCATTAAAAGAGGCTACCAATTAATCTGTTTTCTTGCCCACGTTCAGCTTGTCAGCATGGAGAGCGAAGGTCTCGGCCACTATCAGAGGGAAGACTAAAGAGGCATCTGCGTACACCTGGGAACAAACAACGAAGCAGTGTATAACTCTTCTGTAATACTGTTATATTTGTGTTATGTTACATGTTAACTCCACTTAACTGAAACCAGTCCCTAGTTTTCATATTTGTGTTTTGGTGCTTTGATGCCACACTCTGGGATCCCTGAGATCGAATGCTGTGCAGACACTGCCACCATGAGGTAAAAGTGGGGATTACAACTCTTGGTTACCACTCAGACTCCAGATTCTTGGTTGCCAAGTCTGTTGCATTATGAAAATTATTTCCAAACAACACATTTATCCCCATGAAATTCATTTCAATGGAGAAGAAATATGCCAAATTGAAGGCCTGCAATTTTTCCCAAACAAGCCAAACTGTGGGAAATCAAAAGAAAGAATAACAGCAGAATATTGATGTTTAGCAGCAGTATGGAGGATACGGCAATTTGCCATACTGTATGCATCAAGCATGTCTCAAATTACAAATAAAACCTTGTCAAATAGCCACAACAGCCACTCAGATGTTATGTCATGGCTGCAGTTTAAAATAACATAGTTTTCAAATCCGTCACATTGGCATAATGCTGTCTGAAAGTCACTGAATGTTTTGCTTTTCAACTAAAACATCATCAGTTGGTGTCACTGTTTGATGTCAGCAAATTACCATAAAAACAGGGAAAAATTCACATATAAAAACAGTTCAGGTGCTTTGAATAGGGTCTGTCAGAAGGCATCTGGAAAGTATTTAAAAAGTGAAGCCAAAGAAGACATCTGAAAATAACTTCCAATAAAAAGTTACCTGATCATATAATTGTAAATGACCACCTGCATGAACATAATGTTGACATTAGCCTTGGTCTGTTCCTGGGCCAACATTTCTGGGATAAATATTGGTACCTTGACGGGTTTGGCATCTGTTCTGATCTTGCCCCAGGATACGGCCTCATCAGGTCTGGCCCCAGAGTCAGAGCCATCAAACTCCTGACCGGTGTTTACATACACTGAATAGTCAGCTCCATTCCTCTGGAGGGAAACAGAAGAGAGACACAGGTGTATTAGGTTCGTGAGGAGGTTTGCTTTACCGGCTCCATTTAAAAAGGAGTGTTGTGCCTTTTGTATTTTGACAGTGGCTGCAATAATCAAAGATTAACCATCCACAACAAATGCAGGTCTGTAATTAAAGTAGGCTACCAATTAAAGTGGACAACAACACTTTTCTAAAATTTATCATAGTTTCATACAAACAGTTCATGGCCAACGGTGATGAAAGAAGTATTCAGACAGTTTACATAATTAAAATTAGCAATACTGCAATATAAGAATGCTTCTTGTAACTTAAGACAAGCATTACTTTCAAAAAATAAAAAAAAATGCACTTAAATTATCAACCGTACTCATAATTTAGAAAGTGTCCCCATGTGACTGTTTAACTATTATATATATTAATTATATTGTAATTTTGTCATCATATTTTTTTTAATGTTAAATCTTAATTTGTAAAGTTACAAGTAATTACAGCTGTCAAATAAATGCAGTGGAGTAAAAAAAAAGAACATTATTGAACACTCAACTATAGTGGAAAATGAGAATGAAGTAGCATGAAAAAGAAATGCTTGAGAATACCTCAAGTAAATGTACATTCCACTGCTGATGGCCAATTTAATTACTCAAGACTTTGCATAATTGTATTCAAAAGGTAATGCAAAGCAACAGATTAAAAAAGAGAGATGAAGATCACACAGTAGGAAATTACCATAAGATTAGCGTTGGCTATGTGATGTTTGACCAGCCCCCCTCCCAGGATGATCATTCCGGTTCTTTTAGCAAACACCGCCTGGCTGTTCAACCTGCGGATATCTGAAATAAAGTCCACATTAACCACATTTAGTCCACATATGGCCAACTTAGACAGCTGTGGTGATCTTGTTCTATACCAGTAATGCAGCTTTGTACCTTCCACTATGTCCAACACTAAGCCTGGGTTCTTAAAAGAGTGGAAGTAGATCATGTCGCCCAGAGAGCCGTCTGTCAGAGCAGGGCTGAACACTGGAATATTATTCTGAAAACAGAATATAACAGCACATTTACTGACTGATCTATAGGCAAAAATACAATGTAAGTACTAAACAGAGATTGTAAGAGAAGGAAGCGTGCAACAAAGCAGAATTAAATTAAGTTCAGTCACCTTGTATGCCCAGTAGTAGACGGAGTCAGTATTATTGATCTCCTTGCCAAGTCGATGTATCATTTTGGAGGGAGTCCAACGGGTGCCCTGAAAAAAAAAAATAAAAGTCACATGACGTAAACAATGATATGGGAGTCAAATTTGAAACATCCCAACTGTATAACTTTGAGGAAACTACTACTTGGATGCAAAAAAATAATAATAATATCCTAATTAAAAAAGACAGACCCACCTCTGTGTTCTGCTCCAGCAACATCTGGTCCAGGATGGGCATCAGCCAGTCTTCAAACTTACAATAGTTATCATTTGGCACCAATAAGTTCCCAATTCTACACAAAATGAGGACAGAACAGAGAGGATAAATAAATAAGTTATGATCTGATGTGTAAGCGAGGTCAAACTCCTGAGTCATGTCCTTAGTCATTCTCACAACACATTTGCAATTGATGATGTTATGGCGACATACAGTATAATAAACATGGAACGGGTAAACAAGCATTCACATTCACATTTTCAGAAATAAACTTGAACTTGTCAAGAGCTAGATGTGAAGAATGACATCACTCTCATGTCTGTACAACAAGCTGCAGCCAGGAGCTGGGTTAGCTTAGCTTTGCATAAAGACTCTTAGACAGAAAGCAAATAAAGACACTGACTAAAATGTCAATGTCAAACTACTTCTTTAAGGCTGACCGTAAAACCTCACTTTTATGGCGTCCCCTGAACCGTAACATTAGTTACCAACCTGTTAATCCCTCTCAAGCGGAGATCCTTCCCAGGCAGGCTGAAGTCTCCTAAGTACGTGTGAGCCAGACACTTGATTAGATCCTCCTCGATGCCTCCAGCTGTGGTAACAATCACATCCACCTAACAAAGAATAACAAAATAGATTCTGTTAAACAAAAGCAGAGCCCCTGTTGAAACTAAGTCGAAAGCGACATTGTTACTGGGAAGTAGCAATGACTAGACTTTTACAACTATAGTTAAGTGTACAAATTTGTACCATTTTGTGCTCTGCCAGGTAGCGGATGCTCTCTCTGACTCCGGAGCTGATGAGGTTGGAGGTGTAACCCAGGAAGATGGTGCAGCCTGACTTATGAGCAGATTCATCAGACTCATTTCCTTCACCTGCCTCCGCTGGCTCAAGGCGCTTCTCTATCTGTGGGTGTGGAGTCATTAGACAACAATGGCCAATATTATAAATAAAACAAATGGGGCAAGGGCAAATAAAACCAGAACTATGTGCAAGGCTTTTAAGGATAAATAAACCCAAAGTCATTCCTCTCACCATGTTGTTGATCTCCTGGATGGCCAAGCTCAAGCTGCTGGCCTGGAAGCCCGTGGTAAGGTAGGACTTCAGCACGGCCTGGAGATCAACTCCCTGGTTGAAGTCATAGCCTCTGATCTTAGGCATGTCCTCTGGGAGGTCACAACTGGGCTTGAGGACAGCTTCCATGGCAACAGATGGGGCGTGATCTGCCATCTCTTCTACAAAAACAAAGATAACAGATCTAACAATATTAGCCTGGCATATAAACCCAATGTCACTTAATTTTTTCACAAAAAACATCCTGAGGGAAAAGACAGGCTTCTCCAGAAGCGGCCAAGGAGTTTCGTAAAATATGCTAAAGCTGTTTATTTTGTTTCATCTGAATAAAGTGAATGATTTTGATTAACCTATATTCACCTAGAAGGTTTACTAGACTTTATTCAAGTACCACGTGCTGTTAATACAAATGTGTTAGAGCTTACAGGGTTAATATTTATTTTTATGTTACAGAGTCTATCATCTACACTGTTATCTACAGTAAATTTGTGGGAAGTCATCTAGAAATCTAAACTATAAAACGCAGGATCCATGTGGTGCGGTATGAGGTGGGAGACGAGCTAACTGTGAGCAGTTTTTGTCCTGTCCACTGGCTTTAGTCATGATTAAACATTTGAAGACAGAGATGAAGACTTACCTATTCTTGAAGGGACGCTGGGTGATGAGGGTGCTTAAATGGTAAATGACTTTCACCAGACACAACAAAGACGGTTACTGAAAACGTGTATTTCTGTAAACATCGCATGAGTCGCTTGTAGCAAGCTAGCTACCGCTACGGAAAGAGTGAAGGGACAAACATGACGAAACTGCCTTCTGCTGCAAACACCATTATTCAACATTCGTCAAGTAATCTTCAAACAATTGTCAGAATAAAATGTCAATGTTAATATGTATATCTTATCCAAAATAAAAAGACTCATTGGCTTGTCATTGTCACATACAATTGGCTATTTGAACTTAATAGTGCATTAGATTTTACAATTTCTTTCCACAACGTAACTAGAAACTACAGCTGTCAGTTAAATGTACCTGTAAAAATTATATTTGCCCTTAGATGGCAAATATTTAAGGTATGAATTCTCAAACAGTGGAAATAGTCCAGAACATACCGTTCCACAGTCCTTGCCTGAGTGATCCAACTGTTCCCCTTTAATCAACACATTCTTGCATTCTTGCCACACCCTCTTTTGAAATTACCTGTCTGCACTGATTTTAAAAAATGTAGACCTAACTAATTTTAAACACCCTGTACTGGTGTCCACTGAAAACACATTAAACCAAATTAATGAGGGCCTCAAATGTCCTACCCTTCTATCATCGGATACAGATAATGATTTTTCAGACAGCATACCTGAAGCGCAGCATAATGCCTAAACTGATAATCTTTTCATCAGCAATGGCTGTGAAATGGTGTGTGATGTTTGTGACATTTCCAAAGCTGTGTTGTATGACCTTTTATTTCACAGAGCCTTTGAACTGCCCCCAGCAGTGAATAAAAAGGGGGTACAGGTCAAAAAGGAAAGTCAGGAGCTTGTTTAGCCAGACGCTCTTGCACAACCTGGGCTGACACTTAGGATCTGGCAAAATACGGCTCTAAGTTCATTTCCAGCTGCTGCTTTTCGTGCTAAAGAAGGATACTGAATCCTGATAGTAGGATTTTTGCTGAGCATTTATACCAAGGCCAGCGTCAGGAAAGATGTGCAGCAGCAACAGTGTTGTTCAGACACAAAAACTGGTGGATCAACTGCGAGTTGAGGCAAGCATGGAGAGAATCAAGGTATGTAAGAATCTGAATAATCCAATAATCTGTTAACTACATGCACGAAGAGCTGCACATCATCACATTATTCCACTGATCCATTTAAGAATAGTCATTTGAAGATTTCCAAAGTTGGATTGTATGAAGAGTACAAACATGCTCCATATCTCTATTATAGACTATTATTGATATGCAATGTTCACTGAGTATTTTTGTTTTGTTTTGTTTTATTAATAATTACAATGTTTAAAATCCTGTCAAATCCCATCCTGCCCACCTTTGTCCCAGCAGATCTCCCTCACAGCAGCAGACTTGGTCCAGTACTGTCAGGACCACAGGCGCAGTGACCCTCTGCTTACTGGCATCGCTGCCTCGTCCAATCCCTTCAAAGATAAGAAGACCTGTGTGCTGCTTTGACAGTCCTGCGTCCTGCAGATGACCAACAAATAACAGACTGCCACATGGACAAATCAAGTCTGAGAATGCCACCACAGATTTTCTACCATTAAATGTGTACGGGATAAACACACTGTGATAACTAGTCTGTTAGTGGCCATGCCAACAGTGAGACAGAAGAAACCCCTTTTAGATTTTTTAAATTTCTAGCTTATTCCTTTAAGTGCAGCATTTACATTTTGTAGAAGAAAATGTGAAAAGTACAGATAATGGTTTTATGTTGATAGTTTCCATTTTTCACTTATTAGCTTTCATTAATTTTACTCTTTTACATAACAGCATAGTTAATTTATGTCACTTTACATGCTTTGACCTCAAACCTCAAAACAATAAAGAACTGCCTGGGAGCTGTTCAGGCAAATAAAACTGTCCCATCACAGTCAGGCCATTTAATGACATCTTCTGTGGAAACAGTCTTTCAGTGTGTTTTAACATATGCATCCGTCAAGTATTGTGCAAATGATTTACAGTTACATTTATCCATATAATTAAATAGTTATATAATGTTAGAACTAACACACACACACACACACAAGGCATTTACACACATACCTATGAAAAAGGATAATATTGATTAGCACTATTGACTGTGTTCAAATAAATAGGTTTGCAAATACAATCACTGTGTCACAGAGGGCTTGTATACACATACAGACGGGTGACAAATTATAAGAAAAACCTGAACAAATCAGTGGAGAAACATAACAAATGCAGATGCTTCCGCACATTCCAGTTATGTGGATCATATGTTATGACCTTCTCAGTCACCAGATCTAAACCCAACTGAACACCTATGGGAGATTTTGCACGTGTGTTAAACGGCGCTTTCCACCACCATCATCAAAACACCAAATGAGGGAATACCTCATGGAGGAATGATGTCCATCCCTCCAATAGACTCCAGAGACTTGTAGAATCAATGCCAAGGCGCATTGAAGCTGTTTTGGCAACACATGGTGGCCCAACACCTTACTGAGACACTTTATGTTGATGTTTCCTTTGTCACTCCTACTCCTTGTCACTAATGTGTTTTGTACAATGTTCCTATAATGGATTTAGTAAATTTGTAAGCATGTAAATGCCACAACCCCTTTAAATGTCTGCATTTTCCAAGCTGTTTGAACGAACAAACAATTTAAAGAAGAGAAACAAACCTCTTCAAATGTAGTGTCTTTGAAAGCTTGAAGTACTGGCACAAAATGGCAAAGAGAGATAGATAAGTAGCAATAAATGTTAATGTGTTTTTTGTTTGTAGAAAAATTTCTCAATGGAATCAAGCAAGGACTAAAATTTGGGGGGGGGGGGAGAAAATTGAGGGTTTTTGGCAGGTGACCTGTACCTTCCCAACCCTGCCTCTGCTATCCAACAATATCAACACGAGGAAATAAAAATTAGCAATACAACTATACAACTGGTAGCACTATTACCAAAAAACATTAGTTTTTAACATCTGTTTGGCAGTGCAGCAAAATAAAATAATGTGTTTGGCCATATGCACCACAATCATCTTTATTTCCCTTACCTTGTTAAGTTACTACTTACATCTCTCTTGATATATCCAGTCAGCCAAGAGAGCTGTTTGTTTTTTATCCTTTTATTGAAGTCATGTATTTCTTCTTGTTTACTCCATGTATTCCAAATTCCAAAGTGCGTTGCTGATAGGCCTCTGGTGTTGTCCCCTCCTGCTTTCAAGTCTTGCCACATAGTTTCAAAGTCCTGCTCTTTCATTTTCTGGGCCTCCAGACTTCCACACACATGTCCCCTGCGGCCACAGCAAGAACTCCAGCGTCCACACTCAGCTGACAGTTGTAGACAGAAACAGGAGGGGGTATGGGTGAGAAAGTGAAGACACATGGAGAAAAAAAAACACACACATTTCAGAAATGATAATTATCTACAGAGCACTAACCCCATTGATGCCAGCTTGATGATGCAGTGTGCATAACGTCCTTGGAGGAGCACAAGGGATGTGTACCTGCAATACAAATAAAAATTACAATAGCAGTAATTCAGTAGCAGAGTTAGCTTAATAGGAAAAGTAAGAAGGAATTTGCCTCTTCCTACCTTGAGAGTACGATCAGATGAACAGGTATAGAGGCTCCCAGGCGACCTGTGGATTCCAGTGACCAGAGCTGTGTGACCCACATCAAACTGGGACAGGGGTTTTAAGGTCCCCGCTTGCATAGAAAAGGAGTGGAGCATGCCGCTGTTGTCTCCTGCCCACACCTCACTGCCACTGTAGCTCATGGACAGCAGGTAAGAGCTCAGCTGAAAACAGACAGGTCGGTTGGAGTTAGTCTTGGTACACAGGTGTATCTGAGAATATATGCACACAAACACTAACTTAACAAACTACATGTGCGTTTGCAGCTACCTGAAGTTTCTTCAAGCCTTTGCCTGCCCTGCGGTCATAAACAGCCACAGTGCAGTCTTTACTCCCAGAGATGATGTACTTGTCATCTGCGGCTAGGCACATTACAGCATTGCCATGGAGACGGAGGCTTTTCACCAGGGGTTCAGCAGCTGAGAATAAACGTGTGACATAATCAGCCTCAGAAACCAAGTGATTTGTCCTCATAATTTCTTGAAAGCCTAACTGCTAAGACCAAAAACCAAATGTTAATTTAAGTGTTATGTCTATCATCACATTCATAAAACTAACAATCTTTATTTGCACTTTATGCACAGCCACTAATCTGATATGCAAGTTACTTATACCCGCTCACCTCTGGTGTCATACATGCTGACCCTCTTGTCAAATGTACCAGCCAGCAACACATCCGTCTGACAGGACAAGCAGAGGACAGCAGCCCCGGCCTTGATCAAGCCCCTCTCTGCACCACCTGCCTGTAGGTCCCACAGCCTCACCGTGCTGTCAAAGCCCCCTGAAGCCAGCAGAGATCCCTGAGATGCCAGGCACCAGACCCAGCCCCGGTGGGTGCTGAAGTCGCCCTGCCCTCCCAATGTGTGCAGCAGCGTGCCACTAGGGCCTGCTTGCAGATCCCAAAGTTTAACATTCCAGTCCCTGGAACCTGTGGCGCAAACTGTCCCCTCTCCCCCAACAAGGAGGACCGAGTTGACTTGGGCAATGTGGCCTGAAGGTAGGGTGATGCACTCCAAAGCTGGGGGTGGGCTAGGACTTCTGGGGGGTTGACACTGCTCCATCTCTACCTGTCCTCCATTATTGAGATTCCTGGGGTCTGCCAAGTCCTCTTGGTGATTAAGAGCGCCATCTTGCCCATCATTAGCATCAAACACCATCCTGTGGTCCCTTTCTCCTTCAATTAGTGCTGGTCCATCATCTTCCAGTCTCTCTTCCAACTCCTCTCTTAGTCTTGCTAGTTGGTCCTCACCTTCCATGGGCTGCATTTCACCATCCTCACCTTCTATTGCCACCTCCATCCCTTCATCAGCACCATACGCAGCCTCCTGTGCTGCCACTCCCACACCTTCTACCTGAGCCTCTCTACCATCTTCCTGTCCTTCTGCACCTGGTTCCCTATCCTGCCCTGCCATTTGCTGCTGCCTTACTTGATCCCTCTCCTCTTCATCCTCTTGGGTCTGTTTGGACAAAAGGTGTGCTTGGCTTGTCCAGCAGGTTATAAGCTGCTCCATCTCCAGGCAGGCAGTAGCCCAGTCAAAGTCCTCCCTTGGCCCCACTGGAAAACCAGCTCGGGGTCCTGTTAGTCTGCGTGCTCTGAGCTGCCAGGCGGTGCTGTCCTTACCCACATTACCCAAAGCATGACAGACCTTAAAAGAGGAAAAACAGGGATTCAAGAAAACTTCCAACATCTGCAAGACCTATAAAATCTTTGACGTTCCCTGTAAGCACGATGGAGCAGTTTTGTATGATTAGGTACCTGTTTGTTTCACACATGCTCATGCACAAGGCTGACATGATACACAGTCCTGCCAAGGGTTTATTGATGTTCATTTGGAAAATCTTTATTGCTTTTTTGTATTTTTATTGTCAATTGAACAAGTAAATGACACAAATGACAAACTTGACAGTTATTGTTCCAAGTAAAGTTTAGGAGTACACAGTGAAAAAGGGAAAGATATCACCTGGTGATTGAGAAAACACAAATAAGCATGAAAACTAGATGACAGAACATCTCCAAATGAATTTTATGGAAGTGATGGGCCAATGAATCTTTAAAGCATACCTTTGGCAGCACAGTGATGACACATTGAGCAGGAAGGTGCGAGGCAATGTGGGTTACCATCTCCCATGGTAACGACAACAAACCACTTGTCTCCGCAGAAGGTGAGGGGCTAACGTCTGCTGCGGAGAGGTGGCCAGCGGGTAGAAGACTGAAAGGAGTATGAAGACCAATGTGATTTACTTGCTAATCTCAAGAACAGCCAATTAATCGAGGGTGAATAAAAGTCTTACCCCTGCAAGTCAGGCCTGGAAGCATCACAACTCAGAGGTTTCACAGAGTCGGTGCATGGTCCACCCTGGTCACCGTATGTCCCAGCCTCGGGTTCATACGGGTTAACCCTGGTCTCAGACATCACCTTTTCTCCTCACAGCGCAAGACAACAAACTCATGCACTGAAACTCAACATTACTTTAAAATAACTCTGACTCTAACTCTATTCTGAATTGACTAAAAGACAGCAGGTTATCGTTAGCTAGCTTCAAGTAATTCTACACAAAACATTACTAACAAGCCCAGCCTTTGACAGAGTTATCTGCCGGTCAAAAGTCGTCGCCCGCGTCAGAGTAGCAAAACTGTAGACCACTGTCACCATGAAAACCAAATTAACACTGATTTATCAAGTAACGGACATTACTCCCATTTGTCGGTTGTTATCAGGGCGAACTACAAAACATTCAAAGCATTACTTCCGGCGTGGAAAGATGTCGTCATCAAACTGCCCGTGAAGCCCAGCAACCATGGCAACCGTTTTATCTCCTCTGTTTTTCAGATTTGTCTTGTAAACACACTTAAAATATAAAGTATGCGCTTTCCTCAATATTAGTTTACCCCAACACAACATGATACATCATCACAGAGCTTCCCAAATCTGCTTCCGGGGCAGAGTAAAATTTCACACACTTTTCTGTGAGACTGTTGCATTTGCATGCTGTTACAACCTTACAAATAAAGTTACCTTTCTTAATTTTTTTTTCTTTGTGGATTACACACATTATTTCTATATTGTCTTTTCCATCTCTTTGTCATCTTCCTGTAAAGTTATTTCTAATGTTTCATTTCAAAAGGTGTAACTTGTTTGCTTGGATGTTAATCTAGACAGGTGAGCCATGTGAATTGCTCAGTCAGCTGAAGTTCTAAGGCCCATGTACACTTTCACTTGTAATTTTAAACTTCCTACATCACAGTTATGTGGTTGCCTGAACTAGAAAATCTGAAATAAGCAATTCAGTGGAGCCTGTGCTTGAATTGATAGAATGTGAAGGATAAAAAAAAGACAACCTAACAGTCTAACAAGTGAGAACAATTGTAAAGTTAGATGCCATGTGATAACGCAAATTAAAAAAAAAAAAAAAAAAAAAAAAAAAAAAAGTCTTTAAAGTGCAAATTTTAGAACATAATCAACTCTACACTGTTAGACTTGAATGAGCTTTAATTAGTTGAACTTCATCAGCCAGCAGATTTCAGCTTCTGTGGTGAATTCAATTGTTACTTTAGTTCATTTACAAAACGACAGTGGTAACATAAATTCAAGTTGTGTTTCCAGCTTGATCCAAATGGATCAGGTTTCAGGCTCAAGTCTCAAGAAGATTTCTCTGAACACAATGATGATCGTACAGAAAACAAAATGTTCACTCAACAGCTCAAAGCTTAATAGAAAAAAACTTTTATTTTCCCCTATTCACAAAAATTAAATAAAAAGGGATACATCCCACCTGCACCACAGTTCAGCGAAAATAAAAGGTACTACATCAAAGTCAATTGCCAGCCTTGATATCAGATTGAAACAAGTTATGAATTAGTTTTCCACATTCTTCCCTAAGGTATGCACCAAGCACTGACTCTCCTTCAGTCCAACCACAAAATCAAATTTTACATCATCAAATGGTCCGCTATAAAACAACGAAAACAAAATATTCTTTAAATAAAAAGAATAAAAACGAAAAACAAAAAAAATAACTTTTAAAGTCCAAAACAATTTGTGCACTAGAGCACAAAAAATAAAAATAATAAAACAAATAAACAAAATAAATAAAAACAAAACTGTCACATGTAAATAAAAATTAAAAAAAATAATTAAAAAAACAAAACAAAAAAAAACAAACTTGTGGACAACTTGCATTTAGATTTACTTCTGTATATAGCTTAGTGTATCTCAACATGGCGAGGAGTGGTAAAGCCTCAATTGCTTATTTTTCTTTCTTCAATTCATTGTGGCACAGGAGCATCATCCCTCTGAAACATTCTTCTAATTAATGCTTCACCAGTTGCTGCTCCAAGCACATCTGTCCAGCCCCTGATGAATGAGCGGCCACCTCACATCTCAACACTCGCCAGCCAGTTAAACCTGGAGAAGATGCCATCAGCATTCAGCCTGAGGGGCTTTGCGGCTTAGAAAAGTGGTCAGGATTCAAAAAACACACATAGACATCGGCAACATTTGTGCTACGACAGAATGAAAAATCTGTGTCACATTTGTTGAGGAAAAAAACACAAATTAATGCGGATTCTATAAAAATACATAACCACATAACCTGTAAATGTGAGCCGATTTTAAGGACAATTTTTAAGGACCAGTGTGTAGGCTTTAGGGGGATCTATTGGCAGAAAATAAACATAATATTCATAACTTTGTTTTTATTAGTTGTGTTTCCATTATCTTAGAATAAGCCCTACATATCTACATAGGGAGCAGTTTGTTATGTTTCTACAGTAGCCCAAAACAGACAAACCAAACACTGGCTCTAGAGAGAGCCATCTGAATTTTTACGACACCTGAAGGCCACCGTAGGTTCTCCTACATATTTGGAAAGGGAGGGGTGAGGGGAAGAGTATTCAGTTGGTGATGCCACCAAATCCTACACACTGGTCCTTTAACCAAGCAGGAATAGATGTTAGTATTTTTCAATAAGAGAAAGTCTTCATCTTAAGAGTTCTAAGCACCTTGACAATTACACTGATCATATTAACTGGTAGGCAAACGTTGATACTCCCCCCACCGGCTACGTCAACCCAGGCATGACTCAAGCCACGTGCTTAACTTCAGAGTAGGGCTGGTGCAAAGTTACATCTAAGCAGTACTCGTGTACACACCATTATAGTAAAACACCAACAGGCAAACAGCCATACACACATTACAACCGTCCACTATGGACAATGACTAAAAGATAAAGCTGGATAAAGACCACCACTCTCTCACACAAGCTAACCAGTGTCAGGGGAAAACTATTAGGACTCAGGGTCAGTGTATTCCCAGGCATAACCTACACAGTATTAACGGGTGAAGATATGGCAACAACAACCACAAGTTTGATCATAAGCTGGAGAAGTACCTTATTAGTCCAGCCATGAGTTGTGTTGCCATTGACAAAGCTCTTATAAGGTAGATCCCTCCGAAGGGATCTGTTATAAAATGACTAAAAAAAAGGAGCAAGGCTTATTGGAAAGCATGCAATGTTCATGACAAGAAGCTGTGATGGCCCAAGTAGCCATAATTTAATGAAAAGCTCTGATGAAAAAGACGGGGACATCCTAAAACACAGATATGGATTGACACGCATTAACATGGATCCAAAATACTGTAATTAAGATGTTTCCTTCTTTAATCCTATTCATTTTAGAAGGCGCTACATTATAAAACTATGTTAAGAGGCCTCAAGTCTTACCCTAGTCATTTTACCATTGCTTAACATTATCAACATTATGCTTACTTCAGCAAGCCGTTAACAGTCCTAAAATCACTTATCCAAAAAAAACTATATCTCAAGATCAGTATATCATTACTGTACGTCTTTACATGTGAAATTCTAAATTTCTTACAAAAGAAAAAAGTGCATTTATATCAGTAAGAACCAATTCATTCTTGGTGATGTCTTATCGCTCTCATTAGGTTCGTTTTGTAAATACTCTAAAAACAAAGCAGCAGCAGCAGCAGAAAAAAGGATTCTCGCCTTTGCCTACAGTATTTGAAGTCTTGTTTCAGTGAGGGATTCTCCAAACAATCAGACATGAGCCAATTCCTGTACTGATCTACCAACAAGTTGGTCATCTCACACACACACACACACACAAACAAACAAACACACACAGCCTCCATTAAACTGTAGACATTGGTTAGATGATAGGTATGAATGGGAGGACAAAAGAACTAAGCACCTGACAGCTTCAAATTATGGCAGCCTCCCCATACTGACAACTAATGCGATAAATCAAGAGTGCAACAAGACAGACATTCACTCAAACATGCGTCACTTAGGAGGTGATCGTATGCCATGCAACCACTTGGTACTATGGTGGTAAAACCTTAGAGGACAGAGCTACTGCATCTTTTTTTTCCTCAAATGAGGGAGAAAAAGAAACAAATGATCTGAGAGGAATTCAGCAACCAAGGGAAGAGGAGGGAAATTAAATTCAGCTAAATGTACATGTGAAAAGAGAATAAGACCCATGTATATGCACACCAAATGGTTTATGCAATTTTGCCGTAAAAGGTGCAAAAGATTTGTGCACATTTCCTGCACTGTTACATAGTAAAAGCATGTTTTGATTTTTTGTTTAGCCTCTGGCACGAGCCTGTTTAAACACATCTACATCCGTGAGTTTCTACTGACTACGTGCATTGTGGTGTTTGGGACTGTGGCACCCTATGCTGGTTCAGATAATTCCTTATTATGTACCTATCTGCCAAACCCCCCTCCCCTCCCAGCCGTCATCCATCTTAACAGAATAATCAAATCGAGGAGGGGGAGGTCAAAGCCAGCCCCTATTTTGTCCTCACCTACCTAGGATCCCTGCAGTGCTGTTGGCGAAAGTCACTTTTGAGCGTGTTTGGATTTAGTGAGGCGTTTAATCCGAGAGGTATATGTAATATCCCCAGTTTACCCTCCCACACCCACCACCCTCCTCCCACCCTCCCTAACAGAGACACACAGGGCGCAGGGGGAAAGGGGGCCGTCCGCTGAATGGAGGGTCAAGGCCAGTCACATCCCTCCAGCTCTTGTTTCTCCCCCCCGTGATCTGGGCAGTGCAATGAGTTCCCCAGTAACCCTCCCCTACATTAACCTGAGAAAGAGATGGACAGAGAAAAGAGTTAAAAACTTAAAAATAAATAAATAAAAAATTATTAAATTATTCATCAACTACTGAAACAATGACAAGCTGATAAAAATGGTCTGGGGTCAAGAGGATGCAGTAGGGAGAGGGAAAAGTGAGATTCTGGATCAGAAAATTCATTTGGGAACAAAATGTATCATTGCATATCAATGAGCTGGGATTTTCATCATGTCCAGAAGCGTGGTAGGCTGGGGGTAGGTTATATGTTTGTGACATGGAGACATTTGCTGGACATACCTAACAGGTCGGTGTCCTCTGTGGACCAAGGGGAGGTTGGGTTAGACGCCATAGCAGGCCGACAGGCGCTCCTTCAACAGAGGAGGAAACTGCTCAGAGAACTGCTGCCAGTTCTCTTCCCCGACCTGGTCCTTGAAGCCATGAAGGATCTTGTAAAAGAGAGAGAGAGAGAAAAATATGGATACTGACTCAGCTCTCTCAAGGATGAATTTGATGTGTCCTTGTTGCCTTGAAGCGATGGCACCTGTATCTGTAAGATACAACAAAAAAGACTGTCCTCTAAGCCCTGTTCTAAGCATTCCCATTGGGTTTGTTAAAACAGTTTAAGCAGCTGTATGCTACCCTGCTAATTAAGCTAATGTTAGCTAAATGACTTAATCGAAAACACTGTCTGCTGACTGCTTTTTTAAATGTTCCCAGATGACTTGTGTTAAAACGAGAACCCTGTAAAAGGGTGCTCGGCTATGACTGGACATCATGGTTCAGAGGAGGAGTTTAGCAAATAGTCAACATTCACTGGACACCTCGGCTGATCAACTAGCCTGGGCGATGCTAAACTATCATTTATGCTGTTCTGAAACAATTGCTCTCCCTTTAACAGCAAACTCTATCCACACTTCTCAGACTGAAAAATCATCCGCACCATGTAATCAGATTTCGAATGTCTGATAAGTGATCATCACAGTGTGGTGAGCCAGCAGTAGACTTGGGGCGGAAACATTTTAATGACAAACACCAGTCATCTAAAATTAAAGTAATGTTAAAGTAGGACATTCTGATGAAACACTCACCTTACAAAACATGTCTCTCAGGTCGTCCTTGGGGCTGACCCAAGAGGCCACAGCATCACAGAAGAAAATGAAGTCCTGGACAGAGAAGATTTGTTACTTTATCACACACTGATGAAGAGCTCCCCAATCTCTCTAACCCCTGTGTCCCCTACTGTTAAACCACATCACTTTACCTGCACCACTCCTGCAGGGTTGACACCGATCATTACACAGATTCCCCGAAAGGCTGAGTCCTTCTCCTCGTTATCTCTGATATTCCTCAAAGATGTGCACCTGGTGCAAGAAGGAGACAAAAAAGGTGTTTGCTCATGGATTCAGTTTATAAATGTAGTTAAACGACCTCCATTATGTATTTTCTAATAGGCAAGAATTAACTTCCTGTCGAATTAACTGTTGCCTTTTCTATTTTCCAGGAAAACAATTTCTCATTTATTCTAAGCTAATGGAAGAAGAGCCCCTGGGTTTTGGACCAGAATATAAAAAGAAAATGTGTCTTATTATAAATGTGTATTTCATCATATCCGGATGATAATATTGTTCACACATATGACTCACCATGGTCTAATGAAATGCTGCAGCTGTGGTGCCACTTCCTGGGGACAGACAAAACCCAGTCTGCCGATCGTAATGGCTGCACACAAAGGCGACGAAACAGTTAATCTTAACTCACTAGTGTGATCATCAGACAGCGTGCTACACTGCGCATGTATTACATCGTGTGTACCTGTGTTTTCCAGCAGAGTCTTGGGTGTGTTGGGTCTATTGATGATCTCCACCAGGTGAGGCAGGACCATGCCCACATAAGGCTGCATCTCTGCACCTGAAGACACGCACAGACGAGAAAAAGCGCATTCTCAAATGACTGAAGAAAACAGACCACCTGCAGTGTGGATGTGTCAACTGTCTCAATGCTACAGCTTTGACTTAGATGCCAAAGAGAAAAACAAATACAGAAGTCATTATCTGTTGATTGCTGGAGCAGAATGTGCAGCATCCTTACAACGATCCTTACAACAGCTACCATCGCTGTTACAAGGTGTCAACAGCTTCAAAGACATCAGCAAAGTGTTGATGCAAAGAAATCACCACAGGGGTGAGCACAACTAAAACAACTGTATAGTCTTGAGGTTTTCCTCCAGCAGTTTGTACTGAACTCTTTGATCTAAAAGATGACTGGATTGCTGGTGTTCCCTACGCTCACCTGGACAATCCCCTGTTTGCTGCTTGACACTTCGGCCTGAAAGGATATCACACAGAGTGTCACTGGGTGGACTGGATCACACACAACGACTAGCCGGGCAAGCATGCACGTGTACACACACACATTCACAGGCTACGCCGTATCGTTGCAGAAGTGTTAAGGCAGACAATAGAGGAAGAGGAAACTGCATGACCCACGTTCACAATCAGGCAAAAATCTTTTAATTATATGAAAAACTTTCCTACATCTACAAACTTTTTTCTTGGCCGGAACAAACTGTAGAATATTTTCTACCAATTGCCAAGAAAGATGAGGAAAAGAAAAGGCAAACTGTTTGTACAGAGCTGCAGATTGGTTTGTGCTTGTTAAACTAAATCACACACGAGCCTGCACGCATGTAAACCAGCCCACTCAGGATAGTAAATGCTGAACTGTGCCACCTCGAGTGTGAGCCACATGTGAGGTGTGTGCAGTATCTGGATCAGAAGATATTATGGGAACAAAATGTATCATTTTGTGTCAATGAGCTGGGTGTTTCATCATATCCAGATACTGGGCACATGTTTTCTGTGAAGGCAACCATTCACAAAAAAAAAAAAAACATAAGAGAAAAAGCATCAACATTAAGAGCAACCTCCTTTCTCACCCATTTGCATGGAGATCTCCCCAATGGCCCAGGTGGCGTTGTTACACACAGAGATAAATTCTGGGTTCAGGTTGAGCCCCAGGATTGGCATGAACTCAGCTGGAGGGAGGACATGGACACATATCAGTTACAAGACAATCACTTACACACACGTCACATAATTCCTTTACAGTCACAAATTTATAATAGTCCTTCACTCAAGACACTGGACCATCTATGGCTACGACAGCTATCACAATGAATCAATGCTGGACGTTTCCTGGTTGCCAAACAGTAGAAGATGGGTGATATAATTTTAGTCAGAGCTCTCATAAAGCACACTCACCAATACAAGGCTTCACATGGAGGAAGCAGGCCTTGGTTAGATCACCCAGCAGAGCAAAAGAGCTTTGCCTCACTTCAGGCATAGTGTCCTGCAACACAACACAACATCCTTGTGTTATACTTGTACAGTGAATTTGTCAAGGTTCAGAAGAAGCTCTGATGCATGTGTGCCATTTCATCTATTAAACAAAAAAGGAAAGAAGCTATGAAAGCACTCTCCCTCATACCTGCATGCACTGGAAAAGAAGGGTCATGATGTTGGAGCGAGCCACCAGCTGTTCCACATTGCCCCCCAAACCCTCAGCCAGGCCGCTCAACAGATCCAGGGCCACGATCATAAAATCCTTGTCGGGAGCCTCATACTGGTCTGGATGCTGGTTGTACATCTGTGCGAAAAAGGAGAGAAAAGTTTCAGTGTCTCTTCTTCACCTCAGAAAAAGATCACTAAATACACAACAGATTTTTTGTGTGTGTTTGAGATCTCACCATAGCCTGAGCTAGTGTCTTCTGGACTAGTGTGACACAGCGCTGATAGACAGGCTCACAGTAAGGCAGAAAACCACTCTGCAGGGCGGTGGCTACTGATGACAGACACTGTAAGAAACACAAAGATGACTTGTAGAAAGAGACATGCACAGTTTGCTATCTGGGGCTGTAGGCCCAAAGAATGGCTAAAAACTTACTGTAGTTCCAGCACTTCTTTTAAAATCAACTTCTCACCTCTAGTAGTGGGAAGAGATCCTTGTCTTCATCCTTCAGCTCGTTCCACTTGGCAATAAGGGGGGGCATCAACTTCTGAATGTACTCCTGAGAAATGATATAGACTGGTAAGTTCTCAGGGTTTTCCCTGCACCTTAAAGCCCTCAATAAAGTATTAAAGAAACTGTATAAAACACGAGACTATGTAAAGACTGGGAAGTATGGGGACAGCCTGGAGAGTCCAGAATCCAGCAGTGACAAAACCTGCTCACCAGCACCTCTGAATCATCAATAAAAGATCTTTCTCAGTATGTTTTGCATAAAAAAAACTGTGAAAGTGTAAGTCTCATGGGTACTTACAGGCTGATTGAGGTGGTGACCCACTGAGTCTGCCAGAGTTCCTATGGCATCATAGAGGATGAGGAGATTCTTGTGCTGGTACTTCCCAAAGGCAAAGACCAGCGTGTCCAGGATAAAGCTCAGGTAAGGTACCAGCTCTGTGCATGCCTCCTCCTCCAGGGTGGCAAATGCACTGAGAGAAAAAAACAAGATGGAGGACATATTAAAGGACCAGTGTGTAGAAGTTAGTGGCATCTAGTGGTGGGGTTGTAGACTGCAACTTCAATACCTCTCCCTTTCCAAATGTGTAGGAGGGCATAGGGTGGCCTTCAGGTAACAAAGAAACGCTAAAGGCCCTTTCTAGAGCCAGTGTTTGGTTTGTCTGTTCTAGGCTACTGTAGACAGATGGCAGTGCAACATGGAAGATGACCTGCTCCCTATGTAGATATAAATGGCTCCATTCTTAGTTTCTGGTGATTTTAAACTAATGAAAACAAAGTTACGACTATTATATTCCATTTCTGCAAACAGATCTCCCCAAATCCTACACACTGGTCCTTTCCTGTTTAATCTATACATCTAGTTCTTCCGGTCTACGAATAATAAAAGCAGGATGTGGATCAGAGCACAAACGAGGACAAAGTCTATCCTTCTTAATCAATTAGCTGGGATTTTCATCATATTCACATACGAAGGAGAGTGTGAAGCTACTCACCTGCAGGCGGCCTCCTGCACCCTCTTGTTGCCATCCAGGATGCGTTTCAGAAGCTCTGTCATAAGGGGTTTGAGGTAGGAGTCGGGGGGCTGGGAGACCACCCAATGTGCATAGCGACTCAGGGTCCAGCAGGCAATAGAGCGTACCAGGGCCTTCTTGTCGCACAGACACTGGATGAGGTGGGGGATCAACTCTGGCAGGTAGGGCACCATGCCCTGCATGCAGCCTGAGGAACAGAGAGAGGTAATATATTTATATTATTATTATTTTCTTTATTGTAGAGCTTTTTGTCTGCTCTTCGTACTTTGAGTGGGCAGGTTCCAATTAATTTTATTGTTCTGAATTGGCAGCCGTTTCTATGACACCTTGACGTTTCACTCCACCTTTGAGAGCAGCTCTTCTGAAGAACTATAAACACTTCCTATGAGGTCAGACAACACACTGTGTGAGCAAGATCTTTTCTTGTGAATAACCCTCTGTGACTGGTGGGAGCTCTGAGCTGTTCTTACATCAGATCTAATTATCTCTTTATTTGCAACCTTAAATATGGCACTTGCATGTTTTAATGAACATGTTTAGAAGAGCTTCAGAAAAAGCATTATTTGTTAAATTTATTTCAGTTAGGCTACATCCTGTTAGCAGGTTTTAACTGGGTCAGTAGCGATGACTCATTATGGCCTCTCAGCACTGTTCAGCAACAACATCTGTACTGAGCCTCTGGCTTCCCCAAAGTCTGTTTATTCAGAAAGAGGAAACACTTGTTCAGGTGGAGATCGGGTTTTGCTGAGTTTAATATAGACCGTAGCGCCCATATATATATATATGTGTGTGTGTATAATTTGTTTTCTTTCATTTATTTAATGAGAATTAGATATCAAATCTGTGAGTCTTACCCTCAGCTATGGCCCCCAACACCAGGATGCCAGACTCCTTGATGACCCAGTCGGGGTGGAAGAGCAAGCCTTTCAGGAGCGGCAGGAGGTGGGGCAGCAGCTCATCGCGGAAGACATTGGCCAGCACATCCAGGGCGGCGGCTGAACACTTTCCTACATCAAAAAAAAAAAATTAAAAGCTTAACAACAATGCTGTTTTACAAATGACCTGACAGCAGATGTTACTTTTCTAAACACATTAGAGAATGAGGCATGGAAAACTGAAAATGATATGCAAAGAATTTCAGATTAATTTAGACCCAAAGCCTGAAAATGTGTGACATTTCAACAAGAGCATCTCTGTAACTGCACTTCTCCACTTACGCAGGTTCCAGTCTGACAGCGTGTCATCGTCGTCGTCGTCATCTTCCTCGATGTCCTCACCTTCCTCACCCTCCCCTCCTTCGTGCTGCAAGGTGACAGTGCGCGACTTGTGGAAACGGGGCTTGATGTCCTGATCGCTGTCTGGTACCGCCTCGTCCTCCTCCACATCACCCTGGACGCACACAAATTTTACTTCAGCTATATCATGATATTTATTCTTCGAGACACAGTTTTAAAAACAGCATCGGGGATGGTTCTAAAAACATCATCTTCCTTCTGTAATATTAGCTCTTACTTTAAATGTAGATTACGTGGCTTTTGTTTTGGATTTTAAGTCAGGATTTATTTCTGGCACAGAGGATTGACCTCCAGTCACAGTGCATATAAGGGCACATTTCTCAATGAGAAGGCATTGCATAACAGTACAAGAACAAAAAGAAAGCTCACCTTTAACAGTATGATGTCTATCTCTGAGTACTTCATCCCATTTACCAAGATAGGTATCAGTCTGTATTAAAAGGGGTGGAGAAAAAGAGTTCATTAGTAAAAACAGAAAAAAAAATCTCAGGACAAGTTGATAAATATCGAAATCCACAATATCGAAGTCATACAGGCATATCAGACATGGACAGAACTTTTTGTTGGATCAGAACAGAACACATATTACATCAACAACAGTTAAAGAGCTACTCACTGCACCAGATGTCCAGACAGCATATCCTTACAGATGGGTTGCTCTGCTAGAGTCAACCAAAACTCGCAGGCCTCAAGAGCCACGTTCTCATCAGGGTCCTGGGTCCGCTGTAGCATGTACTGCAAGAGATGAGAAAGGCGCGTTGCTTGAAACTCGTCAAACTGAGAGAAAAATACTGGTAATGTGCAACAGTTCATCAAGGAACATTAGCAAATCTGGATCAGAAAATATAGGAACTAGAGGTATCATTGTAAATCAATGAGCTGGGTTTTTCATCATGTCCAGATGCAAAAGAGCGTAAAGACGTAGCGTAAAGTAACTATGTGGATGTACAAAAGGTCTCTATCCCTTTATCTAAACAATATTGTGTCTCCCCCTTTCCACGACAGCTTACCTGGATGATGCTGTGCATGTGAGGAATGAGGCGGTCGATGCGGACCTCCAGTAACATGACCAGGGCTCGGCACACGTTCTTTCGAACCTCGGAGTCCTCATCTGCTGCCAGCGCAAACAGGCTCTAGTAGGGGAGAGGATAAATAAGACAAGAAAGAAATTAATTGTGGGTGAGGAGAAAAATCAAAAAATGGGAAAAAAATAACAAAATGGATGAACAACACAAGTTTAAAAAAATGATCTGGCCTGCTATTCAAACAAAGCCACACGGTCCGATTCCCCTCAGCGTTCAAACACACCGCTCACCTCTATGAAGGTGTCAATGTTGTCCATCAGGGCCTGGGCTCTGCCAATGATGAACTGGTTCACACAGGCAATGGCATGGGACCTGCAGGTACGAAAGGAAAACTGATTAAGCCAGTGGAACGCGTGTTAACAGTGAACTCGAGCACAGAAGTGGATTAGTGATTAAAGAGTTTGTGTAAAAAATTTTAGGTTTACCAGCCCACATTCAGCAGACTAAGGATCTACAAAGACATTCTCCCCAATCCCTTAAATTAGGGTGTATGCCAATGTGAGGGGTAAAGTGAGAGTGAAATGAGAATATCTGGATCAGACAGTATGAATACAAACACCTTCACCGTCAGTCAGATGTTAGCATGCATCACGCCCAGACGCTAATAGCAGAACCACAATTAAAAATAACTCCTGTTCTCTCTCCTGTACCTAATCTTGGGGCTGCAGTGCTTGAAGAACTGAAGGAATTTAGGTATCATAATGTTGAGGGGTCTGTTCAGAGCGTCACTGTCCAGCAGCTCCGACGAGTCCTCACAGATCTTCTGCAGTGCTCCAAACGAGCCCTGAGACACGGACATACACAGAGAGGCTGTCAAATCAAACGCAAACATACAGGGACACAGGGGAGAGAATGAGACTGCATCAGCAAATAAAAGGAGAGTACTGAATGCACTGCACAGTCAAGGCTTTTCAGCTGAAAGTTTGAAGAAATAATTTTACCAACCAACACAAACATTTCTCTATGCAGTCAACAGAGCCTTCTCACAATAGATATTTCCTTTTTCTTATACACAGGTGCAACAAACAATTTCAATTGTTTTACAAATTAACAGGATTTCAGCAGTTGTTACACGGACAACAATAAAATTTAAACATGAACCACTCCCTTCATAACATTCAGATGTGCTACTTCAGGCACATTTTTAAAAATGGCATTAGTTATGTCTGTGACTTCCTCATAATACATTAAATATTTAATTGAAATTAAAACTTCACTAATTCCATACTGAAGATACTCAGCCTGTCAAGAGGAGGGCTGTTCTCCCAAGTGACGTTTGAAATATGATTAGATTCTCAGCGAGTCATGCAGTGTCATTTAAGCAGTTTAAAACATTGAACATTTGACCAAAAATCACACACAACAAAAGAATCACAAAATATCAGAACCTGGTCACCCCTGTTTTTAGATGGCAATGTCATGAAAAATGTATATAAATTATTTTTCAGATGTCTACCATTTCTTCATAAGGCCCTGCATACTATGACCGACATCTCTAACACTATAACTTTGGTCACATCTGCTAGGGTTGGACAAATTAAACCTGTATCATTTTGATCCGTACTTAAAGTCTGGGGACGTTATGTAATTCTCAGCATAACTATGCCCACATTCAACCTGAGCAGAAATTTAATCCCACCAGAGTAAGTGAAAACACCTGTCTGAGAGTGCAGGGCTTTAAAGAAAAGTGACAGCCTTGCTTATTTTCTGGCATTAAAAAAAAGATAAGTATAAGGGCAGCTTGTGGTAAGTGCAGACCTCGCAGGTGTTGTAGTCTTCCGAGTTGAGCAAGTTGCAGAGCTGGGGCAGCAGCTCAGGCCATGTCTGTAGCTCTCCCTTGGAGGCAATAGTAGTGATCAGGATGCCTAGAGGAGAGAGAGGGGCAGACAATAACAAACTTCAGTTAGTGCTTTATAAACAACGGGATCACGAGCAGTTCACCTTTACTGCCGCTCTGGATCAGACAGTATGAATACAAATACCTTCACAGGCACTCAGATATTTTTATGCATCATCTCCAGAGGATAACAAAAGGAAGGGGGGAGGTAAAGGGGCACTTGGTGCGTGGATGGAAACTAGCCCACAAAAAGAACTAGTGATGGAGAACAGCAGTCACGCCAAAGTGAATGGCTGTGTCAGTACAACACCCACAAAACACAGACTCACCAATTGTGGCACGGATGAGCGGCGAGGGGTCGCCGATGTTGTTGAGACATTCCTGCTTGATGAAGTCGGCAACAGCTGAGGGAAAGTTCTGATAGTGGGCCTTAACATTGTTCTTCAGAATCAGGCCGCTGAGAGAGCGAGTTGGCTCATCTGAGCAGATGAAGGGAAAAGAAGAATGGCATAAAAAAGTTAGAAGAGAAAAAACTGATATGGACACATAACCTGGTAGCCAGTGCGGACACCCCCAATATAACTTTGTTTTCTTGTAGTTGTCACCGTGTGGAACAGTGAGACATACAGTTAGGTAAGATATAAGCCTGTTACAAGCCTCAGCACACATGAATATGTGCGTTCAGATGTTATTGTCTGTTATGTTGGTATGTAATAGCGTACTATAATGCACTAAAATGAATGGAAATATAAACAAAAATATTTGGCTCATGTCTGTCACATCAATTATGTCACAATTTAAAAATATCAGATGGTTCTTTGTCAAAACCACCATCATTTCTTAGTGGCCACCTACATCAGACACAGAGCAATATAAACTGAGCTTTACTGGTTATATATGGCTGAGAAAGGAGAAACATGCCTGTCTACTCACCTTCAGTTTTGAGTCGGGTGAGGACAAAGATAAGATAATTGTTGAAGTCAGGGAACTGGTTGAGTTGTTCAAGTTTCTGGCACAGCTGTTAAGGATCATTTCACTTTGAGCTTCCCAATAAGGCAACTCTTTTGGACCTCCATTCTATTGTGCAATTGTATACTCAGAAAAAAAGAACAAAGAACTTCAGGGCAACTACAGAAAAATCGTCAGCATGTGGAAAATTCTCAGGCTCCAATCTGATAATATATCATTGGTAACAAAACATAACAAAGGTCAAAATTCCTCTACACTTGGTGCAATGTAAAGTTGCCTTTAGCGAGGCACAATTGAGTAAAATATCATTCACTAACTAAACTATGCACACTTTCAGATCGTAGTGTAGTAGGATACTTGTTGGACAGCTCTCTGCGTGACTGTGTTGGGTGACTGTGAGTCTTTGAGCAGTTGGAGGACCTGCTGGAGTCCCTGCTCATCTGGCTGCCACTCCATCCTGAAAAAAACACACACACAAAATTAACCCACACATTCATTTAGTTTTATACATTTTTTCCAGTGTATTCTGATAATTTACATTGATTAAGAAGTAGAACTAATGAGAAATAGCAAGCAAGTGGTCTCTGGATCAGACAGTATGAATACAAACACCATCAGTGGTAGTCAGATGTCTTTTATGCATCATCTCCAAAGGCCACATGAATGTCTAAGGTTGGGAAAGCAATCTAAAAGGACACACTAGGATGATCAACTGGATGCAAAGAAAAGATTTGTAATGCAAAACAGACTTTTCACACTAATGTGCAGAACTGTTGTACCACCTGACTTTATACCCATATATGTACATATATAGGTATATACATATATATATATATATATATATATATATATATATATATATATATATATATATATATATATACATATATACACACATATATATATACACATATATATGTATATTTAACCTAACCTTGCATCAAATGATATTATTAAGGCTAAAACATGTTTGGTAACCACTGTGTAAACCCTTTTTTTTTTTTTTTTTTAAAGCAGCCACTGCAACACTCAACTAAGAGAACCCCTTAATAATCTGAGTTATATAAACCTCTGCACTACTTTTTTAAAAACTTAATCAACCCATGTGCCAAACGACTGAAGAAGACAAGAAATAGGCCAAAGGCTGAGTGTCGGCAGATGACGGTGCACATGGTCTAGGTTCAAGGTGGACCCTCCAGAGTTTGGTAGGAGATCATTTGAGAGGTAATATAAACACGTAGCAGCGGCTGGTTTCGGAATGCCAACACCTAAAATCGTAATTGGAAATCGGCTTGCGGCACAAAAACGAGGACATTAGTCAACACGACCAGCTAAAATCTCTGTGACCCGGCTTAACCGCTCCAAGTTAATCCTACCCCCACCCCCACGCCACCCGGTCCGTTGGTGGGAGTTACGGAAATGCTTTGTGTTTCAATGTTCCTCGATTAAATTGCAAAACCGTGCTGCGCAGCACATGTGCCCGACACCCATGGCTAACTTAAGGGGGTCGCATTCACCTGTAGTTGGTCTGAGTGTGAGAAAAGTTGTCAGGAGGTGAGTTAGCTTGTAGCAGAGCCGCGTTGGTCGGCTCCACGCTAACAGTCCGTGTGGCTTACCTTTATTACATTTAAATGCGTTCGTTGGTTTACTCCAATTCTATCGTCCATTAGCAATTAATTCATCGAATGGTTGCGCTGCTTTTGAGATACCTATACACAGCTTATCTAGTACTACCAAAGTTGCCCTTCTTGGTCAGGCCTGGTCGGCAGGGCAGCTCCAGGCTGGGTGTTCCCAATGTGCCCGGCATGAAAAAAGTCAAATGCCACCGTCCGCTCTCTAAAGAAAGCCCTGTACCGAGTTATCCTTTAAGAGAAACTTAACATCTGAGTGGTCGTGTAAGGCATCGTGGTTAACACAACGCTGGCAGCCAATAATAGGCACAAACTTGATGAACACGTTTTGCAAGCTGGTGTTAGCCGCTAAGCCGTCCAACCATAGTGTTTGACTGACAATGCTAATGCTACTAGCCAGGCTAATGCTATATAACGGACACTTGCTTAAATTTCGCTTTATCGGAACACTTCAATCGCCCGTGCGGTCTGATCGACGTAATATATATCTAAAATGTTTTGCCAAAAATACAAGCGAACTAATATATACGTACAATATTGCGTTGGAAGTCGGATTATCAGTACTGGGCCGCTCTTCTCCCCTGCTTCGTAGCGGTTCTTCTGGTTCAAATGAGCACGCCGATTGAAACTGACCTATGGCGGCTTCCGTTCAACACATTTTTCCTTAACTACGCGAGATCTCAGGAGTACAACACGTTGACTTTTCTGTTCAACACGTTAACTTTTCTGTTTTTCGCGTTTAAAAATAATGGCTAATGATAAAGTACAGAATAAACATTATAGAAAAATAAAGGAGGCATACAAATGTAACAAAAAACAAAACTACAAAACAAAAATAACTGGTAAAGAGTAAGAGTAAAAAGCCACAGTAATATCTACAGTATGTGATTTGGGCTCTCATTAGTATCATAATATTCTGATCATTTGCAGCGCACCATATAAATAACTAATATAAATGCATTAAGCTCGTTTTTGTAACTAAAGATCAAGTGAAATGTGTATTTTAAAAATTCATTTTTATTACTGGGCTGGATCTTTTGTAAAAGTATATCTTATACTTTTCAACATAGTTTTTCTAGTAAAGAATTCAACATATACCTTCACTGATACTGTTGTGTTGTTCTGTATATGCCACATGTTGGATAAGGTGATATGTGTTGTGGCTTTGTGTGTTTCCTTAGTCTGTGTAATACTTAAAATCATGGCTGTGATGACTGCGTTGGAACAGTGCTATTAGTATACCTGTACATATGGTACCATATTGCACAGGAAAGGTTTTTTTTTTAACTGAAGTGAATTTGCCACACCCATATTAAAATTGTATTCTTTAATACATAACACTTGTGCATGTGTATAATGTTCTTTATTAAAATTTTAAAGTTTCAAGTATACAGCGCAACAATGGAAACAAAAAATATGTATGTGGATAATTTCCCTATAAATGTTGTTTTACAGTGGATTTTTACAGCAAAACAACATTATAACTTTAATTCCAGTCAGGTGTCATCAGGTGATGCTGTATGAATGCCCAATCCTTTTGCTTCACATTCTCACAATCGGGCTCAACACAAAGACAAAAATGGGAGACTACAAATGAGTTGTAACTGAAATAGGACAAGTAAAAATGAAACACCAAAAGGTGAAACAGTGAAATGGTGACAATGTAATTAAACCAAATACCTACATGTACAAAGGCAAAAGGTGGAAAACAGAGTAGAACATTTTCTGCACATTTATTTAAAAAAACACACGTGAGGTGAATGTCCATGAGGCAATGTGGAAATATCATCAAACGCCCTGTATTTCCAAAGCGGAGGGCATGAAGTGCTTTTCATAACCTGATGTAAACTGTTCTTCCTCTGATGAGCTCCAACAATCGCCCCTGTCCTCCTCTCTGTCCCTCTCATCATCAGAGTCAACCATTTTGCTGTATTCCTCTTTTCCATATCTGCGGCCTGTCCTGCAACCATCCTCTGTGACAGCATCCTCTCTTTGATCCTCTTGGCAATTCATCTGTGAGCACCCATCTCCCATCACTGGCCTAGTGAATTTGTCAGGGTCAGAGGTTTTCTTCAAGGACTGCAGAGCCCCGGGCGGGATTTCAACAACTTCCAATATAGAGATCTTCGGATGTGGCTCGTGGGTGGGTATGCAGATCCAAGTCAAGGGGTCATTAATCTATAAGGAGATCATACTTAGAACCATTCTGGTAACACACAGCAAGAAACTAGGACTTGACTACATTAGTGAGCATGTAGTTGTTAACAAGATAAGCAGTAACCTGTTATAGCAAAATAATTACTCAGGCTCAACATTCAGAGTAAACCCTGTTCTGAGATTAGACCAAGGCTCACAGAGGACAAAGAAATAATTTTCCTCAATCTCTCACCTGGTGCTTCATCCGTCTGAAGATGTGGCTATTTCTGGGATCTGGCACTTTCTCATAGAAAAAAGAAGGCACCAGTGGACACACTTTGTTTACTCCTCGACAAGAACTAAGACATAAGAGTAAAAAAAGACATAAAACAAGCACTCTTCACAATCTCATAAACTCTACACAGTGTTGAAGATCAATTAAAAAAAAAATGTAATTAATTAATTAATATATTTTTAGGTTTAATGTTAACATAAACATTTTAGTAAACAAGAATGCTGAGAATTAAAAATTGCTATATTCACAGTTTTACAGCAACCCAATACTGTATTGCATGTTAATATATTTCCAGTGTTATTAAAGATTTGTTAAGAATGGACGGCACTAAATTCTTGTGTGATAGTCCAAGTATTTGCCCACAAAAAAGAAAACAGTTGTGATGAACCACACCAAAGGATGAGATAAAGATAAGAGAACAGAGATTTGGAAAAACAATACAAGTCAAAGACAAGTTGTTTAAGATGGTTCTCTTACCTGACTAAAACAATAGAAGATAATACAATAACCACGGAAAATATTCCAAGCAAGGCTGCTATTAAATACTCTGAGAAAAGAGGGAGAGAAATGATTAATCTACTTATTACATCTCTTACACACTCTTTTAATATTTTCATCAAACATCTCATACTAAATGCAACCCATTCAAAAGTGAAGTAGTTAAGATGTGATGCCATACCATAATCTTCTTGCTGTTTAGTTTTGAACTTTACGGTGGCATTTTCTCCAGGCCCTGCCCCAGTCACAGCTCTTATCCACACCTCATACTCCTGGCTTGGACTGAGATGGTTCAGCTCAAAAGTCCAGTTTTTATGCTGTGGGGACGCGCTCACATTGTGCACTAGGAGAAGCAAATTGTTTGCAGTGAAGTTGAGTATTTAGACAAAAGCAGGCAAAGATAAACCAAACTAGCTACAGAAGTACTTTACCTTGCTAATTACCAGTTTCTTTTCTTTCTTTCTTTTATATATTCATCATTATTTTACACATGCACATTGATTTCATAATGAAATATGAAAACTATTTTTACAAAACTAAAAGTCTGCAGCTATAATAGCAACAGCTAATGTCAGCATGTTGAGATGCTGACAATGACAATGCAAACATGATGGTGTTTAGCAGATACCATGTTTAGCATTTACACCATTCTGTTCTTCAGAAGTAAACTACAGCACATCTATGGGAGCTTCACTGGTTTTACAGATATTTAGCCCTAAACGATAAAAAAAAAATTGACCTTATGATGGCATTAGATGAAAAGTTTTTACCAAAGTCATAGAGCTCATCCTGAATGGGACATGACTGCGTGTGCCAAATTATATGGCAACCATCCAACAGGCATTTCGCTTAAAGCCGCAAATGCACTCGTCGTGGTGGCACTCACCGAAATGTCAGAGGTTCACCAACGTCATTGGGATACATCCTCTGCAGGCAATAAATGTCTGAGCCAAATGCAGAAATCCTTTGAATTCCCTATGTTTTCTTTACTAATTACTACCACTGTAATATATATTGTTACATTATTATTATATTTGTATACTGTTACCGTTTTGTTTGCCTAATCCTATTTGATAATACTGGATCACCCCTTTCTGCCTGGACAGGGGAACAGACTCCCAGGACAGAGTCACCTGAGTGGCAGCAATGGATAACACCTGAAATGATGGCACACTGGAGGGAGCTGAAAAATGATTGAGAAAGGGACATGATGATTAGAAGTTCATCCTCCATTTCATATGAGGAGAGATGAGAGGTTCAATTTAGCTAAAGGATGGCCTGCCCAAAGATAATGCAAAATGCTTACGTCCTTCAAGGGAATATCCAATAACTGATGAGAGGTGATGGACTTCCTCTTTGTGTGATAATGCAAACAGCAACACTTGGAAGGGTGTGTAGTATATAAACTGGCCTGTAGATGGAGACACACATCAGCACATTTCGTTAGAGTCCGCATGACTTTTAAGAATTCACTTTTCAAGTTCAAAATGTAGCAAGTGTGTCATTTTTTCCAGTTACGTCTGCTATTGTCTCAAAGTATCAAAATCAAACACACCTTTAAAAAATACTGTTGTTTGGTTTTTGGCCACTTTGACCCAATCAAATCCTAGGCCTGGAGGATGCCCTGCTTGTTTGTATTGCACCACATATTCCTTTATGTTGTTAGAGGCCTGAGAGGGTGGATCCCAGGATATAGTGAGGTTTTCTTCATTCATCACGAGGTTAAGGATTACTTCATTTTTATCATTACCTAAGCAAAAGAAAGATGCTTTGTTAGTTTGCTGAGCCACAGGTATGATTGTAAAAATTGTAGCTTCACTTTTCAGAGAAAACAGTAAGTTTCAAACAGTGGCTACAACCATAAATATCCCTTTGATCTTAATTCACATTTAACACATATATAAACACATATAAAATACTCAAAGTTAAACATCACAGCACTAGGTCTGGGGCCGTATTCACAAAGTGTCTTATCTTACTAATATGAGTCCCCCTAGGTCAGGAAGTTTACTCACTCCGTCTACAGTGATTGATTGTCAGGTGATTGGTCTGTGTCAGTGAATGTGAAGTAAAATATACATCGTCAATACAAAGGCGGATGAAGAGGAAACAGACTGGATTAAATTAGATTAAAAATTAAATCACTAATCCAATTAATTAATGTAACTATATAAAAACTTTTTTTGTCAGAACTGCCAACTGCAGTGAGCTGATTTGATTCTCATTAATTCACCCATCATCAAAATATGCTTTTAAAGAATGATTATTGTTTTTTTATTGTGTGTATTGTGTGATAATGTCCTTATTACCTGCAGCATCTGACTGTGTGCAGGACCCTCTAGAGCAGGGGTGTCCAAACTGTTCCACAAAGGGCCGTGTGGCTGCAGGTTTGTGTTCCAACCAAGCAGCAGCACAGCAGACTTGACTCATTTAATCAACTGATCTCACTCTTCAGAAAGTTGATTGGTCAAACTGTGTGTTCTTCATTGGTTGGAACAAAAACCTGCAGCCACGCGGCCCTTTGTGGAACAGTTTGGACACCTCTGCTCTGAAGAGTCCTCTGAACTGCCTCTAACATCTCTCATATTTAGGAGGCACTTTTAGCTCTAAAATGCTTCGTGAATTACAAAAGAGCAAAAAAACAGGAATCCTGAAGTTAGGACTGACACAGCCTTAATTTTTAGGAGTTTCTCCTAATTCAGCTAGTTATGAGCTACTTTTAGCCATAGGATGCTGTGAATACGGTCCCTGATACAAAGCTTTTCTTACTTTTATGGCAGTCTGGGCAGTTGGTCCCTGGTATTGGCATAACCACATGAGAAGGTACTGTGGTTCCAAGAGCGTTGAAGGCTGATACATTGACTGATGCTACATCCTTTAGAGAGAAGTTGAGGTAGCATTGCTCCTCATTGCAGCATAATTGGCCATGTGACTCAGCTGTGGACACATTCACCAGCGTCTGTGTGTCATTACTGTAAAACAGTCTGACTTCATATCCCAGAATCTGACCACACGCCTGTGATATAGGAAGTCTCTGAATGAGATAAAGACAAGAAGATGATATCAGTGGGTGAGTCTACGTAAAGTGAGACTCTCATTTCATTATTGGAATGAGAGAATATTGTGGATAATTTGTTTACCTACCTTCCAGGTCAGAACACAGTCAAAGCTTGCAGGGGATATCCCACAGTCTCTCCATATATCCAGCTGTCCAACAGGGGCTGAGTGAGAGAGGTGAAAAAGACATTTTGCTTTAGTTACTTTATTAAGTTACCAAGACAAGTGAGCTTTAGAGGTGCTGACGCTATGTTCCAGAACTATTCAACACTTAAAAAACAACTTAAAACAACAAAGAAACTATAAACATTTGACAACCTTTTCAAGCTTCTTGCCAATGCTAAACTTGGAGACCAAATCACAAATGAGGACTCACCCTGCTCTGCACTCCTTACTCTGTATTCTGTACTCCAGTCACTTGTTAAGCCTTCACTACAGGCACAGCAGACTTGAAATACATAGACTGTGCCAGGCTGAGGCTGATCCAATGTATAGCTGTCAAGGAATCCACTTTCATGCTGTGTAGAAGGGGGGAAAAGGAGTTTGAAAATGAATTCAGTAACCAAAGCTTTAGTCAATGAACAATATACAGTTTTCCTTTTTTCAAGAGTTTAATTCATTCACTGCCAGTGTACACAGTGTGGTCCATGTTGAGAGAAAGAACAGAAACTTAGAGGAAGGACAAAACCTAAAGAACAGGCACCTCAGTCCAAACTTGGTCAGTCTCCATCCGATTTCGGATGTAACAGTTTCCCCCAGAGAGCTGCAATTCACCACAGAAGGAACGCCACTCAATCTCAAATGGGTCCTGCTGCCTCAATGTGATGTTTGGAGGGTGTGGCTTGACTAGAGACAGAAATACATACCCAAAACCAGTTTAATGTGTAATATCACTTAAGTCAAAATTTAATTTATAAATAATAAATTACAATTAACTTTTTTTCACCACAACAGGTGAATTATTTTGATCGTCAGAAAGGCAACAGGTACTACTATTATTATTATCTTTATTGTTATTATTGTCTTTGGTGATGGTGTCTGTGTTCATGAATGAGAATTAGCAGGACTGACTCACTGATATCTGCTGTGTTGAAGACAACCACCTTAGATGTGCTAGAATCGTGCTGGTTCTCGGCTTTGATCCAAACATGAAGTTTTTCATGGTTCGAGAAGTATTCTCGATGGATAACTCCACTCAAACTGGTCCCACAGGTCACATTCCCTTCCCTGGAAGCCAAGACAAAACAGGTCATGAAGACAAGAGGAATAAAACACAGTCAGAAGACTTCTCCACAAATTATGAGATTAGTTCTCAAAGTCATCAAAACTTTACTGGCTAAAACAAGGAATGTTTATGGTTGTTTTTACTGTCTGTTTGCTGGCTTCCAGTGCAGGCTGTAGTTAGTGGGGATCTGAGGGTCCAGCCCTGGATCCCAACTGCAGTGTATATCAACATCGCAGCTCCTTTCATCACATGGGATAGAGCACTCAGGAGGAGAGGGAGGAGCAGGATGACCTGGAGCAACAGAGAGTAAGAGATAGAAGGAAAAGTGATTATCTGTTCATAGCATTTCAAAATTCATGCAAAGAATAAATAGAGACATTATCTTGTAACAAACACAGTTTCAACAAAAACTGAACATACAGACAGGATTTATTGCAGGACTGTTGTAATAGACTGCATTAACTTTAGGTAGGTGTACCTAATAAACTGACAGATCTAGTTTTCAAATCTATAACCATGACATCTCAATGCAATAAAGGGGTCTGGATTAAAATGCCACTTGATACTATGTTTGAAGAACTCTTCACATGTCTATTGTACGGTCCACAAAGAATGAGTTCAGATCCACTGGCTCAAATAGTAGGAAACAAGCTGTGAAGTTCTGGGCAGTGGCACATTCTACAATGTTTAATCCAAAATGCCACCACCATTAGTCACAGCATGCAAAGGTACTGAACTACTGCAAGAAACTTCCAGGATATTATGAGTCACAAAAAATGACCACCAAGGACACATACAGCTAAAAAGAAAACAGAAAATGTAAATTGCCTGAAGAAAAAAAAAAAAAAAAAAAAACACTACACACTGCTGCTCTTTAAAATCTTTCTAAAGTTCATAAATAAAAACATCTTCTGCTGATTTACTTTGATTGTCATAACAGAAAGAGACTAAAAGAGAGAGGCAGTGACTAGAGCAGGTGAAAAAAAAATCTAGATAGAACAGATAGCAACCACAGAGGTAATCACAGGAGAAATGTAAAGAGAGTTTACTAAGTAATTTATGTATCTGCCCATGCTTGCAAATACAAACCACACCTTTTTTTCTGTTCATAACATGACTGTCACCTTTACCCATTTCTCGTAAGCCTGTAAATTCTTAGTGGTGATCAATTTGATGCCTGCACGCAACATGCTGCAAGGAAGCACACTGTCTGCAACATTAACAGGAAATGAGCACTTTTATCGGTTTGGGTCCATATGGCTGAGCCCTTTCTTTGTCACCACTTCCTCTTCACAGTATATAGTAATGTTCAAATCATTTAGAATCAGTCTATAAATGAGAAAACACATTTACACGTGACATGCATATGCTGGCCCAAAGCTTCCTTTACCAAAACATTTTATGCTCTACGTAAATCCTTTAGTGGAAGTAGAACACGTGCTGCACATTATTCATTACTATAGTCTGGTTTGAAGTGCGTAGAACAAGTACTGCGTTTTTGGTGGAGAGTAATTTTAGTAGTGTTAGTATTTAAACTTTTATTTAGGTTAGACCTAGTATTTTGTATTGCATTAACTTGTAGGCACCATTTCTAATTTGACATTTTTGATATATGTATTTTTGTATGTAAAAATCTTACTCAGCAAAGTATTTTAAAGCTGTTAAATACATGTTGTAAAAAGGGCAATGTTTCTCTATGAATGTAATAAAGTAGTTAAAAACTGGGGGGCACACAAACACAAAGAAAGTATGAGCACTTAAGAATAAGAATTGTACTTCTATAGTATTTGAGTAAATGCTCTTCGATAAGTTTACCTGCTGGAGCACAACAGTCTGGTAGGCTGACCAAGAAGATGGACAGAAGCCACCTCGTCCTTAGTGTGGCCATTACATTTGGACCCAGGCCTCTAATGTCTGTGGAAAACACAAATATATATGCGCGCACGCACGCACACACACACACACACACACACACACACACACACACACACACACACACACAGAGAGAGAGAGAGAGAGAGAGAGAGAGAGAGAGAGAGAGAGAGAGAGAGAGGTTATAGTCTCTCAAATCCAGGTACATTATTGTTTGTTTGTTTGTTTGTTTTTTATCAAAATAAGTAGTGAGTTGCAAGAACATGCGGAGCTGTCGCATCGAAGCACAGGATACGGTCTACCCTGCAGTTTGGCATGCCGGCCGGATGACGACCAGACAAACATTCCTATTAGATGTAGGGATGTAAATTAACTAAAATTAATATTTGAAATAATGTGGTACCGAGCTTATACATGGAAGCACTGTGATAAGAGTTCAGATAGTCCGTATGAGCGAAAGACACGCATTCCGGAGTTAGTAACTGAATTATGTTCTCTCTGAAGTTATAGCAAGCTGATTTGCTCCTCTGTATTACCAAACGCATGACAGCTATTAAACATAAAGGATTTACCTCGTCACGAGACACACTCAGATTCCAGTCATCCATCCTGTGGAAGTAGGTTTGAAGATAAAGTTTGTTGTGAAGTTGAAACTGTCACTTCAGTTTATCACGTAACCCCGCCCATTTCAGGAATTACCGTGACGTCAAAGGCGCGCGCGCCGTAGACTGTTTAATGAAACTGTAAATATACCGACACACGCACATACACACACACACACAATGAATGTTCCCGTGCACTCTATCATACACAGTTTTTTACTGTGTCTATTACACTTCCTGTTCTGTGTTAATTATCTTCACACACAACAGCGAGTTTTTATCGTGAGGAGACTTACTGACCTCATGACAGACAGTGGACGGACAGTTTTTCGATGTAAACCAGTTTAACCCATTTAGTGCTCTGTGTGATGTGAAACAAATGTAAACCAACAATTTACTCATAACTTACAAACATGATAAGACATTATTAGACATGTGTGACATGACCAGTGATCTTAACAAAGCATTTTATTCCCGTTGACATCTCAGGCAAACAATTTAGAATTCAGATGGTAATGCAAAAATAAACAAAAAAATAAATAAATATATATATATATATTATTCTATGTGTGACAGTGGTTGGGGAGGACAGAACTTGGTTGGTTAAGGATTGAATACTTCAGGCTGTTCATTACAAAGCCTGGAATGCATTTTGTTAACAGAAATATATTAACATCTTGAGCACAAGGCAGCCCTTTCCATACACTTCACAGACACTAAGATATAAAACATTTCAAACAGATCATATAATGGTTTAACTGAAAGACACTGGATATAAAATGATTCAAAATGACCTAAGATTTGTGAGAATTGGGGGAAAAAATGTGTGTGTGTGTGTGTGTGTGTGTGTGTGTGTGTGTGTGTGTGTGTGTGTGTGTTTGTGTATTAATATCATCTGCCTGCCAGTGTATTCACTCAAAGGGTGAAGGCTGACTCTCAGCAAAGGGAGCTGATCTCACTCTTGCTGCAGCCCCACTTGCAGCAGGCATTGGACAGACCCACCACCACATCCCGGCCCTTGCGGTCAGCCTTGCGCAAGGCTTCCAGTATCTCCTCGGTGATGAAAGAGCGGGTTGGCCTGCTGAACGCTCCCTCCTGGTTGTCTCTAGATGTGAAGCTTAGATCTCTGTTCCTTTGGAGAAGACTCTCCACCACCAAATTTTGACTCAAGTCCTCTGAGGACTCATCCTGATGGGAGTTAAATGGATCCTCTGCTACAGTAACAGACAAATGAAAAGCATTAGAGAATACGTTTGCTGTACTGGTTTGTAACCAACAGAATGTAACATGAGATTTTTTTTTTCCAGGATCAAAGGCTCAAATTAAATTTTGAGGGAGTTAAATATAGTATAGCTCAGTATATTTCATTATAGTATTGTACATTCTCCTTGATTTTAGTATAGATGGTCCAAAAACACTGATTAGGCCAATCCTACCAAACAACATTTTGAATTTAAAATTGCATGTGATTTCCTTGTGCCTCCACTGAAATTATCACTAACATATACTTGCAAAAATACACCCATTCACAAATGCGTTAGAAGAAAGTAATGACAAAAACATCATTGTGGACATACAATTAACATATTGAACATATTAAAACATGGAAATAACAGATGTAGATAAAAACATTACAATGTTAGTAATGGTAAAGATGTAGCGCCTTCAGTCTCACCTGCACTCCTGAGTGACCTTCTCCATCGTGAGCCCCCGCAAGTAAAGATGACCGCCCGGATGAATTCACGACCACAGAGCTTCACCCCATATGTAGGGTCCTCCATGGGCTGAACCCCAGCCACCAGCAGGCACACAGCCAGCACCACAGCTTTCCACATTGTACCCCAAGGAAATTAAGTATGCAAGAAATAGTTAAAATGACAGTAGAATCTTTGCTTTGAGCAGCAGTCAGCTTTCTGTCTCCCTGTTTGTAAGAGCTATGCCGTTTTAGTTGGCCCAGGCGTGGTTTATAAAGGGGTTTGGAGCCCTGCATGGGAGATGTACATACTTGCGCACGCAGGCCTTCTCTGAGAGAAGAATAGATTCGAAAGACAGATAAAGTCAGAGACCTTTATGGAGACAAAAAGCAGACCAAAGGTGGCATAATTAACTGATATGTCAGAAGCCTCTATGATCTAATAGTGTTTCAGCATGTGAAGCACTTTTAGCATGTTCCATGTTCCTCAATATAATGACCTCAGGTTAAATATGTCAGACAAAGGCAAATGACATGACACAATGAGAAGGAATTAAACTTTTAGAATACTGACCAATTGCAATTCTCTGTTCATTTGTGTGTTTCCCATGGGGAGACATAACTTTGTAGGTATGTAAATTCTCTATTATAGTGCTATACTGATGCACCACAAATTGCTAAATCACTAGCTATTATGTTTTTTTGGCCTCTACTCATGCCATACGTTGTTGTGTAAGATGCATGGATACTTTATGAGCCAAATAAAGGAGTCTTCAAGTTGCCAGCTGATACCATCTGCTGGCACAGTGAGTAGCTTACAAGGAAAAAATTAGTCCTAAAAGAAGAGGTGCATGGTGAAAGGTAAATTCTTTCAAAAATAAAAATGATACCAAAAAAAAAAAAAAAAACACTGACGGCCATTGTGACTGATATCATAATTATTTACATCAGCTTTGCCATTTTTATTCCACACATGACCCTGTATAACTTCCACATATATCATTTTCCATTTCTCTTGAAAATTGCTTATTCTGTCATCCTTTTGCCAAAAGGTGAACTGGGAGGACAGAGACAGGACCAGTGACATTTTCAAAGTCAGATAACATAGAAATCTTATTATGAGTCACACTATAATAAAACATTTTTATCTGTGTATCCACATAGCCAAAGGTCACTCGTTTAGGAAATTACAATGGGGATGATGAATTTATAATTAATGTGACAATAACAAGCAAACAAAATGGCATTTTAGGAGGGTGTCCACCATGACACTCATTAACACAGTGTCATAGAACTGACCTGTAGAGGTCATGGGGACAATATCAAAATGCTATGGACCATACTTTTTATAAATGTGTGTTTCATGGCCAATTATTTGGTCCAACATACTGCATCACTTGTTTTTATTTATAACATAATTTTACAAATTACTTTTGAGTTTCAGTACACAGCAGGTGTTAGCATGTATATATTCTGTAGAATAATGGCTGCATGACCATAAAAAGTGACTGGGTTTGCCAGTTAGCTATCCAGGGCTAGAAGCAGCTGATAACTGGGCTGTTCACACTTTTTTTTACCACAGTTATGCAGTAATGAGACAACAGACATGATTTTTTAAATCAGATATATTGTATTTTATCCCATAATGTTTTACAAAAGTGATGACATTAGAACACTATTAGAACATTATCATTCGTTTTTTTCAGATAAGTCAAACAGTTGGACCCTGAGGCCATTCACGGAATGAGCTTTGTATCAGTGTAACCCAGCAGAATTATCACTTTTGCACAGCATCCACCTCAGGTGTAACAATTGTGTGTCTATGATAGACAGGGATTTTCCACAAATGGGCGTGGAAGGCTTTGTAGTAAAATTTTTCAGTCCGTGTGACTTTAAGACAATTTGGTAGAGCTCAGCCAATCAGAGCAACGAAGGGGGAGGGAAGGGAGCGGGTGGGTAGCAACAGTTGCCCTGGTGAGGACGAAGCGCCATAGCCACGGTAGCCCTGGCGACAAGAACCCAGCAACGAGAATCAACAACAACAACAACTGAATCCGCCATAAAAATAAAAGAAGACATTTTACCGGTGGGAAATACACACGTGGAACCAGAGGTGAAGCTCTTATCATATAGGAAATATTTTATGTCCATTAATGATTCAGCTGAATTGTGCTATTGCTTTTTTCCCCTTGTTGTTTCAGTAGCCATAACAGGCATCTGCCTGCCTGTGTTAGCTGAGTTTAGCCTGCAAGCTAGCCGTCGTACTGATAATCAGTCGAGTCCGTTTCTTGAACGGGGTAGTTTGTGCTCGCTTCTCATCCGAGTGACAGTGAATTGTGCCTGCCATGACGACGCAGCCACAGATGCAAACTCAAGCAGGCCGTTGTTATGGCGATGTCAAATGCAAAAGGTACAAAATGGCGGTTGTTGTAGAGACCAGTTAGCTTGCTGCCCATGTTCCCTTGCTAGATCGCTAGCATCAGTTATGTCACGACAGGCTTGTGCTCTCAACCGCTTACAACCAATGGAACGAGTTATCGGCAACGGACACCCGTCTTATTAATGGTATTTTACGAGCGGTTTATGGCGGTTCAACACATGATGCTTTTTTTCCAGTAGCCGAGTCAACACAAAACCAAGTGTCTGGGTACATAACGTTAACTGCCCATAAGGGAGGCCAAATAGAGATAGTCATGCTAAAAGTGTAAGTACTCGGACAGGTTGTGGGTTAGTGGTGAGGTAGGGGCACAGCTGGAACAATTTTTGGCAACTGAAACGTCTTTCTCTCCATAATGGAAAGTTGAGAAGACTGGGGCAGGTGGCGGACATTTAATATCCAAGGGGCGTGGCAAACAAGGGCGTTTTGCAGGTGCTTTGCTGGTCTGAGTTTAGTTTAACCTGTTTATGAGCAACCTAACGTTGTAATGAGATCTCTTGTTGACCATTAACGTAAAGAGCAAAAACCCACAAACACATTGGATTTTGAAACCATAATGAACCATTTCCCGCTGTCCTATCTTTTTGTCGATTTAACAGAGATGCACAAAGTTTATAAGTTAGTATCAAGGTGTACATGTTATATCTTCATAGACACGCGTGCCATAAAGCACAACAACAGAATGCACTGCAGTATTAACGCAATGTGGTGGGGATTTTTCCAACATGCGGCACAGACATAACTGTGTATGTGAAAGGCCATAAGTTGAGCGGTCACATTACAGGTAATGAGACACCGAAATGCTTGTTCCCGTCAATGTTCCTCCCCCACACATTAGCTGCACCACCAACAGGTCAGCCACAGTAGTACTTTCAGAACTCTTACTCAAAAAGTGGAGAGGTTGTGGGGGGTTGATCACTATTTTCCACTTTCCACTTCCACTTCCACTTACAAATCCTTACTTCAAAACTTTAATGAAAAACTTCTACTAGTTACACTTTTTAAAGGTCATATTTTACTATTAGCTGTGACTCATTACATTACATTTTTATTTTGCTTCATTCTCCAAAATGGAGTATTGTGTCGTCCCCCCCCCCCCCCCCCCCCCCATCCCCTGCCCATCTCTGTCTGAATGATTGTACAGCAGCTTGAAAGCTCAAATGACATTAGGGTATTCTAACCAAATAGAACCTGGAAACAAACAGCTTCTGTATATTTATCAGGCTGAATCTTGGCTTGACCAATTCAGAGCCCTGTGTTTCCTAATGTTTACTAGAGATATTTAACTAGTCCCTTTTTTCTTTTTCCAAGGGTGATTTCCAGCTCTTGTAATGGCCACCTCAGGCTACGTAGGTGAGATCCAGCCGGCAGCTCAACCCCAGGGAGCTGGTGTTACCGTCACACCAGGGCAATCTGATGCCAGCTCCACCCCTGCAACTGCCCCTCAGTTTCTGGCTGAGATCCAGACTACTGTGGCTACTGCAACAGTTGTCACGCCCACAGGCCAAACTACTACCACTGAACAAGCCACTTCCATCACCACTCAGAAGCCTGCAGCTGGTAGTCAAGCCCAGTCCACCTCACAGACCCAGCCAGCTCAGACTCAGTATGTGACTGCAGAGATCCAGGGCTCCCCCACACAGTCTGGAAATGCTCAGAGCACTCCTCAATACATTGTTGTCACAGTCACAGGTAAAGGCTGAACATCAAAAACTGTATATACCTTCGACTCTAACATAGACCAAGCTGGTTTAGAGCTTTGCAATTATACATGCGCACAGGTAGTGTTTTACTTAATAAATCCATATTTTAGTGGTTACTTCTCATAAAACTGGAGTTTCTGAACTTGTGTCTTATAAATGTTTCTAATTATTTTTCAAACATTTTGTAAACAAACCTATTTATTTTAAAAAGTAATGTCTTGACTTTATTAAAATTTGGGGAAATCGGTTAAGATACTTCAAATGTTTTCTGGATTGTAATTGTGTAACTAATTAAATTACTTTTACATGTTCAACTAAACACGTTAAATGCCTCAAAACATTATTTGTTGTTCTGAGTTTGGTGTTAACAACTTTAACATGTGACTTTGATCTTCAGAGGGCTCCCTTCACTCAAGTGACAGTGTGTCGGACTCAAGTCCCCCTCCAGCTGTGGTGCAGACAGGAGTTCCCACACAAGTTGTTCAGCAGGTACAGACAGCTCAACAGGTAAAATACACTCACACAAACACACTCACACACACAACATGAAATTATTTTTCCTTGATTCTTAAAACTATATAGTGTCTTTATCTCAGCAGAGGTCCGTGGTGCAGGCCACCTCTCAGATAGCCAAGACTGAGCCAGGAACCCAGCTCAGTGTCACCAGTCTACAGCCTGTTCATATCAGTCAGGAGGTAAGTTAACTACACCCACTAACACAGTTTATTATTGAACTGGTCAAGTATGATGTCTGAGTACAAAACATTTTTGGAATACAAACAAACACCCAGGTCATCACAGTTTCCATCTCAAAATGGGATTACATGTTAAATTTGACACATCAAAAACTTTACAACGCCTGCACATTTTGGTTTGACATTAGTCAACTAATCAGATCTGTAGTTGAACCTATCTCTGCCGGTTTCCAGCTCGCCCCCGCCACAGAGGTGACAGCATTAGTCAGGGATAAGAATCTAGAAGAATGGCACGTGCGTGATGAGATAGAACAGCCACAGTGCCTGACCCTTTGCCTCCCCTTGGATCTCCATCAGTATTACCACTCACTGTACCTGCTATCTATGTGTGGGGAGAAAGAGACAGGAGTCCATCCTGCAGTCACCAGCTCAGGCCCAGATCAGCCACCACTGCAGGCTCCAACTACCACTTCCCAAGTAGGTTAGGGACACAAGGGAAGAAGGAAACAGAATCTGCCTGAAACTAAGAAATTTTCCATTTTAAGTTAGAATGGTAAAGGAACTGTACGTGAAAGCTGTTAGGATTCTCAGATGATGATACAGTTAATACAAGCTAAATAGACGAGCAAGGATTTATTGGATTTGTGTGTGTGCTTGCTCCTTAGGTCCAGCAGCAGCTCACACCAGTGCCAGTCCAACATGTGTACACCAATCAAGTGCAGTATGTGGAAGGAGCAGACACCAACTACACCACAAGCACAATGTTAGAATTAAACTGTCTATCATTTGCGCATGTTCAGACAGAGCTGTTGTGCTTTTAAAGTCAAATTGTCTAATGCATCATTTTCTGTCTCTTATCTAGTCGCTCCAGCGCCTTTCCTTACACTGATACACCCTTGTACACCCAGACCACAGCTACCCAGTATTATGAAGGTCAGCCAACATCAGGCTCACAGGCTTCTACCCCTGGCACACCTCTGACCGTCTCAGTAACTGCTGGCACTACAGGGGGTGTATCCATGTTTGTGGCCCAGCCCACCAGTGCAGCAGGGGGAGGAGCCACAGTAGTGACCACGGGTGGCACCACCAACGGGGCAGGGGATGGGGCAGGCACCAACGGTGGCGCAGCAGGCAGCTATGTGATCCAGGGGGGTTACATGCTGGGCAGCAGCAGTGGAGGGGCAGCTGGCAACAGTCAGAACTACTCTCACACCGCCCGCGCCTCTCCAGCCACTGTGAGTATTACAGAGGGCGAGGAGAGTAGCGTGCCGTCGGCAGACAAGAAGGTATGCAGAGGCGCCAAGCGCAGGAATTTCTTCTCGTTTTGTTCTCATCCACACAACCCTTTGATGGCGCACACTGATGACGTCATAGTTGAGTTTTGTCAAGTGGAAAGCACAATTAAAAATGTGGAGATTCTCATTGGGGCCAGAAAATGTGAGCTGTGGGGTGCTGTAACACTATACTGCTATTGATCATAATAATTTTTGTTGTAACAGAGAATTTTTAACTGTGATTTCCTCCTCATAGAAAACAAAACCATGACCTCATCATTTTCATATCATTACCGTGCATGTGACGAGGGGCATTTTTAATTTGCCTGAAATGCCCAACATTATATTGTTCATCCCAAATTCATCATATTGAATCACATATGATAATGGTAAACAGCCTATGTTTGGCAAACATTCCATCAGTATTTCAGGTCATTAATTCATTGCATACCAAAGTTGTATGCCACGGCACGCAAACAAATGTATTTGTGTTTTCATTCCTGATTGACAAACTGTAGACGTGAATGAAATTTTTTTTGTGTGTGTGGGTGTTTGTATAATTTACTGATTAGAAAAATGTGTGTGCATGTACTGTATAGTGAGAAAATGTATGTATTGTGTTTGCAATTAAGTGCTCATATGTATGTGTGTACATATATTGAGGTGTGTTTTTCTGTTTGTGTCTATTGGCTTTGCTAATTGCACCAGCTATTTTCTCTTTTTCATTGCCTGCGTGTCAGGTACAGTGGTTGCTGGACAACTATGAGACAGCAGAAGGAGTGAGTCTGCCACGTTCCACCCTCTACTGCCACTATTTGCTGCACTGCCAGGAGCAGAAACTAGAGCCTGTTAATGCTGCCTCTTTCGGGAAACTCATTAGATCTGTGTTCATGGGACTACGCACACGACGCCTGGGCACACGGTAAGATTGGTCATCACATACCCAAACTCAGTTACAGAAAATATGATAGAGCATATACACAGAACCCATCTCTACCCCTTTTTGTACACAAGTTCCCTGACACCCTTACTAATGTGCTAAATTTTAAATTTATTTTTCTGCCTAATTTGTTTCCACTGACATGCTTGTTTATGATCAAAGTTTTAAATATCAACAGAGAGAGAAAAGTGCAGAGGCAGCACTTTCTCTCCTCTCTCTGGTCTTCCTACCACAGTGATGCACGTCAGCAGCATAGAGCTAAATGCCATACAATTCATTTAACAGACACACTGGATGCATATAATCCATATGCATGTAGATCTCAACCAGTGGACAAATGCAAAGATTCCCTACAGGGGAACAAGGGAGATTTGTCTATGAAAATCTGCAGAGCTCTTTGGAGCGTTGCAAACTGTTCACCTAGTGTAGGAAGACATGTGGGTAGAGATGAAGACAGACAGCATGTGTGTGGGTGAGTGAGTTAGACAAAGGAAGGGAGAGTGAGGAAGTGTTTTTTTTTTACTTTTTAGAAATGTTTGGTTATATGAGTTTAATTTAACTTAACCATTAACAATATGGTATGTTTGATTATTGTATTTTATGAAATCAAAATTATCCATTTTTAAATCAGTCTGGAATGAAAATGTGTGGCTTTGGGGGAAATTACTGCAGGTTTAAATGGACACCATCAACTCTTTCCTCTCACATCCCTTTTGTTTTTTCCTCCAGACACTTAATATGGGAGGTCCAGTTTCATGTAAAAACACTTTTCATCTGTTTTTGACAGGGGTAATTCTAAATACCACTACTATGGGCTGAGGATCAAGGCAGGCTCATCTCTTCTCCGTCTGATGGAAGACCAGCAACATCTGGCCATGAGGCAGCAGCCCTTCTCACAAAAACAGAGGTACACACATAAATGTCCCTACACACACTAAAACACTGATTACATTACTGTAACCGTTCCTCTGTTTTCCATGTTATATGTTATATGCTATGTCTCAGCTGTGTATATGTTTTTTTTAACATTCTGTCATATGATAAGATAGAATTGCCATTTCCTTTCACTTTATTATTCATCATCTTGTCTAGACATGAATGTTTTGAGTAGGATGTCTTATGTACATTATCCTTGTTCCCACCAGGTTGAAGCCTGTGCATAAAGTGGAAGGAATGACCAATGGCACAGCATCAGGAGCAGGCCAGCAGCAGCAACAGCAGCAGGGGTCAGGGCATGTGGACATCAGCACCCAGGTTCAACAGTACCAGCAGTTCCTAGGTGAGTTCAGTGAACAGTGAACAAATACCTACATGTATTAAAGTGATGTTTAAGGATTTGGCAAAAAGAAGCTATATGAGTCTAATGGTATGATGGCACAGTATTATTGTGAAGACACAACACACATACATTTAATACAATGTTATGTAGTTGATGATGTCTCTCTGAGTATCCAGTTTTCTTGTGTGTATTTCAGATGCATCCAGGGCTCTCCCGGAGTTCCCGGACATCGACCTCCAGGGGAAGTCTCTGCCAGAGGGCATTGAGCTGGAGCACATTAAGAGCTTTCAGCTGCTGTACAGAGAACACTGTGAGGTAACTGATTGACAGGAGACTGGTTAGCTGCCAGGCACCCTCTGAGGTTGACTTTTCTATCCAGTTATCACTGGGTCAGTGGAGAACTAATCTGAATGAAAGTAAACCAACTGTAACTTATATAGGGGTAGGGGTAGGGTAAAGTCCACAAAAATGTAATGTTCTCATTTTCCTCACATTGTGTGAGTTCAGTCCAGTAATCTGTATGTGCTCATTCATTCATTATCAGTCAGTAATGCATGAGATGTTTTCTCTGTGTTCTTTCAGGCCATACTGGATGTGATGGTCAATCTGCAGTTTACCCTGGTGGAGACACTGTGGAAGACCTTCTGGAGGTTTAGCCAGAGTCAGGCCGGAGATGCCACGTTGGCTGTGTGAGTGATTAGGTCTTAAAATCAAATTCACAGAATTCACTTTCTGTCCTTTCTGTTCTCCTTTTGCAACAGCAGTTCTGTTTTCATACAAACTGTGCACGTCTTGACAGTCATGACGAGTCAGAGAAGCGTCTCCCTAAGTCCTGCCTGGTGTTGCTGTGCAAGTATGAGCCAGTGCTGCGCTGGAGCCGTGACTGCGACAACAGCCTGTACCAGGGCCTGGTGGAGATCCTCATCCCTGATGTCCTCAGGCCCATCCCCAGTAAGACCCCAAAATAAGTATGAATATGCAGTGAAACACCTTGACCTCCAAGCATCAAAAGTGACGCCACAGAAAAAAATCTGATTTAAATTTTGACTGTTTAGCTTCCAGTTGACATTAAAGCACATACGTACATACCTACTATATATGCCAATACAAATATCCAAATGAGGGCTCTTCTTAAACCTTAGAGTCAGCTGGAACTATTCAGAATGAGAGAACAGGAGTGAACCTGACATTTCACACGTACAAAGAATTTTGTTTTTTTCATTGAAAAATTGGAACTTATTCACTGGCTCTGTAACAGCACAAAGCAGAGTTTTTCCTCATTGTGTGCCCATTGTTCTCTGTAAGCTGACTTACTGGCAGTGAGACTTGTTTTTATTTCAGTTTCAATTTTAGTAAGACTTTAAATTTAGTTTGTAGACTACTGTGAGGAAGCTGTTTTCCTTAAATCCCCCCTGCATTGGAATGACAATGGAAATCCAGCTGTGCGAAAACAATACATGGACAGCAAATGTTTGTCCACCAAAGAATTATCTGTGTCAACCAGGTCTTTGATAATCATTTATCCTGGCACATTCTCAAGGAATAAGAAAACAGAAACTTACTCTGAAATGTCTAATATAATTTTTTTGTCCCTACTTCCTCCTGTCCACAGGTGCCTTAACTCAAGCCATCCGCAATTTTGCCAAGAGTCTGGAGAGCTGGCTGACTAATGCCATGATGAACATCCCGGAGGAAATGGTCCGCATCAAGGTACACTCCCCTTGCAGTAGTAGCTTGCAGATGATGGAAGATGTTTGTTGTTTGTTTTCTGAGCCCTGTAGCAAGCTACTTTAGGTCTGTAAGATCAGCTGTTACGAAGACATACTTTTACAATATAATTGCAGCATCATTTCTAAGTAAGTCATGACATTTTCTCAGTGTAAATGCCAAAATGGGCCACTTTACAAAGATTACTGATCCTGACAAAGTTATGTGCCTAAATGAAGACACAGAGTCATGTTGTAAATATAGGCTTATAACACATAATCAGTGACATGCCTTTCCCACATGCCCCTTCTACTCTTTAAGGCCTAAGTAACCAACTTAGTCCCAAGAAAACTGTTACATTAGGTTATTTGTAGAGATATTTCTATGTTTGCCTATCATTTTATGAGAGCATGTATATTTTTTATGTCTGAACTGTCATATTCCTCCTTGTGCTCTCTCAGGTAACTTCAGCCAATGCATTTGCCCAGACACTGCGTCGCTACACCAGTCTGAACCACCTCGCCCAGGCTGCCCGAGCTGTCCTCCAGAACACGGCTCAGATCAACCAGATGCTCTCTGACCTCAACCGTGTCGACTTCGCGAACGTCCAGGTTGGCTTAGCCTCTGAATGCTGCGGGCTGGCAGCATTCATGACACCTCACATGAATTTCAGCGTTTGTGGTTGATACAGGCCTTGATTTTAGTGCTTAGTGCATATGCAAGATGCACTTCTACTGACACAAGTATAGCAAGGTAAGAGTGCCTCTTACTGACACATTTTCCTCATCTGGTTTGCCATTTGCAGGAGCAGGCTTCATGGGTGTGCCGGTGTGAAGACCGCGTTGTCCAGCGGCTGGAGCAGGACTTCAAGCTGACCCTTCAGCAGCAGAACTCCCTGGAGCAGTGGGCTGCGTGGCTGGATGGTGTGGTCTCCCAGGTCCTAAAGCCATACCAGCACAGCCCTGCCTTCCCTAAGGCTGCTAAGCTCTTCCTGCTCAAGTGGTCCTTTTACAGGTGTGATGGGAGAGAAGTTGGAGGGTTATTTACATGTTAAAATGGGACTGAAACGTTAGGGCCAAGCAGTTTGTGAGTCTTCTCTCGTTCACTGTGTGTCCAGGTTAGTAAGAAATATAAGGTTGAGGGAGCCAGTGTTTAATCAATACTAATCAATACTAAAAAAGTCATAAGTTGCAGCACTAGTAAAAAAAAAATAGCCAAATTAATTTTTAGCATCTGCTTAGTTGCACATTTTCAGCTGAAATAAGGGATTTGAGGTAAACAAGTGACTAACATAGAAAACAGAAATTAGCCAAGAGCAGACTTTCTCACAGCGAGCTGTTGAGAAACACTTCCTGTTCGTGGTTAGACATAATAGTTGCAGAATACATATGTAGCTGTTTCTTCATTCCCGCCATCTCTGCTCTCCAGTTCCATGGTAATCAGAGACCTGACCCTGCGCAGTGCAGCCAGTTTTGGTTCTTTTCATCTGATCCGCCTGCTGTATGACGAGTACATGTACTACCTGATAGAGCATAGAGTGGCCCAGGCTAAAGGAGAGACCCCCATTGCTGTAATGGGAGAGGTACCATCACACACACAAAAATAAAATAAATAATGTCAGCCATCTTCACAGTACTGACACCATTCTTCTTACCTTATTACCTTTAGTTTGCCAGTTTAGGTCGGGGTCTGAACCAGATGGATCCTGACAAAGGTACTTCCAATCTACATCGTGTTTCAGCTGGATCTCAGACTATCTACAGTCCTGTCCCAAGCATGGTTGGTAACCCCTGCCTTTTACCCTTGTCTATGACAGAGGAGGAAGAGGAGGAGGAGGAGGAGAGCGATGAGGAAGGTCAGGAGCTGTCCCTTCCCTCAGATGGGGCCGTGCTAGGAGAGGAGTCTCTGGAGCCACCAGCCAAGCTGGCCAGAACTGACCAGAGAGTCCTGTTCAGCACTGGCTCAGCTGACAACTAACCACAGAGTAACACTGCTGGGTTGATTATATTGGTCGTACAAACACGCATAAATGTACAAAGAACACTAATTTATAACCTTGATACATGTATATAGATCTTGTAAATGTGTGTGCACACTCTTGCTGCATACTGTAAGTGTCCCACTTGTTTACGCACACAAACACACACACACACACACAATCACAACACACGGTATCTCATTCAGTAACTGCTGCTGCCTGGATGGCACAACCACCTGTTGGCACCACTGATTCAATAGAAAATCACTGGCATTGCAATAGGATGTGGCTTCAAAAACCAGACTCTGTTCAGTTGTATGGATTCTGTAAAATTGAACTAAAGCCGGGCATGTTTTTTTTTTCCTCTCATTGCATTGTAACCTGTAGCCTCGCTGAGAAACTTATGCCCACTCAATCAAAGTGATCTTGAAAGTACTGTGATGTGTGTGTGCTAAGCTAACTTCTACAGGAGGGGGGGAGGGGCGAGGGAGTGGACCTTTTGATAGCTGAATTTAGTTATTACTAATTCATTCAGAAGGTTCCAGCAGGCAGTTGGGATTTTGGGTGGGTTTGTCGTGTGTGTGTGTTTTCTGCCTGCTTCTATGAGCACAGGGGTCATACCGTTCTGCTGTTACTTCTGGAGGCTGACTGAACATTGCTTCTCTATGATGGTGTGTGTTAACGTGTGTGTCTGGTTGTGTGGTTGTGAGTCATGCAAAGTGTTTTCTGTAGATATTTTCTAAGGCATTCAGTTTGTTTTTTTCTTTCTTTTGATTTGGGAGACGTGTGTAGATTTTCTTTGACTGTATTCGCCTGTAAAGAAAACGTCGTGTTCTTGGAGTGCCTGTCGCAGCTGCTGCACACACACTTGTAAAGATAAAGCTACGGCTGTGGAATAGGGGCTCCCATTAGTTGCTGCAAAAAATCCTCTCTCATTTATTGAGCATCTGGTTCCATGAGAGAGGTACTGTATGTGTCATATATTTATGTTCTAAGTGCTTCATTCCTGTCCTTCTAATAAGTTCCTCTGTTGCCTCATTTTCCTTTGACTTATCATTTTCTTGCCTTATTTCAATATATTTTTCCATGTGTGCCAAACCTGTTTGTTTTGATCCCAGATCCTGTTGTTTTTAAACTCTCTATGTTTTAAGGAGGACTGTGCCTGAGTAAGAACGGTGATATACTTATATTCTGCTGTATATTTATCCACTATTTTGAATTTTGTTGTCACTAAGTGAACCTCTTGTGCCGTGTATGGTGCTGTGTTGTCACACATTGTAAGCAACCTTTGTGTGCATTATTGATTTGTGATTGTACGTTCAGTTACCAATCCTCTTTCATACCTGATGACTTTTCCACGAACAGGCTAAGGCCCTGCCTCTTTGCACATATTGACTGTTGTCTTTAAAACTCAGAGAGAGTTAATTTCAAGTGTTTTTCCTTTCCTTTGATGTTTTAGGTGTTTTTTTTTATGGTGGGGTGCAGGTGTCAGATTTCTCGCACCACTCAGTGTGGTTCAGAGAATTTGGTGTGAGGTGAGAGATCTCATGGCTCTTTCTGCACAGTCCTCCACCAATGCTCATCTCCCTTATCTCACTGCGTTTCCGCCCTCCTGCCAATGGCTTTGTTTTGCTTCAAACATCCATATTCTTAAACACTGTTCATCAAGATTAGTTGTTGCAGACATGTCATTTTTTGGATTTTTAAATACAGTGTCTTTAAATAGCTGCAGTGCACGTCTTCAGCGGGCACTGCCAGCCTCAAACCAGCACATCATCCTTTATATGGAGTCTAATGCTACCACAGCTGAGTACATTATCACTCCAGTCTTTTAATGATCTACAGCATATAGAATGGCCATTGTTTACCCAGTAAGAAAAATGTTTAGTCATTTTTTATAGTGCATTGTTTCTTATGTACAAAACAAATTGAGAAAAAAGATGTTCAGTGGCAGTGTTTTATGAATTTGGTCTGCTATAAGTATGACTGTGCCTTTGGAGGTGGTAGAATGCAATTCAGATGTTTTTAATTTTAAAGATATAAATTAAAACATTTTTAAAATTGCACTGCTGTTGATTTATTTTCTCACACTCAGGAAAACCGTCAGAGTTCTAATCTTCCTGGGTGGCAGTCACACAAACGCAGTTGTCTGTGACCACTTCTGATGTAATGTACCAGAAATGACAGTGGAACTGAAACCAACCTTACCGTCAGTCATGTTTCTTTGAAACTAAATGTTGGCTTGCTTGTGCAGGTAACACAAACAGATCAATTACACTGTCAATTTTAAGTTAACCTAAATCTGGGCACACAGTCACAGGTTTCTGAGAATGCCTTCGGTTATCTTTTTCAAAAGAGATCGAGCTTTTGAAAAAGATAATTATGACATCTAGTGGTGATTTATCACAACTGTGTTTCCGTCACTATTTGTAAGGGAACGTGCGAGACAACAAAATGTTCAACACACATTTTAAAGTAATTGATATATGCCCCCTTTTTAATTCAGAGTATTGCTGCTGGTGGTCATTTATTAACAATATCAACACTGCTGCCAAAGGCAGGCTCACAGCTGCCTTACAAGAATCATACCTGATACATCTGTGTATGTCAAAACCAACAGCCGTTTATATTGCTAAATGTATGTACATGTACAATATATCTTAAAGTGAGACACAGTGGAAGACTAAATTTCATTCTTTTGCACACAAACAGTGACTGTGGGAAGGCGAAGGATCGTCAGAGTCTTGTTGGCATCCATAAAAACCAAAGTAAAAAGCAATAACATGCAGCCTTGAGTCGAAACAAAATCACAGCCTGGTTTAAATGTAGCCTTATGAGACATGTTTCCATTGTAGAGGGGCCTGCAGATATATGAACTACAGAGGGTGACAGAACCTCCACATGAAAAACATTACACTTACACACATTACACAAATCACTACATAAGAAAAAGACATATGCAGTTGCGTCAAGGTGAAGGCCCATTAGGAGTCTTGTTGGTTTTATAAGTTCTGACAATCACTTCATAAGAGTTTTCCAAGCAATATTAAACACCAAGCTGGCCACATTTAAAATGCATCTTTTTCTTTGCGTTTCGGCCTTCCATCCACAGTAAGCCGGTGTTTTGTTTGTTTTTTATTTTAACCTAGAATAGACATTTGAAGAAGCAAAAGAGGTGCATGAACTGCTGATGGACATGTGATAAAAATGCAAAACAAACTGAGGCAAAAAAGAAAAATCTCAATCTGTGGCAACATGAACCAAGCACACTACATCAGCCACTTGCATCCAAGGCCAAAACAAGAATTCATAACCTCATGTAAGGCGCATAATTCCTGCAACCTATGAGCACTTAAAAAAAACAAAAAAAACTTGTCTTTCAATCTTTGAGGACACCAAGACAAAGTCCAATATCATTCAGTAAAAAATCTTAATAAAAACCTTTAAATCCTTATGTGAATATCTGATGTATTTCCACACTTCATCCTTCATACAACTCATGGCTTTGCATCTTAGAGAAAACTTTCACATCATTACACAGTTAAGGACTTGCATGTCACCAGTACAAGGCCAACTTAAGCTGTTCTGCAGGTGGCCCTGCTCTTTGTTAGCTGTTTTTTTTTCCATTTACTTCTGTCAACCTTCAGCAGTTATTAATCATCCCACATGCATGAATCACAGCTGTAGAATTCTACTTGTACACTATAAAACCGTCACTCATACAAAGGACTGCAGGTGAACACATTCATAAGCTAAAGAAAAAAAAATCTAACTTTACACCATGCAAGCCTCACCAGAGGGAAATGTGATAATTAAAAAAAAAAAAATCAAAACACTGAGAAAATAAATGATCTTTAAAAAGGATTTTTTCTGATTTACTACCTGTACCAGATACACAATATGATTATAGTTCTAATAGCTCTGTGCAATTCAGTAAATATAACACTGAGATGTGACGGTTAGGCCTTTAAAATGGTACTTAGATGTCTTAAGAGAATAATAAAAGAAAGATGAGATAGATGTTATTGGCATTTCAAGGCTTCCATTGTTTATAGTGGCATATATAAATATGTGTAGAGGCATCAAGAAGCTTTTTGTACCTGCCATGATGGGATCATCAGTCTTGTCCCTCCCCTCAGGAGCAAAGCAATAGAATGTCTGTTCAGTTCACATTTTTATTTAAAAGTATCCAGGTGATGTTTGGTGGTGAGGAAGGATTTCACTTCCACTCAGAACAAATGAAAAAAAAATAAAAATAAAAATAAATAAAACTTAACATCGTAGATCCTGGCCCAGAGTTCAGGGTTGTCCTCTTCACCATGTCTTCTTGATTCTCTCCATGATCAGACCTTCTGCTCTTATTGTGTGAACTCTCACTGCGTCTAAAATGCAAACGGTTGAAACCACTGAAAGGTCAGCTTTGTTCTCTAAATTGTAAAGAGTATGACTTTCAAATAGAAATAAAATGGAAATGTATGGCTGCAGCCTCTGTACCGACCTGTCCTTGCTGGGGAGCGGCTGGCTGGCCAGGAGCCTGTCCTGTCTGTCCATAGTATGCAGCCTGCTGCCTGTAGTACTCCGCCCAGGCTGCGCTGTAGTCCGGCTGGCCTCCAGTTGTGGCGGATGCTGCTCCCCCTGCTGCTCCCGGGACTGCAGCTGCTGTCCCAGGGACGGAGCCGCCTGCCTGGGCTGGAGGTGACCCAACAAAAGAGACATGACTCAGCTCATAACCAAGTTCATGCTTATGGCATCATACAGAACTAAAACTAACCAGAAAAAGTTCACCTTAGGAATTAAATCGGTGAGTACCACATCCATACTACTCTCCCTAAAAGCAAAATATTTCAGCACTGGTTATAAAAAAAATCCTTCATTTGCTAGTTAACAGCAGGCAAAGTTATGATGTTCTTTGGCAGTCTCACCCATCTTCTTGTAGTACTCCTCCCACGCCTTGGTGTAGTCTGGCTGGCCCCCCGGCGTCTGTGCGGGCTGGGTCTGGTCCCCGGATGTTTGGGCACCTCCAGTTGGGTTTGCAGGGTACTGGGCTGGCACAGCCCCTGACGGCTGCTGGTAGTACTGAGCGTAGTAGGCCGCCCAGGCTGCGTTAGGGTCATTGGCTGCTGCCTTGCCTAGAAAAGATGCAGGGTGGAGGGGGTGAGGTCCTCATAGGGTGAGGGTGAGCCCCTGCTACTGGCCTGGAGACCGGGCTTGGAGACCAGGGGGGAAACAGAGATAGGGTTAGCCAGAACTGCTTCAAGTACAGATAGTGCATCTCATCACAACAATTCCATCAGTACTCCAGTGTACCTTCCCAGAATTATGAAAAAAAAAATGTCATTACTCATCAGAAAAGACTGGGAGGGGTATACAGTCAAACATATGGCCTGGGATGAAAGTACTGTTGTTGGGTTGATGTGTTTAATGTGCTAAAATGGACAGAAATAAACATTAATCCCTGAAAACCAGGGGAGGCAGTGAATTCAAAGGTGACTCACTGGGGTCGTGGGGTGCCTGGGGCTGCCACTGCTGGTAGGTGTTGCTCCAGCCCTGAGGATTGTACTGGTGAGGACCTGGAGGACCACCACTGAGGAGAAAGGAAATGGCTTATTTTTGAGACCCCTCATCTTAAATGATCTAACAGTCTGCTTAAATGTGTGATATTTAAGGCTAAAGCTACACAAAGAGTAGCACATTGGTCGTAGCTACTCACTGTGGTGGGCCAGGGGCCCCAGGCGGTCCGGGGTTGTATGGGTTGGGGTTGTAGGGACCCATTGGACCAGCAGGACCTGGCCCACCTGGCCCTGGGCCCACAGGACACAGAGGACCCTGGAGGACACGACATAATAAAGCATTATGTCAATGTACATATCTATCTATAAATCAAAATGGCTTTTCATTCACATAATCAGTTACATAAAACTGACTTGTGACTAAAAACAAGCCTGCTGTGTACCTCAATCTTCTCTTCAATGAGCTGCTTGGCGTGGTCTATTTGCTGCGGTGAGCCCCGGATGATGAATAGCTTGAAGTTAGGGTCTCCGTTGGGGGGAGGCTGCCGAGAGATCTCCACAAACGCCCCTGTCTGCTGGTTGATGGACTTGACGTTCTCTCCTCCCCGGCCAATCACGAGCCCACACTTGTGAGCAGGAATGGAGAAGGTCATTTCCCCTCCGGGGGGACCCCAACCGCCTTGTCCCCCACCTCGGCCCCTGTTACCTGCAGGCATGCCTGGAGGACCTGGGGGACCCTGTAGATGAAGGAGAGAGAAACATTCATGATTACAAGAGTGTAGATCTACTTATCCAAATGTTATGAAGCTTAAAAGTGAAGAAAATCTGCCTCAATTCTGCTGCTATGCATTCACTAGTATCCAGAGCTGATTAAGATGACACTTAACTACTTTTTATGGTCTATTTCTATTAGTTTGTTCATGCATGTGTGAGAGAGAAAATGCATACCCCCTGTCCCTCCTCCCTGACCCTGATGCTCTGCAGCAAGTCGTTGATGATCTGGGCAGCATGCTCGCATCGGTCAGGAGGACCGCTGATGTGGGCAATCTTATCTGGACCGGTCCCATCATCTGAGAGAAAGATTTAAGTCTGCATTAAGCAACATTTTTGATATTAACTTTGATTCAAATTAATCTTATAGTTCAGAACTGAGAACCAACACTCAACTCTATTACCTTCTCCTAGTGGGCAAAAATCACTCAGTTCAACACAGAAACAGTCATGTCACTGGGTGTTGTTGTGCCACTATTGTCCTTGTTACACTTGTAACAAGACTTTTGTGCTGTTTGTAATGTTTTGTAATGTTTTGTACTGTTCATGCAAAATGTTACATCAACAAAATGTGGAATTTTTAATAATTGCAACCATAATCATCCCAGAGTCCGACCTTGTTTGAACTGTATCCTAACGCCAGCATCATTCTGGATTTTCTTGATCATCTCTCCGTTACGCCCAATGACAACACCGACTGAGTGTCGTGGTACCGGGATCTGAGTTGGAGACAGAAGTATTTATGAGCTTAGATTTGGTTCGAAGACAGCTGATCCATTTTCTAATCTTGCCCCCACACACAAACTCACATCCATGCCTCCTCCCATTCGGGAACCGAAGTCATTCCTTTCGCCATAGCCGCCATGGTCTCTCTCCCTCAGAATCTCCTGCACCATTTCCTGGGCTTGCTGAAAAGCAAAGCGTGGTGATTACAGTTCATGGCAACTCAGCACCACACATCTATTTTTAACATCACAAGACGATTTTGTGTCTGTACCTGGACTTTGTATGGATCTCCGATAATGCGCAGGGGTTTGTCAACATTGGGTCCCTGAGAAGCATCCTGGATCAGGATCATCTTCACCCCTGCACGCTCCTGGAGTACAACACAATCAAACATTGTGGTTATGTGCGCCTTTATTGACACAACTGGAGGATTTTTTTCCTCGTGTTTCTTATTAAATTCTTTAAATATAATAATATATACTATAAATATAAAACAAACACACAGCTCTGTAAAAGTGGGTACACATCCGTCAAGATAATTACAGTTAAGAGTGTAAAATGCAAAACCAACAGTTATACAATGCACCTGCAGCTGTTTGATGGTCTCTCCTCCCTTGCCAATAACCAGGCCAGCCTTGCCAGCTGGGATCATCATCTCTTGAACCGTGCCGTTCTGGCCATTGGTGGACTCATGATAAGAAGATGGGGGTGTACCCCTCCCTCGTGACACTATCTCATCAAGCAGCAGTTTGGCTTTCCTAGCCGGAGAAGAGCTGACCAGTTACTCCACATCCATTTAATAACATGATGCCAGCTGATATAATACCAAGAAACACTGATGTTATTTTACATCATGTTTTTTTTTATAGGTAACCAATTTAAAAATGTTTTTCCTGCCCCCACTTCAGACAAATTTTGTGATTGGGGTACACAAGTTCACAGGACAACCTGTTCCATCATTAGTGACCATCTCTGACACTTCCACATAAAATGATAATGTGCATATTCAAATAAAACCCAAAACTTACTGTATGGAGTCGTGGGAGCCTGTGAGAGAGACGCTCCTCTCTGGAAGGCCTCCGCTGTCTGGACACACGCAGGCAGGGTACGTCAGAAACAACAAAAGGAAACTAAAATTGTAAAATGAAAAACTTTAGGTTACTGTTTAGGCTCCACAGAAGTGCAGACAGTACCTGGAGCAATCTGAACCTTGCAGCCTGATTCCTGTTGAATTTTATTGATCTGTTCACCTCCACGACCAATAACTGGGGATGAAGAAGAGAGAGAAAGATGTGTGTTGTCTGGTGGGTCACACTGTTTAAAGTGGGTTCTACTCATATCTTATGTCAAAGAAACAGAGTGGCATCGATCCTATATGTGTTAAAACAGAGTTATGCTGCACTCACTGAGTCCCACCATGCTGTCTGGAACACTGTACTCCTCTGTAGTGGAGGCAGGCCTGGCACCATCAGCAAAAGAGGACAAAGACAAGGGAGGGAGCAAGAGGCAACAAGTCAGGTAGTAATCGACTTTCTAACTGTATTATTGCGACAGTGTTGTTCTTCTCCTCTGCCATGATACAAAGGCTGAAATTGGCTAATTATTATACAGTCCACTGAAAGCTATGAGTTCTCACCTTTGTTGCGCAAGAGCAGCGAGCTGTGCACCAATGGCTGAAATGCGATAGCAACAGAGAGAAAAAGAGAGTGAGGACACAGAGCAAGGGATTACTGATTAACTCTGAGATGAGAATGTGAAAACAGACAGAGGAGGAGAAGGGCAGACAAACAAGGGTAAAGGGGTAAACTACTGAAACATGAATACTGTACAACGGGAAGTCTACATTACACACTGGAAGCTCAAAAAAAAGTTTTTAAAAAATCACAACCCAATAAGTAAACAGCATAACTCTGCGGGATGAACTCACACAGTGCTTTAGCTGAATCCAAGTCACTCTGTGCAGCCAGTTTCTTGCTCTCTGGTTCATCTGTCAAGTGAGGAAACAACAGTTATCTATTGTGGCTGGGTGCGTGTGTGGGACTCCACAAAAATATCTGCTCCATCTAAAGCCATAATCAATCATGCAACACAGAGGTGGTTAAGCAGTGTGGTCTCTGCTACCTGCATCCTCCAGCTGTCGTTTCTGTGCAGGGAATGGAAAGCCATCTGATGCAGTGTTGTTGTTCATGGGAGGACCAGCGTCACCTCCGATCTTTGCTGCAATCTGAAACACAAGTGTAAAAGTCACTGTGATAATTGAAATATGTGCACATGTTAATAATTATGTATACTATAAGGTGCACACTGGACTGAGCAGCATACTACAATGCCCACTATGTTCTTGACTGGCATTCAGTACATATTAAACATATATGCTGTACATATTATGCTTCCAATGCCTCTTTTTGCCTTAATTTTTGGAGGAAGAATAGTTAAGTTATAGATAACCACCTCCACAGTTAGTTTAAACGTACTCTAATTTATAGACTCAGAGGTAACCAGTGAGCTGAAATAAGGACATTGTCATGGGAATTAGTTATTTGATTTTGTCTCTGCCGCCCAGTCCACACTGTAGGTTTGTTTACTACAGTATATTAGTTAAGGTATAACAGTGACAGGGCGTGATTAGCTTCACTTTGCTATTACGACACCGTTCACTCGGGCAAATATGTGAATTCAAAACATGAAGCCCCGTGTTTATGCGACGTTAGCCCTCAAGCTAACTGGGTAGCTAGCCCTCCCTCCAGACATGCCGCTGCCTGTCACATCCCTCACCTGCCGGGCCCGCTGCACCGCGTCCGCAAACGCATCTTTCTTGATGCCTCCTGCCCCGTTCCCAAGAGCTGCCTGTCCGCCGAGAGGGGCTCCGGAGCCGGGCGGTGGTACCGCATTGTACTCAGACATGCTGACCAGAAAACAGGCGAGGGAGAGGCAGCAGGAACCCGGGACCAGAGCTGCGCAGGAGTGGGAAGGAAAGTCAAGAAACTGACGGAGCAAGGAAAGCGCCGGAGACACGACGGCGGCTGGGAGGGTTCATTTGCGTTCTTGTTGTTCAGAGTCTGCATATTTTCATGCTTTATTTGATAATCAATAATTTACACTTAATTGGCTGTTATTAATTGTTGAACTAATTTTTCAAGAAAAAAATGTAAAACAAATAAAACAAAACAAGGCTTGACATTTGCAGATGTCACTTTCAGCTTTTTTTTTGTTTGACAGACAAAACAATTGATTAATCAAAAAAGAATTGACAGATTAATCGAAAATGAAAAATAATCATTACTTGCAGACCCTAAAGTCATCATTTAAATAAAAGCATCACATATAAGCCATTTAAATAAATGTTTATCTGTGGGGGGTTTTTTTGTTTTGTTTTTAACATACCAGACCATTTGTATTTAACACCATTTGCTTTCAAACAGGCGATATTGAGTGCAGCATATTGATTAAAAATACCAGTGGAGGAAGAAGTATTCAGATCTTTTACTTTAGTAAAATCGGCAGTGATACACCATAGAAATACTCTGTTATAATTTATAAATATAATACATATAATTTATAAGTCCTGAATTCAATTTTTTTATTTAAATAAAGGTTATTATTAAGGTGCTAATCTTAGATTACACTAACATCATAATTTTCCATATCCTATGTGCAATTGAATTATTCTTTACAGATATTACATGTTAACATTGATATGAAAACTTGGAATAACTACTACCAGTATTTTTAATATACTTTTCAAGCCTGTCAAATAAATCAGAACATTTTATGACATGTACATACAATAAACAGCTAAAACATCTGTGTTGACAAGCTTATGTAACATTCAACAGATGTATCTAATCTTATAATCCTGTATGATATCATATAAAATTTTAAATATTATAATATCATATAACAGTATTTGGATACAATGTTACTACAGTCCCCTGAGTTTCCACACTGCTTGTGTGTTGCATCTGTTGTTTTTAAAAAGAATGCCTGCGTTGGATTTTTACAGTGTCTGGGAATAACCAACTCATTGGTTGCTGATGTTCATAGGTCAGAGAGCTTTCATCCAGCTTCTCCACATAACTGGCCGAGGCACTCATGCTCCCAAACCCAGAGGTGACATCGGAGCTCCCAGCTCTAGTGTTCAGCCACTGAGACACGAAGGCATAGTCTCTTTGACTCCATAAAGTGCTCCCAAATTCTGAGGGAGCATCTGCACTCACTGAAAAAAAAGTTGAATGCTGTAATTCATAACAGGAATGCACATACGTATGCATGTATGTGTATAGATATATGTTTAAATTACTCAAGAAATTTCTCTCTATCGTCAGACTCACTGCTTGGAATGTAGGCTCCATCGAAGCTAGCTGTCGTCTTCACAATTGGCAGTGTTGGTTCCTCAGGTTCTTGTGCAAGAGCTTTCAACATCCGCTCTATGAGCTCCTGCTCCCTCCTGTTCCACTCCTGTTCTGTCAGCACAAGCTGTTTAGCTTGCCAGGGAAGTTTCAGCTTTTTCCCCTGTTTGTCTTCAGTGGTGAAGCAGTGGCCCTTGTTCCTTGTTGTCATGTCAGTCATTTTCTGGAACAGCCCCATGATTGAAATACCATCATAGAGGCTGATAACATGATATCGGTTCCCACACTTCTCCACAAGCCACTGGAGGGCTTTGCCTTCTATGGCAATGTGCTCCTCAATGGGCCTGTTGCTGAGCCAGTCACCCCAGGTGAACAGCACCATGCAGTGTCTCCAGACGTTCTCACCAAATGGCATCAAGAGCTCGACCACTGCTTTGCGATCATTCTCTGTAAATGCTTTGGAAATGGGAATAACCAAGAGAAAAATATGAGGGCCGGGAGCACACATGGAGACACTGTGCAGAACTTCGCTTTTGACCCAGCTGGGTGTCACTGGGCCTGTAGGCCAGCCCGGTGTCTCAACAACTGTGATGTTTACTCCAGAAACATTTCTTTTGTGTTTTACACACACCATGGTTCCTCTCGTCTCTTTGAATTCCTACCCAGAAGAAACAAAATGAAAAATTATGACAATGAGAACAGAATTGACAAATCAAAGGTTGTCCTTAAAGCTTGTTCCTGAACATTTCAGTTTAGGCAGAATATTGTGATACCTTCTTCATCAAAGTTGTGTTGAATATCTCATTCATAAGGATTCTGTTTCCTGCCATACTCTTCCCCGACTCCTTTTTGCCAATAAGTACAACTCTCAGGTCAGTGATTTGCTGTCTCTCTCCTGGAAAAACATGTAATGTTTTTCATCATAAAATAGAAACAACAACTACATCAATCATTTTTTTTCCCATTACCTTTAAAGAGCTCTCTTAGTACTCTTGTTTGTCTTTCAGTCAACTGTCTAATCCTTTTAGCCATCTTTTCTCCAGCCTCTTTTCTTGGTTCCATCTGCTGTGCATGGCCCACGTCTACTTCATAGTGAGGATCTTTGTTTCCTGCCCACATCTCTTCAATCTTCTTTAGGAGCTCTGTTACCTGGGTCTTATTGGTGTGGTTCATGTTGTTCAGGACATGATACCTGTTCCCACACTTCTCCATGAGCCACTGCAGGCCATTCTCACTCTCTATACGCTCTTCCACAGTCCTCTGTCCCAGCCATTCACCTCTAGTGAACACAACAATTGTGTGATTCCAGATATCATCGGTGAACAAGCTCATGTGCTCCTGAACTGCTCTCTGGTATGCTTCATTGAAAGCGGATGCTAGGCCGACCACGAGCAGGACTGCGTGGGGTCCCGGAGGGCACAGATACATGCTGTTCTCTATTTCAAGTTTATCCATCTCACAGGTGTCCTGAAGGGTGTGGTTGTAGAACCAGCCAGGAGAATCTACCATTGTGAGCCTCCTCTCTGCGACCATGCTGTGGCTTATTTCACAGCACTTTGTTGTTGTTCCTCTGGGATGAACAGCAAATGCATATTTCCCCAGAATGGTGTTGCCTGTTGAGCTCTTGGCTGACCACTGTGCACCAACCATCACTACTCTTAAATGTGTTGGGGGGGGGTTTCCACCTAAACAGAACGAAGAACTATTCATGTTTGTTGATTTTATGCATTATAATGGTATATATAATTTTTTACAGTCTATGCACAGTTCCTCACCTTCAATCACTGTTTGGAGTTTCCTTCTTTGTGCCTGCACAAAGCCAGCTCTCTTTGATGCTCTTTCAGCTATTACTTGCATTTTCTCTCTCAGAGCTTTCCCAGGAGCACTGTCAATAGAACAGTGACCACCACCATTTTCTGCAACCATTGCCTCTATTTTCTTGAAAAGCTCTATGACCTGAGCACTGTCATGAACGTCACTGATGTTGAGAACATGTTTTCGGTTCCCACATTGTTCAACAATGAACTTCAGTGCTGGGTACTTACTGATTTTATCTTTTAAGGTGATATCACTACAAGGAGTATGTACAGTAAACAGCACAATGGTGCGATTAAACACTCTTTTTTGGAAAAGTTCCAGGTGCTCTTGCAGTGATAGTTTGAAGATCCGAGGAAATGGTAAACCAACAGGAATGACCAGAAGAAAGGCATGAGGCCCCGGGCTACACAGATAGACGCTATTCATGATTTCTATCTGATCCAGCTTAGGGGTGTTTTCTAGTGGGTAGTGCCACCACCAGCCTGGAGAATCTACCACAGTGACTTGTCTGCCATGTACCTCCTGCTGCCCCACAGCACTCTGGGCAGTTCTTCTGCTGGTGTCAAAAACATTTTTACCCAGTATGATGTTGCCAGTTGCACTCTTATTACTGGGCTTACCACGTAATTCTCTTCCACCTATCAACACAATCCTTAACTGTGGAGATTGGTGATGTTGCCCTGAAAGAGAGATGTGGTGTTCTTAAAATAAGTGTATAAATATAAAACTGTAAAATGGTCCTTTCTGTAGAATCAACCAATTGAATGATTTGCACATCTGCCTGGCAAGAATGGCTCTGTAAGTTAATTAGTTACTTAGTTTATAGGCAGACAACATCATCCAGTATATCCACTAATACAAAGAGGGACATCTGGTCAGGAAATGCTGCTTTGATTAACACTTTGATGTCTGCTGACGTTTTCCAGTGTCTTACATGAACATATAAGTGCTGTAAAGTCCGGGGCGACAGAAGCAGTGGAACATTTTATGCTGCAAATTTTAATTCAGAATGTACCCTTAAATGTATTTGTTTAGCTGTGTAACGTGAATTTAAAAGTCTAAGCAGTAACAGAAGCTACAAATTAGAATAAGCCACATGTCCTGTACATTGTTTATTGCTTCCTGCGATTAGAAAGGCACAATACTGAACATGTATCGGAACAAGGTGTTGCAATAGATAATTACAGGCTTTTTATGAACAGGAGATCACTTACCAGATTTGGAGGCACCATAAATATTAGCCATTATTTTCAATGACACTGCTGACTTCTTGTCTGCTTCTGGTGGGTAGCTACAGTGATAATGAAATACATTTAAAAGGCTAAACCAACTACAGTCTGAAGCGACACTGGGAAAAAAAAAAGTGAAACTAAAGCTGGATGAAAACAGGAAAGTCAATGTGAGACATCCCACACCGGTCTTTGGTCGCTGGAAGTACACATAGGTGTGGCATGGTCCTTTGGACCCACTTCAATAAATGTGTAGTCAAATCATTTGAAGGTGGTGGGTGGGGACACAAAACATTTGTTCAAAAAATAAAAATAAAAATACAAATACAAATACAAATATGGTGCTATTAAATCATTTTAATCTCTCAGTTTACAGGGATAAATAAACATGTTAAAAACAGAAATACAACTGCATGGGTTCTTTTGAAAATCGAGCATTTTGCTGTCAGCATTTTGCTGACACTGACTGATATGTCGTTGATGCCCGCCATAAGTCACTAAAACAGTCTTCTCTGGTCACATATTATAGAGTCTGACTGCACAAAACAATGAGGTAACACATTTCAGAGAAGCCACCTGCAGCTCCTGTATTAGCTATAAAGAGAGAAATTATATATACTCTGAAATTGTAAAAAAAAAAAAAATATCAATAGAACTAGCCTTTGTCAGGAAACAATAAATTATCTGGCAGTTCAGTTAATGTGACATCATTGACATTTGTACATGGAGCTGAAGATATTTATAATAGATATCCATTTATAATTATTTATATAATTACAATAAAATAATTGTTTAAGTCGTTTTTAAAGAAGACTTGTCAAATATTTGCTTATTACAACTTCTCAAATGTTAGGTATAGCCAATTTTATCTTGTACCTGTTAAATAAGTGGGAGTGTCAGTGGAGGTCGCTGTCCCTTTTTTCCTCTCCTTTACACTCGAGACCGCACGCCATTTTTGTTGGCGGCCAACTACGTCAGCCGTTGACGCGCACATTTTCTTTCCTGTGATTGGTGGAATGTGGCTATGCCAAAGGTCACGCATATTTGGCGCTCTTCATTCACGAACGGTCTGGCGCGTTTTTGAAAGAGCAATATACATCAAGAAACATGTATTTTGAATTCCTGCTCAGAACAGTTTGGGTAATGTCCGTGTAACGTTTTGTACTTTGCGTTCATATACCCGTGGCTGACATGTGGGAAATGTTTGGGCCACTTTTGGGATCTGTGAGGAGCGGAGCTGCGTTGAAAGTGGCACCTAGCGAAGTCTGCTAGCTTGTTGTTTAACAGTGAAATTTATATGTCTGGTGGCAACAAACAGCGGCCCATCTCTCACAATGAACTTTGTCTTTGTTGTTTATTCACACACACGGGGAAGTGAATAAGAAAAGGCAGGAAAACAGTCTCTGGAGCTGCAGCAAGTTACCGGTTCTGCAATATCTGTGAGTGTTTTTCCTCGATCTTTGTTTATCTGGCTGCCCCTCTGTTATTTGGCACAAAACTGCAAGACCTGTTGAGCGCAAGTGTCAGGAATGATATATGTTTTCATGTTACTTGCTGTCCTTGTATGACACTATAAAGTTAAATGTGCTGTATATAAGCATTTTATACTGACTTTGCCCTTCCGGTGCGATACTATTGTTGTTTCACAGTATTCTGTGTACTGTACAGGGCTGTGTAATGTTTACAGTGTCAACACAGTAGGATACGGTGGCTGCTGGTTTTGAGTAAAGTATAATGAATGGCGTTTGGATTGTGCAGTAGATTTGTTTGCAATATTCAAAGACTTTCAGAGATGGTCTTAACTAAAAGTGTAGATGCATGAAAAGTTCTTGAAAGCACTGAAAACCTAAAAAGTATCAGGTTCTACATATGTTAAAGTGACTATTTGCAGATTGTTGGGTTGCTAACTAAAACTTGTAAGGGAATTGTGCTAGTTATCATGCTATGATTATTTTCATGGCACTTTGGCCTGTATTTAATAATAATAAGCAGGAACAAGAGGGACAGGACAGACATGGCGAGAAATGTCCTCTGCTGGAGTTGATCTGGCCCAGATCATCTGGGAATGATGAGCTTACATTGCAGGCAACTAAAAGACTGCAGGGAAAGGCATCTAACACTTCATCTGAATCTGATGATTCTTTCTTCTGTGACTTGATGAAGAATTTAACTGTGTTTACTTTTGCCTTAGGTCTTTTCAAATTATGGCTGGTGTTGTGGCTATGGCATCTGTCATTGAGGACTTTGACACTCAGGTACTTTTATGATGATGACTGGGGCTATGAATAGCATGTGTTAGCTGTTACATTACATATAGTTTATCTTCATTCTTTTACATTTTCATGTTACATTAACTTTGCTGTTCCTTTTACAGCCTTGCAAGAAATCTCGCAAAGATGGTGGCAGTCCTGTCGTTAAGACCATCACAAATTATTTCTCTCCTGTGACCAAGCCTGTGGAGAAACCCTTCTCCCCTCCTCGCTCCAGCAACATTATGAACTACTTTAACCGGAGGGCTCCGTCCTCTAAGGAAAAGACCAGCTCACCAGAACAGTCTAAAGAGAACTGTCAGACCTCTAAGTCTGCAGAAAAACATGCCAGCCCAGAGGCAACAGTGAAACAGCCATCTCAGAAAAGGGGTAGAAAGACCATCAAAGCTGCAAGGAAACTTGTGGAGGCTGAAACTGTTAGCTCTACAGAGGAGGTGAGCTGCCTGATTGTAGAAGAACCACATGAGGGCAAAGGCTCAGCAGCCGAGGTGACCAGTAGCTGTGGGGTCCTTGGTAGTGAGACAGCAACTCTGTTGGCCCAGTTTAGTGCTGAGGCTTTCCTCACTGCTGGAACATCAGGGAGGAGTGCCACTATGACTGTCAGTGGTGAGCAGGCAGTAAAAGATGAAGATGGTTCCAGATGTGGGAACGGCGTCAAACTTACACCAGAAGTGAAGAGCAATCCCTTATCTCCAGTCGTACCTTTGAGAGATAAGGCAAAACAGGTCAAAACTGCTGCACGAAATTCTAGGAAGAAGCTTCAACAGGAGGCAAAGCAACCAGAATCAGAGGAGGGAGAGGCAGAAAGCTCCTTGTGTGATGTTAGCATGGAGATTAATGTGGATGGGGCCTCACAGTTAAACAACAGCACAGTCACAATATCCTTTGAGGATTTTGTGCGAAGTCAGAGTCAGGATGAGGGTGAGGAGAACACAGAGGATGAACTGGGCAAAGAAGAAGAAAGTAAAATTGCAACAGAAGCAGAGGAAATTGGCACTGACCGGCTGGAAAATTTGGGTTCTGGGGTGTCATCACTCCAAGTCTCACCCCGAACTGTCACCATCCAAGCTGAGGTGCATGTAGTCTCACCCAAACAAGAAGCAGCCAAAGCTGTGGGAAAATTAGCTTCTATCTTCAATAAGAGAAAAGGGACAACAAGCCCTGCAGAAGTGTTATCGTCTCCTCACACAGAAGCTGGACACCAGCTTCCTTCTACCTCACTGACTGTCAAAAGGAAATCCAATGTGGTTCTTCAAGAGGAGGATCTAGAGCTGGCTGTGCTTGAGAGCGAATCCATGCCAAAGTGCAGTGAGGCAGAGAGGAAGCAGTTCATGGCAGCCTTCAAACAGCCCAGCCTGGATGGGTCCAAAACCAAACCTGTGAAGAGTCAGGGAAAGCAGAAGCAACCTGGAGAGAAGAATTTAGATGCTGGAGACAAAGTTGCTGAGGAGGACAGTGTAAATCCTCCCTCTGTTGAGCAAGTCCCTGCTGCCTCTGAGGAAAACAATGTAACTAAAAGGAAACCAGCAAGAAAAGGCAGCAAGAAAGCTAAAGAAGAAAACAAGGAGGTCACCACCTCGCCTGCTGCAGCTCCCGCGGAAGAAACATTGGCTACGATTCCAGATGTTGATGATAAAAAAGAGGAGCCCTCCGTCCCATCTTTGAGGAGATCCAGAAGAGAGGCCGTAGTGAGGCAAGCTCCTGAAACCACCCCAGCAACTCCTATCAGAAAAACCAGGAAACAGAATGAGAAAAAGGATGCCGCTCCTGCTGTACCTGAGAGCCATGTAAAGATGTCCACCCCAAAAGCGCGAAAGTCTAAACATGGGGTCTTTGTAGCAGAGATGGTGTTTCCACCTGGCACAAAAGAAAGTCCAATCAGGTGACACATGCTTATACATATGATTTAATATTACTGTCTGTGCTATGGTAAGCCTTGCAGGGGGTTATAGAGCTTATAATGTCCAGATTGCATTGAAACAGTATTAATTATGTGTTGATTCAGCTGTATGATCATTTGGAGGTTGCAGTTTGTGGTAGTGTTGAACTGTATTGCGTTGTGCAGAGAGCTGTTTGTGTTATTTAGCCTCCACCTGTCAGTATCAGCAAAATAAACTTCATCCTCCGATGATCATGAAGATATATAAACACCCCTCGAAAAACAGTTTAAACAAAAACTGAACATTATAATGTGGAGGTAGGATTAATTGCAGGACTGTTGTGTTTGTCTGTGTTGGTTATAGCTAGGTGTGTATTTATATATGAGCTACGGTTCTTTTGAATGTTTCTTATGTTTTTTTCTTGTTCTAATGAAATGTTTTCTTTTTCACAAGGATTAAATTTACTAGAGTCCATAAAAATGTTTCCATGTCAAAGGCTGAAAGTGAAAGTGGCATTAACACATCTGTGGCTACTAAAGTGAGTATGATATTTAGCAATTGGACAAATTTTAAATTTAATGCATTGGTTTTCTAACCTGGCCAGGGAGCAGTTTAATCATTAGCATGATGAAATACTGTGTTTTTGCTTCTTTCAGACATCAAATGAGTCTAAAAAAAGGAAGCAGGCAAAGAAGTTGGTGGAGAAAGCCAAAGTGATACAGCAGAGTAAGAAAACAGCTGTCAAGGAGAAGGGCACCTTAAGGCGTTCGTCACGAAATGAAGCGGCCATCAAGAAAAGCTACTGTGAAAATGAGGTAAAGTAAAAAGTCAACAAGATAAATAAATTTCCATTCCTTCAGTTTTTTGTCATGAGGTTGTTATTGGCAATGTCAACATGAGTTCAGGCAGACAGTTCTTTTGTTTAAGCATTGAAATTGATCAAATCTGAACAATTCATCTTCCCAGCATTAAGTGTCTGTACACAATGGACCACCTGTATGACAGCGCAAAAAATATAATTCGTGGATTCACAATGTTTTTTCTATTTGTATTTTTTTTTAGTTCAGCTGAGATGTTCAATATGTGGTTTGTTTTGTTAGGATTCTGTCATCTGCATGGAGGACGACCAGACTGAACCTCCTCAGGCAGCGCCGGAAAAGAGTAAAAACCAGAAACCTTTGCGAAGCCTCAATGATGTTCTGGGCAAAGCAGCACCAGCTGGCAAAGAGACCAAGGCTCTCCCAGGTTGTCTTTCTCTCTCTAAATCACCTTTTATTGTTTAGCATTTTTGTTATAATCTCTAGGAATTTCACCGAATGGTGCCGTGTTTTCTTTCTCACAGGCTCCAAAGTGGCCTCGCTGGGTCAGGAGAAGAGTGCTCGGAGGGTATCCGCCGTGGTTTCCATCTTTGATGAGAGCAGCCGTGAGGGCTCTGAAAACTCCCAGGATGATGAGCAATTCAGGGCACGCAGAGAGTTCTTGAAGAGTGGTCTGCCTGAGTCCTTTAGGAAGCAAATTGCCAAGACCGCTGCCACCAAAGAGGCGTACTCCCTCTCCTGCTCCTCCTTTCAACCCGTTATTCACATGATGCAACCACCAGAAGGTAGGTTGTTTCTTCATAGAAATACACATTGCCATTTTCTCTTTTTATAGGGTTAGTTACTTAATTAAGCATGCTTTTAGTTATGAGGGACCCGTAGGTACAGATCAAACTACAGGTGTTAGGGTAACACCTGTCTTTGTTGTGTATTGACAGATTGTCCTCTTTGGAGTTTACCGTGGCCTGAATCTCCGTTGCTGTGTCATCTGAAAGAGCTTTGGAGCCAGACATCCAACTCTTTTCCATCTGTTAGCGGCTCCTTTGGTTTGAAGACTGAACCAGCCCGTAGAGTCTTGTGTGAAAGGGTATTTTTTTTATTTATTGTTGTATAGCATACTGTAATTATTTCTATAGATTAATTTTCAGAATCAGATGTTCTGAGGCTACAGTGGAGTTTAACAGCAGACACAATGTTGAATAGGAGTATTTTCATTTTGCAGGGTTCGGGTTGGAGACCCGATTTGTCTGAAAGTGTTCGTCAGCTTCTCGTGGAGGAGGTCAGCACCTCCAACCCTCCCTTCCCTGTTCAGATGTTCATCAGTCGCTTCCTGAAGAGACGCACCGACCACCAGCAGCACAGCACAGCCTCAGGTCAGTCAGACGAGCACTGAATCGAGCATAGATATAGACTGTGATTAAGCTCTGGTCTCCTTAACCATGTTGACTGTATACATATGACATAAAATGAAAATGATCCTAAATGAGTTCTGCGTGTGACCTACTAGAACCAGAACCAACAAGAATCACAAGCACATCGATGCCAGCTGAACCAGTGGGAGGGAAGAGGAAGAGGATGGACGATGAAGGGGAGAACGCAGTGAAGGTGGCTAAAAAGCAGCGGGGCAACCATTCAGGGGAGAACATTTCCACGCCTGAGCCAGAGCCAACGAAAAGGGGAGGCCGTACGAGACGAGCGCAGAGATCCAAGCAAGAGGAGGAGGCGAAAGAAAAAGTCGGGCCTTCTAACAAAAGTGCTCCCATCCCGTCCAAGGACGACTCTGTGATTGTGCTGGATGACTTGCTTTTGGAAGAGGAATCTGTGAAAAAAGGTGAGATAGTAAATAAAACGATACATTATCTACTTCAGAAACTGGCTCAAGGACATCAGTAAAATAGTCAAGGAGAAAAATAGATAATCAGCAAATGAGAAGAAACTGAAAAACTGCAACTGTTAGAAAACTCCTGGCCAACCAATCATAACTCATGTCAAAGGAAGTGTGCAATCAAAAAATGGATATATTGAAATGTCTTGGGACAGACAGACACACTTGTGGATCAGCATATATGTTGTTCATGACTTTAATACTTTTCCTCCTGTATTTTCTTGTGTCGTTATTTAAGCCATGGTTCACTGGGTCTGATAGTGAAGTTTGGACAAACTTTAAAAAAAAAAAAAAAAAAAAAAGGTGCTTGGTATTGAGTATTAAAAATAGACCTGCTGTCATGCACTCACAACCACAACAGTGTATACATACCGGGAAAAAAAAAACATTTATGAGAAGCCAACAGACCTACCAAACTAGTACAACAACTTTCTTATAAGGTGTTACAGTGGACGATTGTTTGTAACCTCATTGTTAACATGTCTGCTGGAAATATTCATCCAGCCAGCTTCTGTAAACTTCACTCACCGTTTTGTCACATATTTGATAAAGTCTCAGTTTATTCCCTGAAACTCAGAAACTATTTTACAGATGTGGTGAAGGAGGACGTGTTGTGGACAGATAAGTATCAGCCCCAGCACTCCAGTGACATCATGGGAAACACTGCCTCAGTCAGGAGGCTGCACAGGTGAGGAACCACAGTAAAACTGATCCAACTTCCCCTCACCTGTACAAAACCAGCTCTCACTCTGTTTGTTTTATACTGTCTAGCCCATGACCCAGATTTACACCATATGGGCTTTGGATAATCATGAAGAATATGGAAGCGAGTGTTTCATGTTCCTTTTTTTAATTATTTTTATATATAGTTGGCTAAAGGAATGGAAACTCCGTGCAGACCAAGAAGAGAGAAAAAAGCAGAAAGACAAGAAGCAAGAGGAAGGAAGCAATGGTGGGAGACTGGAAAAATGCTCATCTTGTTTTCTCTTCACAACTTTTGGCCTGGCATATTTTTATTTTGATCGCATGATGGTCCTTTGTGTGCAGACTCTGACTGGGACTGTGGAGAAGAGGACTCCCAGGATGGCGAGGACACATTGTGTAATACCATGCTGATCACAGGACCCACCGGAGTAGGAAAGACTGCTGCTGTCTATGCTTGTGCCCAGGAGCTGGGCTTCAAGGTACAAACTCCTCACTTGCATTTCAAAGCAACACATTTGTTATGTGGGTAGCTGCATTAACTGCTAACTTCCCTCTGGTCTTTAAAGGTATTTGAGGTGAATGCTTCATCTCAGCGGAGTGGCCGCCTTATTCTGTCCCAGCTGAGGGAAGCCACTCAGTCACACCAGGTGGACAGTCAGGGGGTCAACGCCCACAAACCCACCTACTTCAACAGCTACGGCACAAGCAGTAGTGCTGGCGCTCTCAGGCCTGGATCCTCTCCCAGTATGTTCACAGCTAACCTTAAAAGCACTGTTTCTAATGAGTTGCTGGCTTTGGAGAAGATCTGTTACATGCAGATTTTGCGTATGTGGTGTGAACTGTTGGAAACTGTTGGATTTTTTTTTTCTTCATCTTTTAGGAAAGGTTAACTCTCCTCGCAGGGTGGTTTCCTCTCCCAGGAAACCTCCCCAGTCGCCAAGAGGTGCTAAAAAAGGGGGTCTGGCTCCCACCTCTTTAGCTAAGTTCTTCAAAATGGGTCGACCGACCAACAAGGAGCCACCTAACACCAAGAAGAGTGAACAAACAGGTAAGAGTACTTCCACTGTGTCAAGTTTTTATTTCTATTCACCAGAACGTTAATTGTAAGTAATTTGCTGCTGTTTTTTTCCCTCCCTTTCATCTTTTCATGTAGCTGCTTCCAAGAAAGTCATGAAAGGAAATAATGAGAGTGCCGATAAGCTTAGAGACGTTGCAATCAAATCACCGACAGCTACCACCCCTAAAGAGAACAGTGAAGAACAGGGCAAGAAGACGGCCACCTCACTTATCCTGTTTGAAGAAGTGGATGTCATTTTTGACGATGACTCTGGGTTTCTAGCTGCCATCAAGACATTCATGACCACTACCAAGAGGCCAGTCATCCTCACTACCAGCGGTGGGTAGAAGGAGAGTAGTCAAAGGCAATGTTTTGCTTGTTTTGATTGTATTTGTTTGTACAGTATGTCTGTTTTTTGAGTTTAAATCAAGTTTTGTATGTTTTCCAGATCCTGCTTTCAGCACCATGTTTGATGGCAACTTTGAAGAGATCCATTTCAAAACGCCATCAGTGGTGAGTGACGGACTCCTAAACATGACTGTTAAATATCAGGCTGACTGACTGAGTGGGTCCTTTGACGTGGCTCGATCCTGTGATGATTAGAACGTTCTGTGCGCAGTGATTTCAGTCAGTTTTTCAGCTGTCCTCCTTTTTGTCGCTGTTACAGTTAAACGTGGGCAGCTACCTGCAGCTGTTGTGCCTGGCTGAGGACATGAGGACAGACCTGTCGGACATCAGCTCTCTGCTGAGGCTGAACGGCTGTGACATCAGGCAGAGTTTGCTGCAGCTGCAGTTCTGGACTCGCAGCTCTGGGGGTCGCCACATAACCAGGCCCCTGACGCACACTGACAAAAATGGTGAGCAGATGCTACAAATACTACTTCATATATAGATGCCAGTGTTTTTCCTGTTTTGTAGATGTCAGTAACTTTTCCAGTTTTAGATGTTATCTCTACTAATGTATATATTTTTAATGAGTTTTCACTACATATATTATATGAGTCTGGACAGACATAGATGTCAACTGTGGTTTGACTGGTTGGCAGAGGTATACAATCACAAGGTGGTTAGCATTGATGGTGACAAACTACTTGTACTGTAGACATACTTGTTTTGTGATTTTGTCATTGTGATCGTGGTGGGACATGAGTCAACTAACTTTTTTTGTTTCTTCCCTTGTCTGTGTGCAGTAACTGTCCCGTCCCCTCTCCCTTCCTGTGACACCGGCCTCACTGAGAGCAAGCTGGGCCTGCTGAATATTGAACCTGAGAGAGACATCTGGGATCTGCTCAGGGTAAACTGTTTATCTACCACCTACAAGAGCACATAACAAGCGCAATACGATCGTGAATCTTTGTTGATTTGTATAGTACTTGCCGTAAAATACTGAGTTGGTATGTGCTGTCAACAGAGCCGGAGTCTGGTGGAGGAGGCGGTTTGGGAGCTGCTGACAGACAGCAGGCGACGAGGAGTGGACCTGCTCTATTCCAACATGGAGACCCTCTTACCTCTACCACTCACACAGTTCACTACCTCTACCTGCAAACCAGAGCAATCTGTTTCTGAATCACAAGACCAGCATCCTGTTAATCCCAAAGAGCAGCCGTCGTCCACCTGCCTGCAGTCTGACACGCTGCCATCTCATGCCAGGTTGCTGCACACGTCAGTTAAAGTTTCTGACAGAATGAGGAAGAACAAAAATAGGCACTGTCGCCCTGTCCAAGCTGGACTGCAGTCTGACTCGGACTCGGAAGACAGTTTCGTATCTCTCTGCAAGCTGCAGGTTGCTCCTCAGGCAAAGGAGGAAGTCAAAGTGAGATTAGTTTCAGAAAGTGTGAAAAGGAAGCAACTCACTCCTGAGGAGCGGGTAAAAAGTCCACCCGTTTCCCAGTGTCTAGGAGCAGTAGCTGACTTTTTAGACAACATTTCCTACGTGGACTCCTCCTTGCTTGCTTATCCAGAGGGGTGTGACATCCACAGAAGAATGTCACCTGTCGGTGTAGTGGTGAAAGACGGGATGACGGATGAGCCGAGGGTTGAGACGGGCAGATGGAGCTGGGCGAGGGGACAGTTTGTCTCAGAGATCCAGGCTGCTGTGGAGGCGCTGAGCTTTCACAAGTGTCGGGGTTTGGTAGCGGAGGCCTGGGACAAAGCACAACAGCTGGAGGGGGAGCTGGGAAAAGAGGCTGCAGCAGAACTCGCCCTCCCTGTGGCTCCTCATCGTGAAGGTTACAGCTTCACTCAGGACGGCCCCTGCCAGCCACAGTGAGTCTTACTAGTATCCCTTTAATGTTCATTCAATGAATCCTAAGCCAGTTCAATGAAAGCCAATGTGTCCTCATGTGTTCCAGGCTGGTCCAGCGGAGGAGAAAAGTGATGGCGAGTCTGATGTTGAGAGGAGTGGTTGGTACTCTGGGAAACAGATCAGCAGCTGCTCTGGACTACTTGCCAGCACTACGCACCATTTGCAGATCAGAGCAGCTTAAGGAGCAGGGCAAAGTTAAACGAAGGTGAGCATGTAGAAACCATCATTAGGTTTTTCAGTGAGTCAGCGGCAGCAGCTCTTGGTTTAAACTGTGGGCAGGATGTGGTGACGTACCCCTTTATGAGATGATGTCGGCTTTGTTTTTTGTTTTAACACCAAGCACGTAACTGACAGGTTACAAATAAATGTGTTAATGTGCAACTGTGCATGGGTGCAAGCATGCCTACACATTCAGCCTCTTGAAACTGGTCCAAAGAAAACTCTCGTGTGAGTTTTGTCTTACTTTTTTCTCCTCCAGATTTCTGCACTACCTAGATGCGATCCACCTTGGTCTTGAAAAGAGCACTCTGCAACACCTTGCTGAAGATTTCCCCTAATCCACAGAGAAGGCCACACGTGTTCTCATCATCATGCAGAGACCTTAGGTGAATCTTACATTTTAAGGTCCGTCAATTGTTTGTGGCATCAGGAGCACAAGGATGGACTGCTGTTTGGTGAAGCTTCAACATATTTCCTCCAAGATGGAAATGACTGAATACAGGCACGCAGCTATATAACCTCACATGTTGTCTGATTCAGCACATTTTATGGTGCTTTCAAAGAATGCACTAAATGTTCCTACTTTATATGATTTTTGTAATATTATGGTGCTGGAGTGTGTGTGTGTGTGTGTGTGTGTGTGTGTGTGTGTGTGTGTGTGTGTGTGTGTGTGTGTGTGTGTGTGTGTGTGTGTGTGTGTGTGTGTGTGTGTGTGTGTGTGTTTTGTACAGTAGTGTTTTGTAGCCTCATTTATCATTTTGCTTTGTACTTTGCAAAGTCTTTTTATGAAGTATAACTTTCTTTTGAGGAGCAAGTGTGAACAGATTAACATGTAAAATAGAAATTTCTTATGGATATGTAAAGGCTGTATGTAAATTGTCTTCACACAAAGTACTGTTGATGCACTCAGGATCTTGGTTTGAGTTCAACTTCACAGAAAGCAGACAGATTTTCACAGGATATTCTGCTTTATTTGTCACCTTCACATTCATCACAGTGTTTTGTTTTGCTCTATTTTTGTTTTGTTTTTTTAACTTGATGGGGTTTTTTTCCAGCCTTAACTCTGTAAACATTATCCTCAATGAGTTTTTTGTTGTGACCAAATAAAGGTTTATCACAACAAAAAATAAATAGTCTCATTATTTGTGTGCTTAATTTCTTGCAAATATATTTCCTCTCCTCACCCTCACCGCTGCGGACAGATGTGGTGATACTTTGGGGGTGGATCGCACATGACACTACTATGTTTGAGTGCACAGCAAGCCTTTATACAAATACTTGTGGCATCTGCGCAGTGGGTGGACCGGTTTCGGGACTATATTCTTTTTTTTTTTTTTTTTTTCACCACCATGGATGAAGTACTCTGCACAGAGGTGAACGGTTAACAAAGCTCAGCCCCTCCGATGACAAAAGCACAACCGTTTCCGACAGCGCGGCTGGACGCGCTCCAGAGGAGGGAGGTGCGCATCTGCTCAAGTGTTGTAACATCCAAAACTTTATCTGTCGCAAGTTCCAGTTTTCATATGGACATGCTGTTCCGTGATACTTCGCCATGTGTGAAACTGTGCGACCGCCATGCTTAGTTTCGACAGTGGGATTTTTCATCGTGTGAGAAGAGACCGTGGCTTTGGACCAAAATGGCAAACAGCGAGCGAAACAAAAAGATCTTACTGGAACTGGTGAAGCGGCCGGACAACAGTCGGTGCGCTGACTGCGGCGCGCCAGGTAAGCAACATGATCTGGTTATCACCGTTAAGTTTATGTGCCAAACCAACAGTCATAGGAACAATTTTTTGTTTCTTAAATATTATCTACAATTATACTTTATGTTTGATTTCTACATGAAAGGTGATTATCTTCGGGGACGGTTACCTAAAAAAAAAAACTAATTTAATTTCTCTCCTGGAACTGGTTCAGTTTCAATGGCTGACCATAGTTTTATGGTTTGGGTATTTTTTGTTTTATTTTTAGCACAATATGATATGAAACAGAACAGGGCTATAAAGTAATATAAATACTTTAAAATAAATAAAAATAAATTTTTAAAAAAGTATAAATATAAATAAATAAAAGAAATAATCAAGTGAAGTACAAAATCCGACTAAATGTACTTAATTACTTCCTACCACTGTGAGTCTGAGGCTAATGTACCTGTTTCAGCTGGGCTGGTACATACTGTTATATCTGAATCCCTCCTCAGATCCAGACTGGGCGTCCTACAAGCTGGGTGTGTTTGTGTGTCTGAACTGCTCTGGCATCCATCGCAGTCTGTCCAGCCGGGTCAAATCAATCCAGCTGGACTTCTGGGAGGATGACCTAGTGGAGGTATGGGCTGCTCTATCATGTCCCCGGACCTCTGTTATCCTATCTATGGCAACATATCAGTTCTTCAGGCAAAAGGACAAACTGGCCGTGTGTAACCTTTATGTCTGTCTTTTTGGGACCTGGGCAGTTCATGAAATCCAATGGCAACGCCAGCGCTCAAGCTATGTATGAGAAAGCTGTTCCTGCGTACTACTACCGGCCCCAGCAAAATGACTGTGCGTGAGTATTTTTCCAGGATGCTGACATTCTTCTGAAAAGCTTTTTGACAGCTTAAAGTCTCCATGATATGACAGTCACAGACTGCTGATGGGGCAGTACCACAAAAAGTAGAGGTGCATCTACTGACTGTAGAAGTGGAGTTTGGATGAATTTCTGCTGCTAGATCGAAGCTTAAAGAGTCATTTTTTGCCTGTCTAAGAATATTCTCATGTCTGCCCCTGAACTGCAGTGTCCTGAGAGAGCAGTGGATCCGGGCTAAATACGAAAGACTGGAATTCACAGGAGAAACCAAGTATCCACCGCTTTCATATACCACAGGTGAGGTTTTCCACAGTTTTCTGACTTGCATGTCTACTGCTGAACATAAATCTTTATTGGTCTGTTGGTTTAAAACAAATGTGAGCAATGAGGTTCCTCATACACATGCAGAACTGTGGAAGAAAAACCTGTTCTTTTTTAAATGAAAGAGCCAGGAAGTGAGAAGTGACCGTGTTGTCGCTCTTCACAAAACCAAAATGTATTCATGTCTGAGTGAGACCTGTGTGTGCTGAAGTACCTGTGACTCAGCAGATTTGTTTGATTGGTTTCAGGTTTTTATGAAGGGATGCTGTGGAAAAAAGGAAAAGAGAACACGCAGTTTCTGAAGAGGAAGTTTGTGCTGTCAGAGAGAGAATTCACCCTGATTTACTACAACAAGGAAAATGTGAGTTCCATGCAGCTCTGACACAGTTGAACTGCAATGTGTGACACAAATGAACAAAATTTTTTTTTTCGAAACAATCTAATATTCTTTATACATGTCTTTCTTCTTAACCCACAATTACGGTGTTAGTTAATCACTGCTCCATTTATTTTTCTCCACTAAGATAAAAACTGAAATAAAACATCAGTTTTCATGGCAACATATCCAACAGTTGTTGATATATGGAGATGTGGACCAACAATTGAGAGACTGACATGCTGCTAGCATGGCTAAAAATAAATGTATAAACAGCAGCATGCTATGGCTGTGTCTGTATATTTGTAATGTAGGAGTCCAAAGGCCCAAAAGCTGTAATCTCCATCAAGGACCTGAACGCCACCTTCCAACCAGAGAAGATTGGTCATCCTCATGGGCTGCAGATCACCTACCAAGACGACAATCACACCAGGAACCTCTATGTTTATCACGAGAGTCCTGAGGTGCGACCGTATGATCATCCAGAGTGTAACCAGCAGTAACCAGCAGGTTTTTTTTTTTGTAGAGATTGTTATACAGTAGCGTTTGGGCTGTGGAGAAGCTCAGGGTCTCTTCTTCTGCTCTAGGAAATAGTCACATGGTACAACGCCATTCGCGCAGCCCGCTATGCATACCTGAAGACAGCATACCCGACTGGAAGCAATGAAGAAGTGAGCATTAAAAAATTATTACAAAAGAAAAAAATGAGAAAAAAAAAGACAAAATGTTGGGTCATAGTCATCTCTCAGTGGCTACTAGATGTTGATTCTTTTGAAATAAACTCAAAATATTTGACAAAATAGCAGATTATTCATAGCTGATGAACTGAACTTTTACTTTCAGCAGAGTCAGCAGCAATAAGAACAGAAACTTGCCTCTTTTCGCTTTCATGTTGTGAAGCTTAACATGTGTTAACTTTATATCTCTTTGTCAGTTGGTACCAAAGATAACAAGAAACTACCTTAAAGAGGGATACATGGAAAAGACGGGGCCATTGGTGAGTTCTTAAAAAACAAGTTTACTGTTACATTAAACTTATTTGTACATTTATTTATTATTTATTCATTACATTTATCTGTCAGCACTCAACTGCTACTGTGACTTGTGTGTGCATTAAAACGAGGTGCTAAATTCACCAAAAGACTTGTTCATGACAGTAGAGTGTCTGAGTAGTACATTTAAATGTATGTTTCTGTTCCTCTTAGACCCACAAACACTCACTTCAATGGCCTAATTTACAAGAATTGACTGATAAAATAAAATCATTTAGGGAAATGGAACTTGGACAGATAATGTTTAAACATATACCGTTACCTTCCATGTAAAATGTTTTCATTAAATGTGGTTTTTAATAGCAAAAGGAGCCATTCAAAAAGAGGTGGTTTATTTTGGACTCTCAAAACAGGAAGTTGCTCTACTTCAAAGGCCAGCTGGTGAGGACGAGCCCTATTCTCATTCTGTCACAAAGTTATGTACCGCAGTATTGTTTGTCAAGCACTTTAACCACCGTTACGTTTGAATGTTTATGTGTTTTCACCATTGTGAATGCAGGATGCTGAGGAGTTGGGGGTCATTTTCATTGGCACAGAGAGCAACGGCTACTCTGTGAAGGAGTGCGTCCCAAAGAACGCTCGGGGAAACAAGTGGAAGTGTGGTGTTATGGTGGACACTCCCGAGAGACAGTTTGTGTTCACGTGTGAGCAGGAGAGGGAGCAGAAAGAGTGGCTGGACGCCCTCAGACAGGTTCTGTCTAGGCCCATGGCACCGCAGGATTATACCAGTAAGTAAAGCTAGAAGTACTGCAAACATGTCAGCACTGTACTGCGCACAGATATGCATGTGCTTTTTATGTTCACACATATAAGCACATATTGCAATTCCTGTCATGTGAAGCCTTTTATCTCAGAATTATAACCTTTTGAAGAGTTGTGAAAAGATTAACTTCATGTGTTTTTGGGTCTGTCTCATTAGCATTACAACCCCTTTGTTTTCCAACAAAATTTTAGCCACATCACACTTTATAACCATATTAAACAGCTCGGTATAAGTTGAACTGTCTCATGATTCAGTGTAATCCCCCTAACACATTTTAGTTCTTGCTCTACCTCTGATGGTGTTTGCACCTAACATCTGAGGAGAAATAAACAGCATCCTGTGTGATCATAGTCTTTCACATGACATGTCTCACAAGATGATAGTGCGACATTTATGGGGCCTATTTAGCATGGACCATAAGTCATTATGGCACGAGGTGAAAAGTGAAGTTATTACAATTCATTCGCAGAAATGTCTGTGTCGAATTTTCTGGCAATAAGTCCAGTAGTTCTCTCTGCAAGAGAAAAAGCTGCAGTCACACCAAAAAATCACCAAGAGACTCAGAATGTCTGTACAAAATTTTATGGCAATCCATGCAATAGTTGTTGAGCTGTTTCAGTCTGGACCAAAGTCGGGGACCAGCTGACGGACAAACAAATGTGGGTTACCTGCTCCAGGTTTTGCAGTAAACCTGCTTCAAGTGGAACACACATCTGTGCTCAAGTATGTGTTCATGCTGACATAAAACTATACGCAGCACCACAGAAAGTCGTCACGCTCGACCACCCAACCGTTGCATTGCACGTGTGTATGACCCCACTCTAATCCTTGTTTCTCATTTCAGTTGAAGCCAACATCAAGTATAAACGATGAAGTGCAGAAGATTGCAGCGTTTGAAAACACAAGTGACTGAACTACTGCAGCATAGCCAGTACTGACTCACATTCTCCGTGTTACAGTAAAACATCTTGAACCATGACTCTGACTGTGCTACTGAGTGGATTAACTCCTTTCCACTTACTTCAGCTGACACTGGATCTGATGCTTAATCACAGACTTCAGAAAGTACTGTATCATTGTGTAAAATTCACCCTTATGACCAAACATACTCTCCTGTCACTAGATGAACACTGTGATATAGTAACAGAAAATAGGTTACTATCACTGAATATCATTATCCTATTTTTATGAGGTTCCCTATTTTTTTTACATCTTACATTTCCCAATGAGCATATCATTTTACATTTGGTAGTGAACATGTCGCTGAGCTCTGAAGAATAAATTACATTTTTGTAAATAACGTGTGTGGTTTGATTCATGGACTACATTTAAGTTAAAAGCATGTTTGAGAAAATTGGTTTTCCAATTTCCTGAATTTCATATTTTTTGCCCATTTTCAATTATGATAAGCATTTTCCACCTGAACCGCATTTGTAAATGTCAATTTTAGCCAACATGACTTCAGCAGCAGGTATTATTAGTATGCTTATTATTAGTTGTGGTAACATTGGCCTTAACTTGGTGCAAGCATTATGTATGTGGATATAGTTTGTGGTACTGTGCATCATCATTGCATCATACAGAGAGGTGTGTCTGTTGATTAGCCTGCCTTCAGTGATATAAACGGGGGCAGGCAATAATAGAAACGCTTGCCCATTTAATGAAATTAAATTCAGCAGCGCCACAAACTGCAGCCATCAAAACGACCAAAAAGTTTAATCAACATCTTTCTAATATAGTTTCATTATTATAACCTTCATGAAGTTAGGGGTTTTTACAGGACTGTTTTATTGGACTTCATTAGTTCAGTTTATTAGTTTATTAATAAACTAATAAACTGATTTCAGTTTATTAGCAGTACCTAATAAAGTTTACCTAATAAACTGCCAACTGAGTGTATTTTTTTTCCTGCACTTATGTAATTTATTTTTTAAGGATGACACTAAATAAGAAATTATGTCCATTAATGTCAGATATTCAAATCATTATATTCTGAATCTTTGTTTAATATTTTGAAGTGCTCCACATTCACAGTGAGTTTCAAGCTTACAGTTCCCTTGTTTGGCGCCAGAGGGCAGCATAACGCGTTTTCAAATTTAATGTGAAGATTGTCCCGCACGGCGTGCTGTAGTTGCCGGGTACTGGAGGTCGGGCATGCTCATGAAACATCCGCTGCGAAATGCAGAGAAATCCCCAAAAAGAGCGAGATTAACATGAAGTTTCAGACACATGCGCCACAGATGACTTCCTAAATTGCATTGACGACGAGCCGATAAGTTGCAAGTGAAGAAGAAAGCGCGCAGAAAGCACGAAGGAGCACCCGAAAACTGTCCGTCCGTTTTGTCCTACAAAGGCGCCGGGAGTTTGACAGCGCTAGGACGCGAGTGCGCAGGCCCGACGGTTAGGTAAACTGCCTGAGGAGGACTACATGAAACAATAAAGACTGTCCTTTTCTGTAGAGGAAACCAAGCTCCAACATGAGAAAGGACGTGAGGATACTACTCGTAGGAGAACGTAAGTAGCAGGCGTTTTAAATCCCGAGGCGGTAGAGTGCTTTAGTAGCTAACATGCTAGTGAGAGAGCTAATGCTAATGCTAGCAGACGGAGTGAAGGTAAGAGTGTGATTACATGTGCACCGAGGGGCCGAGAAATACAGCGAGACAACGTTTGAAAGTCATTCATTGAGGAGAATAAGAGTCTGGAGCTTTGGTTTCTGTCTGGTGTCGAGAGCCGGTTAAGTATCACATGGTGCATGATAGCTAAACGTTATCTCACCAGTGTTTCCATGTGCTGTCATGTCTTAATACTCAGCCTATTGCCTCCCATAACCAGACATAATTTGAGGATGTCTGTCACAAACTGTAGTTTTACATAGTACAATATAAAAGTCCCTTTTAGATGCTAATTGGCTGAATGGTTCATGAAAAAAAAAACTGTATGTGATAAGTACTATGAAGGTGGTATCTGCTGAAGGGCTGTTGTGTTGGACTTGACTGGGCTGTACAAAAATCAGCTGAAAAAAAGACTAGCGAAAAGGCAGGTTAAAAAAACAATTTCTAAAAGTGCAAGGTGATGACTTCACAAAGGTTGTTTTGTTTGACATTTTAAAAATGTTTAGTATTTTGTATTAATAAACAATCGATTATTAAAATAATTTCTGATTACATTTCCTGTTGATCAACTAATTTTTTTTAGCTGTAGTTGGCACAGAGCAGCACTGTATGTTAGGCAGAATTATGGATTCATATTAGTTTGTGATCCGAAGACCTTGACCTTTTAATGCTGGCATGAAAGCAGAATTAAGGCAAAACATCCCATCCTGTCTGTGTTTCACCTGGTCTGTTTATTCTCTTTAAAACACGTGTTGTCAGGACTATTTATATTTTAGTTCTGGCCATGCAGGACGGCCTACATTGCCACATTAGGCGAGTTGGTCCTGACTGTTCTTGAGAGGTGCAGCCAAAGTGCTACGTGCCAACGTCTGTGTTGTGAAGTTCAGTAGGGTACAGTTTGCGGGGTGACCTGGCTATCAAGTTAAGATACTGAGAGCCAAGTGGCAGTGTAAGCTAGTGCAACAATTATGATTATTTTGATGTACTGTTTCTTAAGTTTATTGATTGGTCTGTAAAATGTCAGAAATAGTGAAAAATGGTCAGAAATACGTTCCTCAAGCCCAAAGTGATGTACTTTGGTTTTGTTTGATCGTCAAAACAAGGCAGTTTTCTTTTAGTCTTCAACTCACTAATGAAGTAACTTATCATTCAGGTGTAATAAGAATTACTTATTTAGTCTTTGTGGTATATTTTGTTGTGATTGCACACCTCTAGTATGTACAAAAAAATTTTGGTTTTGAAAAATTAGGTTGGCTGCTTCTCTGAACCTTCTTCCGCTGCTCTTATCTGTTCCCTGTCACTTAACCAGACCACTCAATTAAAATGGTAGAGCCGTCACATGTTAACAGCCCATGTATTTTTTTTTTTTTAAGTCGAGTGTAATGCCAAACAGTAATAAAAATGTTTTTCTGTGTTTTGTTTTGCTATTTTCAGCCAAAGTGGGGAAGACATCACTGATTATGTCTCTGGTCAGTGAGGAGTTTCCCGATGAGGTATGTATGTACAGATTATCAGATGGGTAGATATGGTAGAAATCATTCTGGTAATTGTTAGGTGTACATACACATCCTGAACGTATATATGCTGCTGACTGTCGGTCAGAGATGTCAGAGTGATGAGCAAAATATTGATAATACAGGACACTTGTAATATTCCTCGTCTCTTTCTTGTTGTCAGCATTTGAGATCATTGTCCTCTTTTTTCCAGGTTCCTCTTCGAGCTGAGGAGATCACCATCCCAGCTGACGTCACCCCAGAGAGGGTGCCCACACATATTGTGGACTACTCAGGTAAAGCTTCTCCCACTACACACACACATCATTGATATCATGACAGTTGATGGCATTTCTTTTTTAAAGTGGTTGTACTGGCCAAATAAAGCCCAGTCTGGTAACTAAAAGACATACCTCATGATCCTAACTCTATATTAATAGTAATAAATTTATGTGGTAACAGTGAGTAAGGCTTGATAACATAAAATACTATACTGATGCACATTTTTGATATTTTATAGAAGCAGAACAGTCAGACGAGCAACTGTATCAAGAAATATCCAAGGTTGGTTTGAAGTCTGACTTTCATGTGGTTACAAAATGCCTCTACCCGTTTTATGTCTGATGTTTATCACAAGGAACTAATATCGGTATTTGTCTTTACAGGCAAATGTTATCTGCATAGTTTATTCAGTCAACAACAAGAAGTCCATTGAAAAGGTGAGCACGGTTTCTCTCTCTCTGCTTGGAATTTGTCCAGAGTTTGAAACAGACTCCATATGCCTTTCATCTTAATCAGTGAAATTTAATTAGTTTTTGTAATGACTGTTTGCCCAGCTACAGTGTTTGATGTTGTGCTTTTCCCCTCCAGGTGACAAGCCACTGGATTCCCCTCATAAATGACAGAACGGACAAAGACAGCAGGTGTGTTCATGCCACATTAATACGTGTGTTTGTGTATATGTCTGTGTCTTCCCTGCAAATCAAATCAGCTATGCTAATGGTTCTGTGTGTCTGCAATCTTATTATCATGTTGAAATGGTATAATGCGTAGCAGCTGATCTGACTTTTAGTTGCTCTGTCCCATATTAGGCTCACATGATAGCAAGCATGCTTTTTGGTGGGTGCTGATTGTACTCCTGATTGACTGATTTTTTTTTTTTTAAGTAAATCACTATGTTACCATCTTACTGTTGAAATGTCTGTGGCACACTAGCTGATTTTTGCTAATCATGTTGCTCCGGCCACAAAGTGAGACGCATATTGTAGAACTGTTCACTGGACTGATTGGTGATAGAGACCGCAACCAGAGAATTTCTGTCATTTTTGCTTAAAAAGAACTAATTGTTTAACATAGTAATAATTGGTTTTACTAAATGGCAGGGTACCATTAATCCTTGTGGGGAATAAGTCAGACCTGGTGGAACACAGCAGCATGGAGACCATCCTGCCAATCATGAATCAATACCAGGATATTGAGACCTGCGTAGAGGTAGGAGATCAATGCAAAACACACACACACACACTCACAGGCATATAAAAATGTTTTAGATCTAGTGAGGCAGCTGTTAAATGTCATAGAGATGAAGCACTTGAAAGCGATGAAGTGGCAAATGAAATGTGAAAAGCTGATTGAAAATCCAATACTAGCAGTGACTGTCAGGGTGAGACTGGCTGTGTGCAGGACAGATCGGCCCCCAGCTGCTCTTGGACTGCAGTCCAGCTCCTGGCTCCACTTACACTCTGACTGAGTCATTAATAGATTTATATTACCGAACCCCGTGCTCCGAGGCCAAGGCCTGCTGACTGATAGGCTGTGAGTATGTTGAGAGGCATGGCTGTCATTGAAGACGCTGGCCTCTGTCTGCATTACTGTTCAGATTTCCCTCTGTCCCATGAGGCAGCCCAGTCATGCCCACCTCGGCTGGATTAGGTACAAGGTTAAAAGAAGAGGGTAAGGAGGACGTGAGGGAAGGCACATAACCAGTGGACACAGTTTTTGACAGTCACACAGCTGCTGAGAGTTGGCCTCGTATGAAAAGTATGTCAAGCAGTGTTTCACCACTGAGCTGGTTGTATGTCCTGCTTCTCTGAGTTACTTAGATTTCTACTTTCTTCTTTTTTTTCCTTTATCAGTGGCAAAAGAAGTATTATGATAGTAGTTATTCAAAATCTTACCGATGGAAAAGTGTGGAAAAATGTACTGTAAAAGTAAAAGTGCTCACTCTGCAGCCAAAGTGGGCTCTGTCAGTGACTGCATTTTGATGTTGCAACAGGCTGCAGTAGGACTGGTTTCGTTGATATACTGTTGTGTGGTTTAATTTGCTGTATAAAGATGGATTGTTTTATAGATTTTTAAAAACTTAATCTGCTTAGTAAAAAATAACCATTGACTTGACTTGAGTAAATATACTAACTTCGTATGATGGAAAGTTGTTAACGTAGGATGTAATGGAAATGAACATAGTAGAAACCCTATGAAATATTCATGTCTGTATAGATGAGTTTCCTGATGATTTTACTCGAGAGTTCAGGGCATTTCCACATGTGTGTGCCCTCTGTTTCCTCAGTGCTCTGCCAAAAACCTGAAGAACATCTCTGAGCTGTTTTATTACGCCCAGAAGGCCGTTCTCCACCCAACAGGACCCCTATACTGCCCTGAGGAGAAGGAGGTGAGGTCTATACAGTAGATGCAGATACAGAATTTTAACTTGTCACAGTAGGAAAAGCTTAAGTGTTAGTAATGACATTAACGCTGGCTCAGTTCTTGTCAAGAGTCCCAGTGAGTCATGACAGTGTGACAGTGAGCCAACACATACAGTAAATAAAAACTTAAAAGACGCCTGTCGGGGCAGGCCGCTGACTATTTAGCGCAGCAGTGTCTTGAGATCAACTTGGAAATGGTTCTTAAATGGAAATGGTTCTGTATACTGTGCAATATTCAGTAATGTGCAATAACCCATATTTTCTTGAACGGTGCACCTTACCCCCCCCCCCCCCCCCCCCCCCTTGTATTTTGTTTTTTTAACTCTCTCTTCATATTGTTGTATAGCTTTCTTTTTATATATTTTTTGACGTGCACTAAATTTATTTAATCTTATTTTATTTTATTTTATTCTATGTTGTATATTTATACATGTTGCACTGAAGAAGGATATGCTTTTCATCTCGTTGTACATGTAAAAGATGTATAATGACAATAAAAGGCATTCTATTCTATTCTATTCTATTCTATTAAATAGTTTCCAGGCTGTAATCACTGTCTAATGTAAAGTGTGCAGGTATCAAATTGTATCGGTATTGTATCTGTAAAGTTGGCTGCCACAGTTTGTGCATTATAGAAGTACATGTAACCACCTAAATAGAATGCATTTGTTCTGTATTACAGCTGAAGCCTTCTTGCATTAAGGCTTTAACTCGAATCTTTAAAGTGTCTGACCTGGACAACGACGGCATCCTTAATGACAATGAGCTCAACTTCTTCCAGGTAATGTTTTCCTCTTCACAGCGTAACTGTGAACGTTATTGTTGTCGCTACATAGCCGTTAAACCTTTTTGATGTTTTCTGTGAAGTTCTGTATTAATAACATAAGGGGGAAAATGGCTGGACTGGTTTGGGGAGGCAGGTTTAGACGTGAAGTAGATCTGATAAAGATTTCCCCATGGCAACTATCTGTGAAACTTCTTTTGGGTCAGTGTATCACTCGAATGTGTGTGTGTATGTGTACAGAGAACGTGTTTCAATACACCACTGGCGCCCCAGGCCTTAGAGGATGTAAAGAACGTGGTCAGGAGGAACATGACAGATGGAGTCAAAGACAATGGACTCACGCTCAAAGGTCACACACACTCCTGTTTTCTCGTTTTCATATTCGTCCTCTTTCCTACCTGCCCTTCTTCATTACTTATCCCTTCTCATTTGCTTTCAACAGTCCCCCTTGTCTTGTCACATATTCTTCAGTTTCTGAATCTCACTGGCTCTTCATTGCAGGCTTCCTGTTCCTGCACACCCTCTTCATACAGAGAGGTCGACACGAGACCACCTGGACTGTGCTAAGGAGGTTTGGTTATGATGATGACCTGGAGCTCACACAGGAATACCTGTTCCCCATGTAAGTACAGATTTAAAGTATGTTTTTTTTTTCCTTTTTTGGTAAAACAAAATAAATAAAATACAATTCAGTGGAAACACTGGAAATTTGAAAAATAAAAACAACCTGAAAGTATTGCAAAAAAAGTTTTTATGCTTGGCTGAGGTGGAGAAGTTGGTTTATGGAAAAAGCAAAATGTGACAAAGTGCATTGGGAACAGATTAGAGTAGTCTCATGTTAATCACAGTTAACAGCTGTCATATCATTTCTCCTCCTCTACTGAAACAGTCTAGTTATCTTGACGGCCTGAAGTGATTCAAGCACATTGTTTCTTCCTCTGTCACTGTTGAAGGCAACATCAGAAATTTCAGTCAGTGCTCCAGAGCTTTCTGTTAAAATAATGTTTGTGTCCATCTGTTTATTCCAGGATAAAGATCCCTCCAGACTGCACCACTGAGCTTAATCACAACGCTTACCTCTTCCTTCAGAGCGTGTTCGACAAGCATGACAAAGTGAGTGGTCAAACTGCTCATTTCCCTGTTGTTGAAGATGCATGTGTAACGTTTTAAGTTTGTATTTTTCAAGGATGGCCCCTTTTGTGCTTAGTTATTTAAAAGATTCTCACTTATCACCCATGATTTTTTTAATGTCCAAAGAGAATCCAAACTTGGTCAAATTAATGTTTATGTGCACTTTGCTCGATCCAGGACAGAGATTGCTCGCTGTCGCCGGAGGAGGTGAAGGACTTGTTCAAGGTGTTTCCCTACATGCCATGGGGCCCGGATGTCAACAACACGGTTTGCACTAACGATCAAGGATGGATCACATACCAGGGATACCTCTCTCAGTGGACGTGAGTGTGGAACATATCTATTAATACCATAGACTGTAATACACACACATGCAACTGTTTTAGTTTTATATAAGTACTTTCACTCTAGGACATACATCATTCATGTGAATCTAAAAGTAATGCTGCCGGACTAATCATGACTTACGTGTTTTCTTGTGCTAGGTTAACAACATATCTAGATGTACAACGTAGTTTAGAGTATTTAGGTTACCTGGGCTACTCCATCATCTATGAACAGGAGTCCCAAGCAGCTGCCATTACAGGTGAGAGACTGTAATTAAATTAACCTCTGTTTTGGTGTTTTGGGTTTTGCAGAATTGTGTGCTGATTGTCTTACAAAAGCAAGTAATACATTTTAACGGACACCTCTCGGTGCAGAGTTCCACTGATCAGTACCTGTATTACTATTTTCTTCTTCAGCTGTTTTTTTTTCTGTCTTTGAATTGGCTTTGAGGTTTGCTTTTTTACAATCAGATGTTTGTTGGAAAAGAATGTATTAGTATAACTGCATGTTGTATTGTTCATCGTATACTATTGCCTTCCCTGTTCTTTCAGTGACACGTAACAAGCGCATCGATCTGCAGAAGAAACAGACCCAGCGCAGCGTCTTTCGCTGCAATGTCTTGGGGGCACGGGGCAGCGGGAAGAGCGGCTTCCTCCAAGCTTTCCTGGGCAGAAATCTGCAGGTTGGTGGAAATAACTGATGCAGAGGGCGCTTTTAGAATATGTAATTTAAAGAGCACCAAAAGTCAAACTGAAAAAAATGTGATGGGAACATGATGGAAATGCAGCATTTCTATTTATTTCACGTGTTAATCTGAGTTAGAGTTAGAGTCTCCTCATCACTCCACACTGATTTGTTTTTACCTGTAGCTGTGTTTCGCCTCTTGGTGGACATTTAAGTCATATGATTCATGTACATAATGATTAATTTGCTTGTTCATTTTCTGCCACAGCGACAGAGGCGGATTAGAGAAGACCACAAGTCCTTCTATGCCATCAGCACAACCTATGTTTATGGTCAGGAGAAGTACCTGCTGGTAAGAGCCATTCACTCAGAGGAATCATCTGCTCTTTGGATTACTGTTACATAATCTCACTTGCTTAGACTTTGCCGCGTATCAGCATTAGTAATCTGCAAAATGTTAATCCATCCATTTGTACGCTCTGTCTCTCGCTGTTTTCGTGTTCCCTGTCTGAAAGCTCCATGAGGTGATGCCGGACTTTGACTTCCTGTCAGAGGCAGATTTGGCCTGTGATGTGGTCTGCCTGGTGTATGACATTAATAATCCACGCTCTTTTGAATACTGCGCCAAAGTGTACAAGGTGTGTAGATGAAATGTGTTTCAGCAGACGGGAAAATGTTTGTCAGAAGCACTGACAGTCGGCGTCATGCAGTCTGACATTGAACGCTTGTGTTTGGCAGCAATACTTCATAGATAGCAAGACGCCGTGTGTGGTAATCGCTGCCAAGTCGGACCTGCATGAAATGCGACAGCACTACAGCCTGTCGCCTCACGAGTTCTGCCGTAAGCACAAGCTCCACCCACCTCAGCCCTTCACGTGCAACACGAACGACGCCCCCAACAAAGACATCTACACCAGACTCACCACAATGGCCATGTATCCGTGAGTATTAAACTGCTTTATGGTTTCACACTCTACACCTCTGTGAGTCCTGCATCCTTACCTACCATGCCCATCTTTTCCTACATACACCTATCCACTTTTAGCTGTCTTCTGGAAGTATGTGTCTGCACAGGCAGTGGCATTTTGCCCTCAATAATTTTTTGGTGTCAGCAGATGAGGACTTTAGTTTCCTCACTTCTCTACTTACCAACCAAAATAAATTAAATAAACATTCTGCTGTAGGTCTTTGGTTGTGTGTGTATGTGTTTGTGCAGTCTGTCAGATCTCTGCCTGAAATTCAGCAAGGTCAGTCTTGTGACTTTATTGTCCCTGTAGGGTGTCTTAACTCCTCAAAGCTCTCTGATCAGATTAGATTTAAGAGTAGATTAATTAGCTTTCAATGGGACATGCCTACTCCATGTTATTTTAGCAGGCCAGAAATCCTATTTTCTAGATTCGGCTACAATTGGATCAGCTGCACGCTAGGCCGTGAGTTTAAGTAGTAAGGCTCAGCTTTTAAAGACAAGTGCTTGTCCAGACTCAACAAGGAGTAAACTAATCTACTGATCGAGGGTGAATTCTGGCTCAAACAGTGAATAGGTGACTCAAAACACTCAAAAAATGCATATAAAATAAAAAATGTGGCTTCTTAATGTGGCAGGGCTCAGCATCTCTGGTAACTCATGAGCAAGGCTCAGGACATTTCCTGGACAAATGAAAATGAACTATTAAATAAACCTTTTCTCATCATTGTCTCCATTAAATTCTCAACAAAACACAACTAATTTTTTTTGTTTATTTATTTACTTGGGACTATTTGGTGCCACTGGTCGGTGGGTATCACTGTTTGCCTGTGGATCAGGTGGCTAACTTTTTAGGCTTAAAATAAGTCAGTTTTTACTTCTGTGAAAATCCTTAACTTGGATTAATTTAAGAGCAAAATGAAGACTGGCCTAACAGACTGGTCTAAAATCTAACATAGTGGGAAATTGGTCACAGAAAGATTGTAGTGGTCAGAAACAGATTTTGAGAGCTTTTTTTTTCATCCTCAAAATTTTTCCTTTTCTGTTCCTTCCTTTCTTTGTGGCTTTCTTGTCCTTTTGTTTCCTTGTTTATTTTCCTATATTTTAGACTTTAAAAGTTCATGGCAGATGTTTGCTTGTATATATTTTGAATATAGTAAGAATTGGGGAGGTGGAGGTAAATGGCAGCAATAAAGGTTTCAGTTCAGAGTAGTAAAGTCAAAGTAGATCCTGCTTTCATTTAATCCAGTGGTTAAACATGGTTGAGGTTTTTTATCTAGCTGGCTTTGGCCTCCTCTTCCTATGTGCGTGCTGTGTGGTGCGTGTTGTCTTTGTACGGTGGTGAATACAGGCATCTTTGTGTGTCTTTCCGCAGCCACGCCCGTCTCCGCTGCATGTGTGCCTGCAACAGGTGCACCTATTGCCTGTGTCAGAACCTCCTCAAGTTGGAGCTGCTGCGCAGTATTAAGGCCCAACTCCGCAGGGTCGTTTTCAACAGGTTCATACATAGAATAAGCTCTAGTTTTAACATAGACTCATTCCTCCTCTCTGTTGTCTCCCACCCTCGGGTTGGACCTCCAGGGTGAGTCACAGAGGGGCTCCTTTTTCACCCAAGCTCTCTAACACTGGTGATGGTGACAGTTCCTCTGCTTTCCTTTAGTGTTCGCCAGTGGTCAGATTTACACAACATATCCACTGCAGGGAAGAATGCATTGAAACATCGTGGTAGTGCCAAAAATATAGTCTTCTGTTTGTGGTGTTGAATTATGCTTGTTTTTAGGGAAATTCTCCTTTTGTTTGTTGTTGTGTTCCCACGTAGATGCCACCTGTAGGACACTCCCACAGCTGGCAGGGATTAGCTGTCTGTTCAGCTGAATGTCAGCAAAGTGGGTAGCTTGTTGACAAAGAATGATCTTTGGTTGTGACTTTGGTTATAAGTTTTTGGTCTAAGAGTAATTAGCAAAGTATTTTACGGTTTAAAGTAAGTCATGAGTCTGAGAGAAGTTAGAGGCAGCCCAGAGGACTTCCTTAAACATTAAGTACCTGCTCCCAATCTGTCAAATGCTGCAGGTAATGAGTCTCATCACAGCTCACATATTGAAACTGTCCACTAACGTCGGACAGTTGGCACAACTCTCCACAACTGTGCGACTGGAAAAATGCAGATTGCAGCCCTGAAGAACTTTAAATATCTGAGCTGTCACAATTATTTCTCAAGCAAACATGCGCTCTTCAGATTGCAATTCTCTAATAAAACTGATTACATGGTCATCTCTGGATTACTGAGTAAAATTGGTATTAAGTTGTTTGTATTAACTCATCAATGGATTCATCAAAGATCAAAGAAATTTTTATAATTACATTTATAAATAAACATATTTCTAATATAAATTTAATATAATTCTCTCCAAAGTCTTTTTATTAGCAAATTTTCCAACAAATAGGCATGTAACAACAAATAAGAGCTATTTCATCCCTTATAAGTTGTGTACCATTACATTTACTTCAAAAATGCCCCAATATTTAATTAATAAGGTTATTCCCAACATCACTATTTCCAAATTTCACTTCATAAACACAAGTTTACCTTTCAAATCACTGAATGTTTTATTTCCAATTCACTGCCACAGACAGTTGCCTGTCAACCAGTCACTGTAGACAGACTACATTCATTGATTGCTGATTATTGGAGGATTAGCCACTTTGTGAATACAGCCTCAGATTTACAAGTTGCTTTACATCCATACCAGTGTGTCAAAATTGTATTTACTTCCTTTGCGTAAAACCCATCAGTCATGTTAGGTATCTTGGTCTCTGCTCCAGCTCCAGCCAGCCCACCTGCTCTCTGCACAGTCTCACACAGCGAAGTGTGACTGTGCTGTGCCAGCTAACGCACAGGCTGCTTGCCAGGGAGGTAACAGTGTGTCTGAATCTGTGTGGGAAAACATGCATGAAGACACTTGTGAAGTGCAAACTTAACTCCGGATACTGACCCCTATATGCAACACAGGAATGTTGTAAAATTAGATCAAGATGATACGAGTTGAGAAAATTTCCATTTCATTCAGAGGTTTTCATTTCTGTAGAAATGAGAACTAGATAGTTCTAGTATATTTACTTTGTTGTTATATAGAATGTTATAGTGCTATAATTGCTTAAAAACCAATGTGAGTGATGTCCTGCAGTGGATATGCAAACAGTAAATCTTGACTAACAAGCATAGAAAATCAGAGAAACACAACCAATCTCTTTGGTTTGTGTTTCATCCAAACTGAAAACCTCATTGATGTCTGCATGTTTGACATGTGATTTAAGGATTAAAATTCTTCCTGTCTGTTGATTTCTCTATTCACCAACCTTCATCAATTATCAGAAAGTGCTTGATTGATTATCTCTGATGTTTTCAGTCACACCTTGTCTTCATTTCGTAACACTGAAGTCTGCACTTACAGGAGACATTTTATTTTGAAAAGCACGTGTTACTTTAATTGTATCTACCCCTCTGTGAGTGCCCTAAATTAAAAACTCCCTCTCACTGGTTCTCCTGTGGGTTAAGATTTCATAAAATTTAATAGTCTAATGTTTGAAATCGAAATGTGTTTCTTTGATGTTTAAATTGATTGTATTGCACTGTACCAATCACCCTGTCATTTCATTTTGTTTTTCCCATTTTGTTTTTCCTGTCTGTGTTTTTTTTCCTTCCAAATTCTAGGTGTTCATACACATGTTTTTGGCTGCCCCTCTTTCTCTTCCTCTTGCATGTGTTCACCCTCTGCTAATCTGCCTGCTCTTTATGTTGCACGACTCACCTGTTCTCCACCTCTTTCTGGGTAACCAGTGGCATGTCTCGGTCTTCAGTTAAAGGGGAAAATGTTTTTCTTTTTCCACCAGTCCATTTCTACAGTAAAGAGAGCTTGGTGTTTTTAATAAGATGGAGGTATACTGAACCTAAACGTAGGGTTTGAATGGCGGTTTCAGGTGTTGGGCAGTAGCGTGTCGTATGTTTGATTTGTGTCCTTTAAAAAAAAAAAAAAAAAAAAAAAAAAAGGGCTTTGGTTTTTTTCTTTTTTCTTTTTTTTTTTTTCTTAAGGCCTTTTCTTGGCCTGTACGTCTGGGTGGGTGTTCAAGGACTCAGGCAGGGCTATGTACTGTAATGTTGCATCAAGCACTAACCCTCTGTGTTGATGCCTTTGTAATGTGTGATACTATTAATAGCATGACACTAACCAGGCCAGCCCTGGCAGTGCAAGGGGCCAAAACATCACACTGAATACCTGGTGTGTTTTCTGAAAAGTGGGTTGGTTGTCTGGGATTATTTTACTTTAATTTTATGTGGTATGAATTCATTCATTCATTCATGTTATCCTAGTCATGTTGCATAAAACAACAACTAAATAGAAAAAAAATGGAAATGTTCTATATTTACGAAGAAACTTGCTCTCAAAAGACAAGAAAATTATTTATTTTTCAATTTATTTTACACGGCGACAAAGAGGTCCACAGCATTTCCAGTCTGGCTGCCATGTGGTGTGTACAGTTTGGATATGTGGTGTGTGTCTGTGTGTGTATGGCTTTTTATTGTTTGAAGTGTGCAGTGACATCTGACAAGGTAGGGCTAGTGTCATGGTTGAGCCTGTGCTTTAAGGGTTTGGGTGGTGATTAAAATTCCTACTTTTCGGGCTGGGTGATACTGATGAAACTGGATATTGCAGTATTTTTCACTTTGTATTCTACTGCACACTGACAGTATAACTATTAACACTTAAATAAAGTAGTGAAATTTCACATGACCAAAAAATCAACTGAATGTCATTCAACCAAAATCCCAATAATATAGATCTCAAGAGCACAACATCAGTTTTGTTTTGATGCTGTTTCCCAGCTCTGAGGTTGGAGTTTAACAAATTAATATTAGGGTATTAGGATTGTTTGACTCAAATGTGAATATTGATAAATAATATCATAATACTAAGTATCTTTGGGGTTTGTACTGTTTGACTATCAGATGAAATGAGATTTGAGGACACCACCTTAAACTCTCATAACTTTAAATGGACGTGTTTCATTATTTTTTAAAAATATTTTAATCACCAGATAAATTTCTGATGGAAATAGTCATTAGTTGTAGCCCTGGTCAATATTATATTGAGGTATCACCCAGCTCTACCGACTACATTTGAGTGTGTGTGTGTGTGTGTGTGTGTGTGTGTGTGTGTGTGTGTGTGTGTGTGTGTGTGTGTGTGTGTGTGTGTGTGTGTGTGAGAAAGGCTGTTGGGCTGGGTGGAGGCTGTGGGGGGCTGCCTGCTGTCAGAGGAGGATTTCAGCCTGACACAGCAGGTTTCAGCCGTCTCCAACGTGGAGGGGTCCATCTTTATGGAGGCCTCTGCTGGGCAGCTAATTCCCTCAGACAGGTAAAGGCAGAGACCACATCCACAGAGAAGAATGTTGTACTGTATATGATGCATGTGGATGGACAGGCGAGTACGCTTCATTGCAGGTCTGATAATTGTTGGAAAACTTTGCAACAGGCTGAAGATGTTTAGGTCGTGAAGGGCTGTAGAGAGAGCTGTAGAGCTGCTCCAGGGAGCACACATTACCTGAGCATATAGTCGTGTGGGCGTGTGTGTGTATTGTAGGTTTAACTGTAGACCAGTCACTTCTGCACTCTGATGAGCTGTTGGAAGATTTGAGTCACGGTTGAAGTCATACGCCAACATATAACATTTGGATTTCTCTTTTTCTGCTTTGCTGTCTTTGCTTTGCGCTGATTTGCAGTCTGCGTACCTCCCCAGTGTTTGTGTTTCTTACTAGGTCAGTTGGAGTTGCGTTTGTCAGGGCAGGTGTTAACCTATTTTTTACGGTGCCCGGCGGGTGTCAAAATTTGTGCCCACGATAAATGACTTGTGATCACAAATAAATAGTTTATGTTCTTGATATGGGTGCCATTAGTGTTGCGATCACATGAATTTAATATGGGTTCATTTTGAACTTGGACTTGAGATATTTGACTGTACAGTACTTCACATTTTGGCTTTTCACCACAATATTATGTTATTTGTGAGATCCCTTAGATGTAATTTACCGGATAATTGACAATTTTCTTTTTGTAAAAACTTGATAAATATCTTCTCTCTATCTTCCCACTGGTTGAATATTGATCCTCCTTTGCTGCCTTCTACAGTAGGCAATATATATTATATAATGTGAAATCAATGTTCATACTAACATTAAGCAAAATTCTTTTTTTTTTTTTTTTTTTTTTTTGTCAAGGGCTCTGTACAATTTCAATAATCCATTAGTTTTATTTTTTCTGGTTTTCTGCCTCCCACTGCAAATTAGAGCAACTGCTTCTCGTAGTCCAACATCTTTCTTTATTTTCACTCAACTGATTTATTGTTTGGTCCTGTTCCCCAAACTAAAACAAAACCAAATGTCAAGGGAAAGCATGTGTTCCTGTTTCAGTCTGGTATCGCAGGCCACTGATATTGGTCATTTATGGTCCTGATTCAGGAAGTTTCCACTAGAGAGAACACATGACTTTCTTTTGCTATTTGGCAGCTTATCCCACTGTGGTTTTACAAATGGGGGGGAAAAAAAAAAAAATCATTGGAACCATCGTGTTTTATGCTGCTTCCATTTTTTCTCACTGCCTTTTTCACCCTCTCCCGCTCTGTGTTTCGGTCGCCCTCTTACAGGCACATGGCTCAGGCAGACCTGAAGAACTCCACCTTCTGGCTGAGAGCGAGCGTCGGTGCCACCGTGTTTGCCGTGCTGGGCTTCGCCATGTACAGAGCGCTGCTCAAACAGCGGTGATCAGACAGCATGACATAGCTACTTCCTCCCCCCAGGTCCCTCTGTTGACTCTGCCCCTCCCCCTCCTACCTGAAAGACTCTCAGAGACTGGCTAACTAACCAACCAGGCCTGTTGCCTCAGACCCAAACACCACCTCATCCCCTTCCCACAGTCCAACACGGGCAAGAAACAAATGAGCAAAATCATAGGTACATTTTATATGCATTTAAAAATGAAGAGTGTGGTTTAGTTTTTTGTTTATTTTGTGGGAAAAGGGGTGGGGGGGGTGGTGATAACAATTGAAATATCACTTGTCTAGTCAGTTTGTAAATGCTGACATTCTGTGATCTGTTGGTCTAGTCCCGATCAAACCCTAGTAGTCACTGGATGCTTTCAGCAGATCCAGTTTTTTTTTCTCAGGTCAGTATTATTAGTTAGATGGTTGGAGACCAGAGAGAGGCAGCCATACACAGGAAGACCACAAAGGGACTTGAATCTGTTTATAGATGTGTATATGCAGTATATCATGTATGTATTCCTCGACAATTTTAGGATTGGAACACGTAGACAGCATCACAAGCCAGAAGCAACACCTTATGCAGGAGGTGTTGGGACAAACCACTCTACATCTAACTCTACATTAGAAAGGTCATGGGTGTCATGCACTTGTTTATTTTGTGTGTTAATTTATTAACCTGTTCCTTTGTTTTCTTGTCTGTTTTGAGTGCACCGCATGAAACAGATGGAGGGATTTACATTTTCCATTTTTGTATTTAGTATTATGGAAGCTGTCCTCATGGTGTATCCTTTATTGACTATCTGCTTCTGTTTTTATTTTTCTGGTTTTGAAATAGAGCTTTGTCCCTCATTATATTTTTATGAAGCTAGAGGCACCGTAGATCAAGGGATTATGCTACTAACAGCCATTCAGCGCACCTCTCCCACCTTAAAACCATGAAAGTGTTTCTTCCTATTCTTCTCTTTTCCAGCATTTACAGTAAAGAACTGTACGATACACCACAGCCGTAGGCGTGGAACTGGATAAAATCACAGTTACTTTCACAGCAAAAAGGAAAATAAAATGGTTTTAAATATCTGTAATAAATGACATTTACACCCATTGACGTCCCTGTGTGTGCGTGTTCTTGAAGAGTAGTTTTAGAAGCAGTCATTCCAAAAGTCGATGTGTGAAATAAATGCTAGATCAACTGTTTTTGTGAACAACTGGGACTTTTGAGAAGCGGAATAGAGAAGTGGGTAGATGATGGGGCTGTGTATGACACTGTTCTCAGCTATTGAGAGGAGGAAGTTACACCACAAACACAGGTAGATGCAAATAGAGCATCTGATAGCCACAGTGTGAAATTATTGTCTATTGAGGGACCAACATGTCTGTAGATGGGACTAAGCTATTGTTTGAAGGCTTCCTGCAGAAAAGAAAAGATACTTTGGTAAGTTACAACATTTCTTGGTATTTTATGTGAGCACATGTTTGTGAAAACTGATTTGCTATCTGTTGTTTCTGTCTTTTGTCCTTAGAAAATACGATGGGTGACATATTGGTTCAGGCTTCAAAATACAACCTTGTTCTTCTATACCAAGGAGAATGGCAATGCTGTAAGTTAGACATTTACTGTGGTATAAAGTGCTTTAAATTCCATTTTGGTAAATTATGCTCAGGCTCAATCTATGAAATTTCCTGTAAAAAGCCTGTTACCTGATACCTCTCGTTTCTGAAACCTGTAATTAAAAGGTGATTGTTGACTGTTTAAAGATTTTTTTTTTACTTTTATTTTTTGTTCTTTTGAAGATCTAATCGATTCAAACATTATCATGTTGACCTCACTCTCCTTACAGTCACACTTGAGAAGCTATTACTACATTCACACAGTAAGTCCTCCATTTCTAATTACAGTTGATAGACCAGAAATTGCTTTGCAGTTAAAGTAACTTGAGAACATTTAGTTGTGTAATTCCATTTCATGTAACATTTATACTTCTGCTTTGGTACATGCTAGAGTCAAATATTACTCCCCTGCATTTTATTTTACAGCTTTAGTCATTAGTTAATCTAAAGATTCAGATAATTAATACAAAAGATTAAGCTATCTAACAGCATATAAAGTAGTTACCTTTAGCCCCACTTTATCACATTAATTCATCAATATATGTAATCAAAGAAAACATATTTTGGAAAAGGGTCGTTCTGCCTAATTAGTAGTTTCACTTTAGGTATATTTTGATACTATTACTTTAAGTAACAGAGTATTTCTACTCTGTGGTATTGCTACATTTATCCCCACTGTTGCTTTGTCTCTAGATAGGACACATAAGATTTAGTTAATCTAAATATATGTATCTGTCCACCAGGTGCAGTCGGTGCGAGAGGTCCAGAGAGCTGACAGCAAGCGCTTTATGTTTGAGATCATCATGAAAAATGGAAAGAGAAAAATGTTGGTAAGTCCTTTCTGTGGTGTCACTTGTGTCATTTTACGTAAGCTGATAAATGTGCGTGTAATTTTGGCAGGTCTGGTTTCAGGTTACCAACTCAAACCAAATGCTGTGAACTCTGCCTCCAAACCACTGTATGTATGTGTATGTGTGTGTGCGTATAGGCAGCAGAGACGGCAGCTCTCAGAAAGGAGTGGGTAGGACACTTGTGGCAAGCCATGCATCTCTCTACCTCTAGGGCTTCAGAGTCCAGAGGCTCGCAGTAAGTGGGAGGAGGACATACCCTTCCGGACACATGTTTACCTGAACTAAAATATCCACATTTGCTCAACTGGACTTGAAACCCTAAAGATACATGAGGATGATTTTCCTTGTGGGTTTAGCATATCTCAAACACAACTGCTGCACACACCTTAGTCCCTATCACACCAATTACTGACCTTACACTCTTTGTTCTCTTCAGCCTTGAAGAGTATGAGCTGCGAGACAGATTAAACACCAGCACACCGGTCTGCTCAGAGAGTGTCAGTATGATGGAGTCTCTACCTGCTCGGCCCCTCTCTGCCCCTGCTCCTTCCGTCCAAATCCTCTGTGAAACCAGGGGTGTCACCTCCTCTGTCTGCCTGTCTCAGGAGCTGAACAGTGAGGAGGCCACATACCAAAACATATCGTTTGCCTGTAACTACCAGCATCAAAATGGTAAACTTTAAATTTATCTGCATATTTGCACTTTCACAAGTGGTCTTTTTTCCCCCAGTACATTGTAGGCCAAGTATTGAATTGGGTTTCATTAAGATGGTGCTAAACTCCTCCGTTTTCAGGTGATAATCCAAACAATCCTCAGTGGTCCAGCGGAGCACTGAGCAATGCAGAGGATGGACAAGAAGGAGACTATGACTTTTTACCACCTAGAAACCGTATGATCTTATTTTAGATAATTTACTGTCCAAAGTAATACAGCACGTAGTGTGATGGTGGTTAAACATGCCCTGTTGTGTGTTGATGTTATGTCCCCTCAGAGACATGCGAGACCAGTGTTTCAGGAGGGATGGACGAGGGCGTATATGACTTTCCTCTGTCATACAGGAGGTCTATTGCACACCAAGGTAAGATTATGTTTATTTATTTATTTTTACAGCACCTTGCTTTTAAATACTTGGTTATGCCAACATAATGAGCATTTTTTGTTGTTGTTTGGTTGAAATTTCTTTTTAATCCATTTCAGACCCAACAGAGAGCATCTATGATGTACCAGGGTCTCTTTTGAGGGGGACGTCTGATCACACAATAGGTAAATCCTCCTTCATGTTACTGCCACTGCTCTCCTTAAGAACATGTCAGACAGCCATAGTTGCCTAAATATTGAACTGAATTATTTAAGCAACAAATGCAACGGCTGCAAACCATTTCTCATCTGAAAGTCCCAAGCTTTCATCTGTTTCTCTCTGCTTGCAGAGGAGCAAAATGAGGAGGAAGTCTACTGGAGGATATAATGTCCACTTTAAGGACCACCAGTGATGGACCGGATGGGCATAATTCCTTGTACAGAAAACTGTTGGAGCTTAGTATCTTCATCTTTGTGTTTCAGACTTAAGCGAAACAAACGGTATTTATCCAAAGTGTTAATTAAGTTTGTCGCCTTTGTTAAACTTATGCATGTGAGACAACAGGCACAAACACAACAAAGAGGTTCAACTGTGGTATTTATTTCAGCTCTGTCTATACAAGACTGAGAAACGCAGTCATTTATAACTACAGAGAACACGCTGTACAGAAATGTCTACACATGTGCACTTTGGGTCAGCCACACTATGGTTCACAACAATAAAATGACTCATTTACATGTCACCCGGTTCACAGTTTTAAAGTATACACCACCAACATTGATATTGCTGTATTCCACACTTTGGACTGGTTTTAATGGGAATGGTTTAACCCTTTATGGGTTTATAGGAATATAAAAATGTGTATTGTTGCAGGTACACAATGTGAGGAAAATAAAACTTAGGCATGCTAATATTATTGTGAGCAATTTAATATATCATCTTCTTATAGTCATTTAATAGTTAACATTTTTTTCCGTAGATACTAATATTGCAGAACCTTTTAAAATACACAGATGTTTAGTAAATGTAATGAGTGACTGGTCACATAGTGCCCGTTTTCTCAGGATCTCTTGAGCTGGTGAAGGTTATGAATGTGTTTGTAAACAGAAAATTTGTTCTAATGTACACATTTTATCCAAAACTTACACTCATATCTACAACACTTCATTCCCAGAGGTGAATTAAACAGATATCTAATATCACTTGATAGGCATACAGTACGTACAGTAGCAGTATTCATTAGACAAAAACATAATAATATAGTAGTGCAAGTACTGGATTGAAATATAAGCAAAAACAAGGCCAATGTAACAAGGAATGCATAAAAGTGATTTGTGCACTCTAAATATATTTCTTCACAAAAGAAAACTATTACAATTAAATAAAAATACAAAATTATAAAAGAATATTTGGACATCAAATTAGTAATTGATAAATTTGCTCCAATACGCAGGCGCTTTAGTTTGGATCAGTTCTGTGTGTCAGTTAGCAAAACACTAGTAAATAATATTTGGTTCATAGTACTCTTACGCAAACTCACACAACACAAACACTGCGAAAAAGATTGGGAAAAGTGCCACTCTACAAGTAGATCAACCCTGATCTTCACACCGATTTTTCTTTTTTAATTTGAATTATTTTCCTTACAGTTCAATTAACAACTAACCTTAACTAATAATATCAATGCAGTGATGCTACTGAGTCAATAAACTATAATTAGTCCAAAACAAAAAACATTTGTTGAGAAAAGCTGAGTATAAGTTGTGAGTGTTTTACAGTACATATTCCAGATCTGACCACCACTGTTCTGGCGGAGAAATTTATGTCTAAATTCTGAATTTGCCATAACAGTTGGCAAATTGAAAATTTTCCCATTGCCAAATTTTATCTGGCAGTCTGATGTTTAAAATGGGATGTAGTGCTTGGTTTAGAATGATACTTCGTTATCTGATTTGTGGCTGGTAGAGCCGTCTGTCTTACCACCAAATATACAACTGATTTTTAAGTTGGAATCAGGCCTGGGCTTGGGACTGTTCCTTGAGGAACTCCTCCAGGACAGTGATGATGCTGCATGCTTCAGGCAGGTCGCTGTGCTCAGCCCTGGCATTCTGCAGCAACACATCCCCATTTCCGCAGCCCTGCAGGAACTGACAGCATCGAAACAAGGCGTAGTGACTCATCTCTGCCTGTCGCACAAAGCGCTTCAGACTGTTCATGTCCTGAATGGCCTGCAGGGGGTTTGAATATAAAGAAAGTAACAAGTTAAGAAAGAAGGATGAAAGAAAGACAGGAGAGTAAAAAAATGGTTATACTTTGTTCTACCAAGAGGAAGTGAGAGCTGTCGTCCAGGGTTTCTCAATCTTGTGGGCAAGAGGGATCATTTTTTCTCTTTTTTCCCCTTTTTTTTAGGATTTTAACTGTGGATGTTGCAGTTATGCCACAAAAAGTAGAACTGAAACGATCAGTCCTTTAATTGATTGGTCAATCCACAGAGAATTACTGTTCTGAACATTGTTAATAAAGAACATTTCTCAGTCATTTCTCTGCTTTTCTTTGACATATGTGATGGTAAACTGAACCTCTTTGGGTTTTGGGTTGATGCTTCAGATGGAACAAGGTATTTGAAGATGTCGCTGTGGGCTCCAGGAAATTCTAATTGGCATTTTTCCCTTTTATACTATTTTATGAAGAAAACAATTAATCGCAAAATAATTGGCGGAGTAATTGATTATGAAAACAACTATTATTGAAGCCCTTCAAAAAAGTTTGAAAAACCCTGCTATAGTGTGCCTATGTGTATATTTTCCCACCTTAAGTTTGAAGTTCTCCAGAATCTGTCTGAGCAGGAAGGGATTACAACGCTCTGCAGCGTTTAGAAATGCCTGAATCCAGTCATCACAGAAGCGATTGCTGACTGGGGGCAGAAAACACCTTTATTAGACTCTTAAAAGAGTTAGACAGTACAGAGAAGCAAATGATTTGTCACCATCAAGTGCATGTCTTACCAGTGTTAGAGAGTGTGGGTGGACTGGTGGAGCAGTCTATAACCAGGTCAGACTGTGTGTCCTCTGAGATAGCCTTACATAGAGAAGCTGTTGTGGTGTCTTGCTGGGATAGACCCTGCAAACTGGCTGCTTTAATGAACCTGGTGCAGAGTACGACAAACATAACAGCTAACAAACAGAGGCTTATTATACTATTCTACATGGAAATACACTTGCTGCTTAGGATTTAAAGATATTGTGGTGTAGATACAGGTGTTGTCACCTGACTCACCTGGATACATCAGCCTTTGTCCTCTCGTCTGAACTGATGACCTCTACATGTGTGTGACTCAGAGCCTGTATACAGAAGGTTTATCAGCTGAAATGATTCTTCTGGAGAAAATGTATATTTCCATACAAGCAGAAGTGATAGTGATAAGTGATAACAAAATAAACCAATGTCAACCCAACTATGGCGAATCACACTGAACATTTCTGGGAAAATAATTTATTGTTTGTGTTTTTGGGTCAACTGCTCCGTTAAAGTGATTTTTTTTTTCACTTCTTACATGATTTTAGCTATAAATGAGCTGCTATAAGGGAGGGGTTTGTGGCCGTGGTTATGATAGGATACTCTTGAGGTGAAATGATATGAAAAGCACTATTCAGTTATTGATTTATACACTAGTGGTGAAAAAATGACTTACAGCGTGCAGCAAGAAGCTGATGTTGCTCTGGACCAGCTGCACCACTCGGTAAATGTGCATCACAGACTCCTCGTACCACCGGCTCAGATAGGGACGCACCTCCGTCTCGAGGTTTTGCAGCTGACACACCCACAGAGGGACAAATAAATCTTGCATTACTAACTTAATGACAAATGTATAACTCCATTACACTGTTATCATATTCTCATACCTCTGGGGTTTGCAGGCTGCTATGCAGGCCTTGGACGTATTTATCAAGCTCTAATCTAAATGTGTGTCGGGTCAAGGAATTGGAGCTATTAGCTTCTTCTCTGTGCAAAGATATAATGATGTAGAAGCACTATAACAATGCAGGAAAGAACATTTTGTAATGACAGGGATTGTGTACAATATTAATGCTGGAAGACCTTGGATGATATTTATAACTTAGGTTAACATCATTATGCAAAGGATATAAGTTCAGTCCTTTTTCAGAGCCACCCATAAAGCAGATAACATATCCATTGCCATCAGCATCAGGTTGTTCAGGAGATCTTTCCTGCTCCAGGAGACAGCAGTAGCAGCCGACTGCCTCCTCTGGGATACTGGAAAGAGTAAATTATGATCACATTTGTGTTCATCAGCTCACTTATTTTGTATACCTATGTACAAAAAAGTATTGAGTGTTACTAACGCAAAAAGTTGTTATGCAAAATGTCAAATGATTACCTGAGTTCCACAGTGGCGATGTTGCCCATCCCTCCAAGCAAGGCTCCTTTGCTCAGCCTCCTTGAAATGTAGGTCCGCAGCTCAGGTTCAGCCTCTGATGGCAGGCTGCTGTCAATTAGTGTCAGGCTGTGGGCAAGGCAGAGAGTCAGTGTGGATAGGAGCAGCTGGTGAAGGCGATGAGAAATTTGGAAGCCACTCAAGTCAATGGAGAGGAGATGGAGAAAGCAGATGACCATAAGCCACATCCAACACAACACATAACTGAGTCACATAGCTGTAACTGTGCCTTTCCCCCCTGGGTGTCAAAAACGTACAGTCACTAACAGGATGCATTTAGCCACTGTTCTTCAACACTTTACCCACACATTCAAAGGAATTTCATTCACTTTTTGTCAACTTCATTTGACTGAGAATGGGAGAGACCTAAAGGCAATGTAACTCAGCAGCACAGCAATGACCAATCAGAACAAAATCACAAATGAAAACAAAATTGATTCCATGTTGGTTGGATTTCCAGTGGCAGCCCGTGGATACACCAATGCACAACAGATAAAGCCAGAGAGAAACGACCAGTGAAAGCAAGGAGAAGGTAGTTGGATGGCTCCTTTGTTACCTAAAGTCATCCTGACTCGTTGTGGAGTCTGCTCTTCTCTGGTTCCAAGCCACATTTTCCCCAGAAGCCTCAGATCTAAGACAATTGACAGTTCACTCATCACCTGGTTAGTTTAATGGACAAGTCTGGTTTTACCTTCGTGAGAATCATGGACAGTTTCAGGAACTGGTGACTATATCAAATAAAGACTGCTTCAGGGTAAGAGTCGTAGACTGTGGTAATAATTCATACAGTGGAAAAAACAAAACACAACACTCTTTACACACCAGAGTGTTCTGGGTGCAATCAGGGAAGAAAAAAATTGTGTGATGTCCTGTAGAATAAGACGTAGCCACTGTGAAAAACATTAAATAATCCAACAATAAATAAAATAAAGTGACGCTGTGTGCAAAATTCCCCATCACATTTACCTTGTTCCTTGATAAAGATAGATGGTGTAATAGCAGTTCAGCTGAATTTTCTGGCTGTATCCTGCAATTTCTTCGCTGTCAAAGTCATCTCTCTCTTCCACGTCAATTGAATCCTGGAAGGACGAAGTCTGGGAGGTAAACATGATCCCACTGCTGCACGGAGGAAGCTAGCAGCCGGCTAAAATGGCAGAAAACAGGGAGGTTTGTTTTTATTGTTTAGCTGTGCTTTGTTGGCAGGTAGGTGTTATTGAGGTTGTGACCTACGGTTGACATAAAATAAGTAAACACGCATTAACCACTGCACTAGCACAAAGGGTATCTCCCTTCTTAGTTGTGTACCGACTGCGCATGCCCACAGTGAACCTTTTAAAATATGTGTCCGACAGTGATACGAAATTTCTAATGTCGGTTCCGGGTCTAAACGTTACAGACACCGAGTGTTTTCATGAACCCCTTGGTTATCAGAATAATAACAAAAGAAAGATATAAGAGCTTTGTTTCAGAAAGACGCCATTATTAAGCCATTGGAATGTATTTGTAAAAGGGGTATGCTTGACTTCTCAAATGTCGATTAACCAATAACGTGATCTTTCAAGTTGTTCCACAAATCCTATCCAGCAGCAAAATGATACCTCCAGAGACTAAAAAGACATACCATTACCTGCTGTTCTTTCTGTGATGAATGCTCAGAGACCCTGCTCCACTAAGTTTGGTTCTGCAACTACACAGAAACTTGTGGTCTGATATCAACAAGTTTATTGGGGCCCGAAAACGAAATTCATGCGAAGCCCTATTGTATCTGAAGGAATATTATTATTATTAAGGCCAATTTTGACGCCTTACTATACTATGACCATTTTTATGACATTTTGAGGCAGAAAAAAAGTATGACTTTTTTTGACCGATTTTGACGCCTTACTGTATGATTACCATTTTTATGACATTTTGAGGCCTTTCTAAAGTATGACTTTTTTTGGCCGATTTTGAAGTCGGACTATACTATGACCATTTTTATGACATTTTGAATCAAAAAAAGTCAAAAAAAATTTTTGACCTCAAAATGTCATAAAAAACGTCATAGTATAGTATGGCGTTTTTTTCGGGCAAAAAAAGTCAAAAAAATTTTTGAACTCAAAATGTCATAAAAAACATCATAGTATAGTACGGCGTTTTTTTCGGGCAAAAAAAGTCAAAATTTTTTTTGACCTCAAAATGTCATAAAAAACGTCATAGTATAGTAAGGCATCAAAATCGGCCAAAAAAAGTCAAAATTTTTTTTGACCTCAAAATGTCATAAAAAACGTCATAGTATAGTATGGCGTTTTTTTTGGCCAAAAAAAGTCAAAATGTTTTTTGACCTCAAAATGTCATAAAAAACGTCATAGTATAGTATGGCGTTTTTTTCGGGCAAAAAAAGTCAAAAATTTTTTTGACCTCAAAATGTCATAAAAAACGTCATAGTATAGTATGGTGTCAAAATCGGCCAAAAAAAGTCAAAATTTTTTTTGACCTCAAAATGTCATAAAAAACGTCATAGTATAGTATGCCGTTTTGTTCGGCCAAAAAAAGTCAAGATTTTTTTTGACCTCAAAATGTCATAAAAAACGTCATAGTATAGTAAGGCGTCAAAATCGGCCAAAAAAAGTCAAAAATTTTTTTGACCTCAAAATGTCAAAAAAAACGTCATAGTATAGTATGGCGTTTTTTTCGGGCAAAAAAAGTCAAAAATTTTTTTGACCTCAAAATGTCATAAAAAACGTCATAGTATAGTAAGGCGTCAAAATCGGCCAAAAAAAGTCAAAAAATTTTTTGACCTCAAAATGTCATAAAAAACGTCATAGTATAGTAAGGCGTCAAAATCGGCCAAAAAAAGTCAAAAATTTTTTTGACCTCAAAATGTCAAAAAAAACGTCATAGTATAGTATGGCGTTTTTTTCGGGCAAAAAATGTCAAAATTTTTTTTGACCTCAAAATGTCATAAAAAACGTCATAGTATAGTATGGCGTTTTTTTCGGGCAAAAAAAGTCAAAAATTTTTTTGACCTCAAAATGTCATAAAAAACGTCATAGTATAGTATGGCGTTTTTTTCGGGCAAAAAATGTCAAAAATTTTTTTGACCTCAAAATGTCATAAAAAACGTCATAGTATAGTAAGGCGTCAAAATCGGCCAAAAAAAGTCAAAATTTTTTTTGACCTCAAAATGTCATAAAAAACGTCATAGTATAGTAAAGCGTCAAAATCGGCCAAAAAAAGTCAAAAAAATTTTTGACCTCAAAATGTCAAAAAAAACGTCATAGTATAGTATGGCGTTTTTTTCGGGCAAAAAAAGTCAAAATTTTTTTTGACCTCAAAATGTCATAAAAAACTCCATAGTATAGTATGGCGTTTTTTTCAGGAAAAAAAATGTCAAAATTTTTTTTGACCTCAAAACGTCATAAAAAAACATCATAGTATAGTATGGCGTTTTTTTCGGGCAAAAAAAGTCAAACATTTTTTTGACCTCAAAATGTCATAAAAAACGTCATAGTATAGTAAGGCGTCAAAATCGGCCAAAAAAAGTCAAACATTTTTTTGACCTCAAAATGTCAAAAAAAACGTCATAGTATAGTATGGCGTTTTTTTCGGGCAAAAAAAGTCAAAATTTTTTTTGACCTCAAAATGTCATAAAAAACGTCATAGTATAGTATGGCGTTTTTTTCGGGCAAAAAAAGTCAAAATTTTTTTTGACCTCAAAATGTCATAAAAAACGTCATAGTATAGTATGGCGTTTTTTTCGGGCAAAAAAAGTCAAAATTTTTTTTGACCTCAAAATGTCATAAAAAACGTCATTGTATAGTATGGCGTTTTTTTCGGGCAAAAAAAGTCAAAATTTTTTTTGACCTCAAAATGTCATAAAAAACATCATAGTATAGTACGGCGTTTTTTTCGGGCAAAAAAAGTCAAAATTTTTTTTGACCTCAAAATGTCATAAAAAACGTCATAGTATAGTAAGGCATCAAAATCGGCCAAAAAAAGTCAAAATTTTTTTTGACCTCAAAATGTCATAAAAAACGTCATAGTATAGTATGGCGTTTTTTTTGGCCAAAAAAAGTCAAAATGTTTTTTGACCTCAAAATGTCATAAAAAACGTCATAGTATAGTATGGCGTTTTTTTCGGGCAAAAAAAGTCAAAAATTTTTTTGACCTCAAAATGTCATAAAAAACGTCATAGTATAGTATGGTGTCAAAATCGGCCAAAAAAAGTCAAAATTTTTTTTGACCTCAAAATGTCATAAAAAACGTCATAGTATAGTATGCCGTTTTGTTCGGCCAAAAAAAGTCAAGATTTTTTTTGACCTCAAAATGTCATAAAAAACGTCATAGTATAGTAAGGCGTCAAAATCGGCCAAAAAAAGTCAAAAATTTTTTTGACCTCAAAATGTCAAAAAAAACGTCATAGTATAGTATGGCGTTTTTTTCGGGCAAAAAAAGTCAAAAATTTTTTTGACCTCAAAATGTCATAAAAAACGTCATAGTATAGTAAGGCGTCAAAATCGGCCAAAAAAAGTCAAAAAATTTTTTGACCTCAAAATGTCATAAAAAACGTCATAGTATAGTAAGGCGTCAAAATCGGCCAAAAAAAGTCAAAAATTTTTTTGACCTCAAAATGTCAAAAAAAACGTCATAGTATAGTATGGCGTTTTTTTCGGGCAAAAAAAGTCAAAAATTTTTTTGACCTCAAAATGTCATAAAAAACTCCATAGTATAGTATGGCGTTTTTTTCAGGAAAAAAAATGTCAAAATTTTTTTTGACCTCAAAACGTCATAAAAAAACGTCATAGTATAGTATGGCGTTTTTTTCGGGCAAAAAAAGTCAAACATTTTTTTGACCTCAAAATGTCATAAAAAACGTCATAGTATAGTAAGGCGTCAAAATCGGCCAAAAAAAGTCAAACATTTTTTTGACCTCAAAATGTCAAAAAAAACGTCATAGTATAGTATGGCGTTTTTTTCGGGCAAAAAAAGTCAAAATTTTTTTTGACCTCAAAATGTCATAAAAAACGTCATAGTATAGTATGGCGTTTTTTTCGGGCAAAAAAAGTCAAAAATTTTTTTTGACCTCAAAATGTCATAAAAAACGTCATAGTATAGTATGGCGTTTTTTTCGGGCAAAAAAAGTCAAAAATTTTTTTGACCTCAAAATGTCATAAAAAACGTCATAGTATAGCAAGGCGTCAAAATCGGCCAAAAAAAGTCAAATTTTTTTTTGACCTAAAAATGTAAAAAAAAACGTCATAGTATAGTATGGCGTTTTTTTCGGGCAAAAAATGTCAAAATTTTTTTTGACCTCAAAATGTCATAAAAAAACGTCATAGTATAGTATGGCGTTTTTTTCGGGCAAAAAAAGTCAAAATTTTTTTTGACCTCAAAATGTCATAAAAAACGCCATAGTATAGTATGGCGTTTTTTTCAGGCAAAAAATGTCAACATTTTTTTTGACCTCAAAATGTCATAAAAAACGTCATAGTATAGTATGGCCTCTTTTTCGGGCAAAAAATGTCAAAATTTTTTTGACCTCAAAATGTCATAAAAAACGTCATAGTATAGTATGGCGTTTTTTTCGGGCAAAAAAAGTCAAAATTTTTTTTTACCTCAAAATGTCATAAAAAACGTCATAGTATAGTAAGGCGTCAAAATCGGCCAAAAAAAGTCAAAATTTTTTTTGACCTCAAAATGTCATAAAAAACATCATAGTATAGTATGGCGTTTTTTTCGGGCAAAAAAAGTCAAAAATTTTTTTGACCTCAAAATGTCATAAAAAACGTCATAGTATAGCAAGGCGTCAAAATCGGCCAAAAAAAGTCAAAATTTTGTTTGACCTCAAAATGTCATAAAAAACGTCATAGTATAGTATGGCGTTTTTTTCGGGCAAAAAAAGTCAAAATTTTTTTTGACCTCAAAATGTCTTAAAAAACGTCATAGTATAGTATGGCGTTTTTTTCGGGCAAAAAAAAAATTAAAAATTTTTTTGACCTCAAAATGTCATAAAAAATGTCATAGTATAGTATGGCGCTTTTTTTCGGCCAAAAAAAGTCAAAAAATTTTTTGACCTCAAAATGTCATAAAAAACATCATAGTATAGTCAGGCGTCAAAATCGGCCAAAAAAAGTCAAAAAATTTTTTGACCTCAAAATGTCATAAAAAACGTCATAGTATAGTAAGGCGTCAAAATCGGCCAAAAAAAGTCAAAAATTTTTTTGACCTCAAAATGTCAAAAAAAACGTCATAGTATAGTATGGCGTTTTTTTCGGGCAAAAAAAGTCAAAAATTTTTTTGACCTCAAAATGTCATAAAAAACTCCATAGTATAGTATGGCGTTTTTTTCAGGAAAAAAAATGTCAAAATTTTTTTTGACCTCAAAACGTCATAAAAAAACGTCATAGTATAGTATGGCGTTTTTTTTCGGGCAAAAAAAGTCAAACATTTTTTTGACCTCAAAATGTCATAAAAAACGTCATAGTATAGTAAGGCGTCAAAATCGGCCAAAAAAAGTCAAACATTTTTTTGACCTCAAAATGTCAAAAAAAACGTCATAGTATAGTATGGCGTTTTTTTCGGGCAAAAAAAGTCAAAATTTTTTTTGACCTCAAAATGTCATAAAAAACGTCATAGTATAGTATGGCGTTTTTTTCGGGCAAAAAAAGTCAAAAATTTTTTTTGACCTCAAAATGTCATAAAAAACGTCATAGTATAGTATGGCGTTTTTTTCGGGCAAAAAAAGTCAAAAATTTTTTTGACCTCAAAATGTCATAAAAAACGTCATAGTATAGCAAGGCGTCAAAATCGGCCAAAAAAAGTCAATTTTTTTTTTGACCTAAAAATGTAAAAAAAAACGTCATAGTATAGTATGGCGTTTTTTTCGGGCAAAAAATGTCAAAATTTTTTTTGACCTCAAAATGTCATAAAAAAACGTCATAGTATAGTATGGCGTTTTTTTCGGGCAAAAAAAGTCAAAATTTTTTTTGACCTCAAAATGTCATAAAAAAACGCCATAGTATAGTATGGCGTTTTTTTCAGGCAAAAAATGTCAACATTTTTTTTGACCTCAAAATGTCATAAAAAACGTCATAGTATAGTATGGCCTCTTTTTCGGGCAAAAAATGTCAAAATTTTTTTGACCTCAAAATGTCATAAAAAACGTCATAGTATAGTATGGCGTTTTTTTCGGGCAAAAAAAGTCAAAATTTTTTTTGACCTCAAAATGTCATAAAAAACGTCATAGTATAGTAAGGCGTCAAAATCGGCCAAAAAAAGTCAAAATTTTTTTTGACCTCAAAATGTCATAAAAAACATCATAGTATAGTATGGCGTTTTTTTCGGGCAAAAAAAGTCAAAAATTTTTTTGACCTCAAAATGTCATAAAAAACGTCATAGTATAGCAAGGCGTCAAAATCGGCCAAAAAAAGTCAAAATTTTGTTTGACCTCAAAATGTCATAAAAAACGTCATAGTATAGTATGGCGTTTTTTTCGGGCAAAAAAAGTCAAAATTTTGTTTGACCTCAAAATGTCTTAAAAAACGTCATAGTATAGTATGGCGTTTTTTTCGGGCAAAAAAAGTCAAAATTTTTTTTGACCTCAAAATGTCTTAAAAAACGTCATAGTATAGTATGGCGTTTTTTTCGGGCAAAAAAAAATTAAAAATTTTTTTGACCTCAAAATGTCATAAAAAATGTCATAGTATAGTATGGCGCTTTTTTCGGCCAAAAAAAGTCAAAAATTTTTTTGACCTCAAAATGTCATAAAAAACGTCATAGTATAGTATGGCGTTTTTTCGGGCAAAAAAAGTCAAACTTTTTTTTGACCTCAAAATGTCTTAAAAAACGTCATAGTATAGTATGGCGTTTTTTTCGGGCAAAAAAAGTCAAAAAATTTTTTGACCTCAAAATGTCATAAAAAACGTCATAGTATAGTAAGGCGTCAAAATCGGGCAAAAAAAGTCCAAAAATTTTTTGACCTCAAAATGTCATAAAAAACGTCATAGTATAGTATGGCGTTTTTTCGGGCAAAAAATGTCAACATTTTTTTTGACCTCAAAATGTCATAAAAAATGTCATAGTATAGTATGGCGTTTTTTTCGGCCAAAAAAAGTCAACATTTTTTTTGACCTCAAAATGTCATAAAAAACGTCATAGTATAGTCAGGCATCAAAATCGGCCAAAAAAAGTCAAAAATTTTTTTGACCTCAAAATGTCATAAAAAACGTCATAGTATAGTAAGGCGTCAAAATCGGCCAAAAAAAGTCAAACATTTTTTTGACCTCAAAATGTCATAAAAAACGTCATAGTATAGTATGGCGTTTTTTTCGGGCAAAAAAAGTCAAAAATTTTTTTGACCTCAAAATGTCATAAAAAACGTCATAGTATAGTATGCCGTTTTTTTTGGCCAAAAAAAGTCAAAAATTTTTTTGACCTCAAAATGTCATAAAAAACGTCATAGTATAGTAAGGCTTCAAAATCGGCCAAAAAAAGTCAAAATTTTTTTTGACCTCAAAATGTCATAAAAAACGCCATAGTATAGTATGGCGTTTTTTTCGGGCAAAAAAAGTCAAAAATTTTTTTGACCTCAAAATGTCATAAAAAACGTCATAGTATAGTAAGGCGTCAAAATCGGCCAAAAAAAGTCAAAAAATTTTTTGACCTCAAAATGTCAAAAAAAACGTCATAGTATAGTATGGCGTTTTTTTCGGGCAAAAAAAGTCAAAATTTTTTTTGACCTCAAAATGTCATAAAAAACTCCATAGTATAGTATGGCGTTTTTTTCAGGAAAAAAAATGTCAAAATTTTTTTTGACCTCAAAACGTCATAAAAAAACGTCATAGTATAGTATGGCGTTTTTTTCGGGCAAAAAAAGTCAAACATTTTTTTGACCTCAAAATGTCATAAAAAACGTCATAGTATAGTAAGGCGTCAAAATCGGCCAAAAAAAGTCAAACATTTTTTTGACCTCAAAATGTCAAAAAAAACGTCATAGTATAGTATGGCGTTTTTTTCGGGCAAAAAAAGTCAAAATTTTTTTTGACCTCAAAATGTCATAAAAAACGTCATAGTATAGTATGGCGTTTTTTTCGGGCAAAAAAAGTCAAAAATTTTTTTTGACCTCAAAATGTCATAAAAAACGTCATAGTATAGTATGGCGTTTTTTTCGGGCAAAAAAAGTCAAAATTTTTTTTGACCTCAAAATGTCATAAAAAACGTCATAGTATAGCAAGGCGTCAAAATCGGCCAAAAAAAGTCAAAATTTTTTTTGACCTCAAAATGTCATAAAAAACATCATAGTATAGTATGGCGTTTTTTTCGGGCAAAAAAAGTCAAAAATTTTTTTGACCTCAAAATGTCATAAAAAACGTCATAGTATAGCAAGGCGTCAAAATCGGCCAAAAAAAGTCAAAATTTTGTTTGACCTCAAAATGTCATAAAAAACGTCATAGTATAGTATGGCGTTTTTTTCGGGCAAAAAAAGTCAAAATTTTTTTTGACCTCAAAATGTCTTAAAAAACGTCATAGTATAGTATGGCGTTTTTTTCGGGCAAAAAAAAATTAAAAATTTTTTTGACCTCAAAATGTCATAAAAAATGTCATAGTATAGTATGGCGCTTTTTTCGGCCAAAAAAAGTCAAAAATTTTTTTGACCTCAAAATGTCATAAAAAACATCATAGTATAGTCAGGCGTCAAAATCGGCCAAAAAAAGTCAAAAATTTTTTTGACCTCAAAATGTCATAAAAAACGTCATAGTATAGTATGGCTTTTTTTTCGGGCAAAAAAAGTCAAAATTTTTCTTGACCTCAAAATGTCATAAAAAACGTCATAGTATAGTATGGCATTTTTTTTTGCCAAAAAAAGTCAAAAATTTTTTTGACCTCAAAATGTCATAAAAAACGTCATAGTATAGTATGCCGTTTTTTTTGGCCAAAAAAAGTCAAAAATTTTTTTGACCTCAAAATGTCATAAAAAACGTCATAGTATAGTATGCTGTTTTTTTTGGCGAAAAAAGTCAAAAAATTTTTTGACCTCAAAATGTCATAAAAAACGTCATAGTATAGTATGGCGTTTTTTTCGGGCAAAAAAAGTCAAAAATTTTTTTGACCTCAAAATGTCATAAAAAACGTCATAGTATAGTAAGGCGTCAAAATCGGCCAAAAAAAGTCAAAAAATTTTTTGACCTCAAAATGTCATAAAAAACGTCATAGTATAGTAAGGCGTCAAAATCGGCCAAAAAAAGTCAAACATTTTTTTGACCTCAAAATGTCATAAAAAACGTCATAGTATAGTATGGCGTTTTTTTCGGGCAAAAAAAGTCAAAAATTTTTTTGACCTCAAAATGTCATAAAAAACGTCATAGTATAGTATGCCGTTTTTTTTGGCCAAAAAAAGTCAAAAATTTTTTTGACCTCAAAATGTCATAAAAAACGTCATAGTATAGTAAGGCTTCAAAATCGGCCAAAAAAAGTCAAAATTTTTTTTGACCTCAAAATGTCATAAAAAACGCCATAGTATAGTATGGCGTTTTTTTCGGGCAAAAAAAGTCAAAAATTTTTTTGACCTCAAAATGTCATAAAAAACGTCATAGTATAGTAAGGCGTCAAAATCGGCCAAAAAAAGTCAAAAATTTTTTTGACCTCAAAATGTCAAAAAAAACGTCATAGTATAGTATGGCGTTTTTTTCGGGCAAAAAAAGTCAAAATTTTTTTTGACCTCAAAATGTCATAAAAAACTCCATAGTATAGTATGGCGTTTTTTTCAGGAAAAAAAATGTCAAAATTTTTTTTGACCTCAAAACGTCATAAAAAAACGTCATAGTATAGTATGGCGTTTTTTTCGGGCAAAAAAAGTCAAACATTTTTTTGACCTCAAAATGTCATAAAAAACGTCATAGTATAGTAAGGCGTCAAAATCGGCCAAAAAAAGTCAAACATTTTTTTGACCTCAAAATGTCAAAAAAAACGTCATAGTATAGTATGGCGTTTTTTTCGGGCAAAAAAAGTCAAAATTTTTTTTGACCTCAAAATGTCATAAAAAACGTCATAGTATAGTATGGCGTTTTTTTCGGGCAAAAAAAGTCAAAAATTTTTTTTGACCTCAAAATGTCATAAAAAACGTCATAGTATAGTATGGCGTTTTTTTCGGGCAAAAAAAGTCAAAATTTTTTTTGACCTCAAAATGTCATAAAAAACGTCATAGTATAGCAAGGCGTCAAAATCGGCCAAAAAAAGTCAAATTTTTTTTTGACCTAAAAATGTCATAAAAAAACGTCATAGTATAGTATGGCGTTTTTTTCGGGCAAAAAAATTCAAAATTTTTTTTGACCTCAAAATGTCATAAAAAACGTCATAGTATAGTATGGCGTTTTTTTCAGGAAAAAAATGTCAACATTTTTTTTGACCTCAAAATGTCATAAAAAACGTCATAGTATAGTATGGCCTCTTTTTCGGGCAAAAAATGTCAAAATTTTTTTGACCTCAAAATGTCATAAAAAAACGTCATAGTATAGTATGGCGTTTTTTTCGGGCAAAAAAATTCAAAATTTTTTTTGACCTCAAAATGTCATAAAAAACGCCATAGTATAGTATGGCGTTTTTTTCAGGCAAAAAATGTCAAAATTTTTTTTGACCTCAAAATGTCATAAAAAACGTCATAGTATAGTAAGGCGTCAAAATCGGTCAAAAAAAGTCAAAATTTTTTTTGACCTCAAAATGTCATAAAAAACGTCATAGTATAGTATGGCGTTTTTTTCGGGCAAAAAAAGTCAAAAATTTTTTTGACCTCAAAATGTCATAAAAAACGTCATAGTATAGCAAGGCGTCAAAATCGGCCAAAAAAAGTCAAAATTTTGTTTGACCTCAAAATGTCATAAAAAACGTCATAGTATAGTATGGCGTTTTTTTCGGGCAAAAAAAGTCAAAATTTTTTTTGACCTCAAAATGTCTTAAAAAACGTCATAGTATAGTATGGCGTTTTTTTCGGGCAAAAAAAAATTAAAAATTTTTTTGACCTCAAAATGTCATAAAAAATGTCATAGTATAGTATGGCGCTTTTTTCGGCCAAAAAAAGTCAAAAAATTTTTTGACCTCAAAATGTCATAAAAAACGTCATAGTATAGTATGGCGTTTTTTCGGGCAAAAAAAGTCAAACTTTTTTTTGACCTCAAAATGTCTTAAAAAACGTCATAGTATAGTATGGCGTTTTTTTCGGGCAAAAAAAGTCAAAAAATTTTTTGACCTCAAAATGTCATAAAAAACGTCATAGTATAGTAAGGCGTCAAAATCGGGCAAAAAAAGTCCAAAAATTTTTTGACCTCAAAATGTCATAAAAAACGTCATAGTATAGTATGGCGTTTTTTCGGGCAAAAAATGTCAACATTTTTTTTGACCTCAAAATGTCATAAAAAATGTCATAGTATAGTATGGCGTTTTTTTCGGCCAAAAAAAGTCAACATTTTTTTTGACCTCAAAATGTCATAAAAAACGTCATAGTATAGTCAGGCATCAAAATCGGCCAAAAAAAGTCAAAAATTTTTTTGACCTCAAAATGTCATAAAAAACGTCATAGTATAGTAAGGCGTCAAAATCGGCCAAAAAAAGTCAAACATTTTTTTGACCTCAAAATGTCATAAAAAACGTCATAGTATAGTATGGCGTTTTTTTCGGGCAAAAAAAGTCAAAAATTTTTTTGACCTCAAAATGTCATAAAAAACGTCATAGTATAGTATGCCGTTTTTTTTGGCCAAAAAAAGTCAAAAATTTTTTTGACCTCAAAATGTCATAAAAAACGTCATAGTATAGTAAGGCTTCAAAATCGGCCAAAAAAAGTCAAAATTTTTTTTGACCTCAAAATGTCATAAAAAACGCCATAGTATAGTATGGCGTTTTTTTCGGGCAAAAAAAGTCAAAAATTTTTTTGACCTCAAAATGTCATAAAAAACGTCATAGTATAGTAAGGCGTCAAAATCGGCCAAAAAAAGTCAAAAATTTTTTTGACCTCAAAATGTCAAAAAAAACGTCATAGTATAGTATGGCGTTTTTTTCGGGCAAAAAAAGTCAAAATTTTTTTTGACCTCAAAATGTCATAAAAAACGTCATAGTATAGCAAGGCGTCAAAATCGGCCAAAAAAAGTCAAAATTTTTTTTGACCTAAAAATGTCATAAAAAAACGTCATAGTATAGTATGGCGTTTTTTTCGGGCAAAAAAATTCAAAATTTTTTTTGACCTCAAAATGTCATAAAAAACGCCATAGTATAGTATGGCGTTTTTTTCAGGAAAAAAATGTCAACATTTTTTTTGACCTCAAAATGTCATAAAAAACGTCATAGTATAGTATGGCCTCTTTTTCGGGCAAAAAATGTCAAAATTTTTTTGACCTCAAAATGTCATAAAAAAACGTCATAGTATAGAATGGCGTTTTTTTCGGGCAAAAAAATTCAAAATTTTTTTTGACCTCAAAATGTCATAAAAAACGCCATAGTATAGTATGGCGTTTTTTTCAGGCAAAAAATGTCAACATTTTTTTTGACCTCAAAATGTCATAAAAAACGTCATAGTATAGTATGGCCTCTTTTTCGGGCAAAAAATGTCAAAATTTTTTTGACCTCAAAATGTCATAAAAAACGTCATAGTATAGTATGGCGTTTTTTTCGGGCAAAAAAAGTCAAAATTTTTTTTGACCTCAAAATGTCATAAAAAACGTCATAGTATAGTAAGGCGTCAAAATCGGCCAAAAAAAGTCAAAATTTTTTTTGACCTCAAAATGTCATTAAAAACGTCATAGTATAGTATGGCGTCTTTTTCGGGCAAAAAAAGTCAAAAATTTTTTTGACCTCAAAATGTCATAAAAAACGTCATAGTATAGCAAGGCGTCAAAATCGGCCAAAAAAAGTCAAAATTTAGTTTGACCTCAAAATGTCATAAAAAACGTCATAGTATAGTATGGCGTTTTTTTCGGGCAAAAAAAGTCAAAATTTTTTTTGACCTCAAAATGTCTTAAAAAACGTCATAGTATAGTATGGCGTTTTTTTCGGGCAAAAAAAAATTAAAAATTTTTTTGACCTCAAAATGTCATAAAAAATGTCATAGTATAGTATGGCGCTTTTTTCGGCCAAAAAAAGTCAAAAATTTTTTTGACCTCAAAATGTCATAAAAAACGTCATAGTATAGTCAGGCGTCAAAATCGGCCAAAAAAAGTCAAAAAATTTTTTGACCTCAAAATGTCATAAAAAACGTCATAGTATAGTATAGTATGGCGTTTTTTCGGGCAAAAAAAGTCAAAATTTTTTTTGACCTCAAAATGTCATAAAAAATGTCATAGTATAGTATGGCGTTTTTTTTGGCCAAAAAAAGTCAAAAAATTTTTTGACCTCAAAATGTCACAAAAAACGTCATAGTATAGTATGGCCTTTTTTTCGGGCAAAAAATGTCAAAATTTTTTTGACCTCAAAATGTCATAAAAAACGTCATAGTATAGTATGCCGTTTTTTTCGGGCAAAAAATGTCAAAATTTTTTTTGACCTCAAAATGTCATAAAAAACGTCATAGTATAGTAAGGCGTTTTTTTCGGGCAAAAAAAGTCAAAAAATTTTTTGACCTCAAAATGTCATAAAAAACGCCAAAGTATAGTATGGCGTCTTTATCGGGCAAAAAAAGTCAAAATTTTTTTTGACCTCAAAATGTCATAAAAAACGTCATAGTATAGTATGGCGTTTTTTTCGGGCAAAAAAAGTCAAAATTTTTTTGGACCTCAAAATGTCATAAAAAACGTCATAGTATAGTAAGGCGTCAAAATCGGCCAAAAAAAGTCAAAATTTTTTTTGACCTCAAAATGTCATAAAAAACGTCATAGTATAGTATGGCGTTTTTTTCGGTTAAAAAAATGTCAAAAAATTTTTTGACCTCAAAATGTCACAAAAAACGTCATAGTATAGTATGGCTTTTTTTTCGGGCAAAAAAAGTCAAAAATTTTTTTGACCTCAAAATGTCATAAAAAACGTCATAGTATAGTATGGCGTTTTTTTTTGGCCAAAAAAAGTCAAAATTTTTTTTGACCTCAAAATGTCATAAAAAACGTCATAGTATAGTATGCCGTTTTTTTTTCGGCCAAAAAAAGTCAAAAAATTTTTTGACCTCAAAATGTCATAAAAAACGTCATAGTATAGTATGGCCTTTTTTTCGGGCAAAAAATGTCAAAATTTTTTTGACCTCAAAATGTCATAAAAAACGTCATAGTATAGTATGCCGTTTTTTTCGGGCAAAAAATGTCAAAATTTTTTTTGACCTCAAAATGTCATAAAAAACGTCATAGTATAGTAAGGCGTTTTTTTCGGGCAAAAAAAGTCAAAAAATTTTTTGACCTCAAAATGTCATAAAAAACGCCAAAGTATAGTATGGCGTCTTTTTCGGGCAAAAAAAGTCAAAATTTTTTTTGACCTCAAAATGTCATAAAAAACGTCATAGTATAGTATGGCGTTTTTTTCGGGCAAAAAAAGTCAAAATTTTTTTGGACCTCAAAATGTCATAAAAAACGTCATAGTATAGTAAGGCGTCAAAATCGGCCAAAAAAAGTCAAAATTTTTTTTGACCTCAAAATGTCATAAAAAACGTCATAGTATAGTATGCCGTTTTTTTCGGTTAAAAAAATGTCAAAAAAATTTTTGACCTCAAAATGTCACAAAAAACGTCATAGTATAGTATGGCTTTTTTTTCGGGCAAAAAAAGTCAAAAATTTTTTTGACCTCAAAATGTCATAAAAAACGTCATAGTATAGTATGGCGTTTTTTTTGGCCAAAAAAAGTCAAAATTTTTTTTGACCTCAAAATGTCATAAAAAACGTCATAGTATAGTATGCCGTTTTTTTTTGGCCAAAAAAAGTCAAAAAATTTTTTGACCTCAAAATGTCATAAAAAACGTCATAGTATAGTATGGCCTTTTTTTCGGGCAAAAAATGTCAAAATTTTTTTGACCTCAAAATGTCATAAAAAACGTCATAGTATAGTATGCCGTTTTTTTCGGGCAAAAAATGTCAAAATTTTTTTTGACCTCAAAATGTCATAAAAAATGTCATAGTATAGTAAGGCGTCAAAATCGGCCAAAAAAAGTCAAAAAATTTTTTGACCTCAAAATGTCATAAAAAATGTCATAGTATAGAATGGCGTTTTTTTTTTGGCCAAAAAAACTCAAAATTTTTTTTGACCTCAAAATGTCATAAAAAACGTCATAGTATAGTATGCCGTTTTTTTCGGGCAAAAAATGTCAAAATTTTTTTTGACCTCAAAATGTCATAAAAAATGTCATAGTATAGTAAGGCGTCAAAATCGGCCAAAAAAAGTCAAAAAATTTTTTGACCTCAAAATGTAAAAAAAAACGTCATAGTATAGTATGGCGTTTTTTTCGGGCAAAAAAAGTCAAAATTTTTTTGGACCTCAAAATGTAAAAAAAAACGTCATAGTATAGTATGGCGTTTTTTTCGGGCAAAAAAAGTCAAAATTTTTTTTGACCTCAAAATGTCATAAAAAAACGTCATAGTATAGTATGGCGTTTTTTTCAGGCAAAAAATGTCAACATTTTTTTTGACCTCAAAATGTCATAAAAAACGTCATAGTATAGTATGGCCTTTTTTTCGGGCAAAAAATGTCAAAAAATTTTTTGACCTCAAAATGTCATAAAAAACGTCATAGTATAGTAAGGCGTCAAAATCGGGCAAAAAAAGTCAAAAAATTTTTTGACCTCAAAATGTCATAAAAAACGTCATAGTATAGTATGGCGTTTTTTCGGGCAAAAAATGTCAACATTTTTTTTGACCTCAAAATGTCATAAAAAAGGTCATAGTATAGTATGGCGTTTTTTTCGGTCAAAAAATGTCAAAATTTTTTTTGACCTCAAAATGTCATAAAAAACGCCATAGTATAGTATGGCGTTTTTTTCGGTCAAAAAATGTCAAAATTTTTTTTGACCTCAAAATGTCATAAAAAACGCCATAGTATAGTATGGCGTTTTTTTCAGGCAAAAAATGTCAACATTTTTTTTTACCTCAAAATGTCATAAAAAACGTCATAGTATAGTATGGCGTTTTTTTCGGGCAAAAAAAGTCAAAATTTTTTTTGACCTCAAAATGTCATAAAAAACGTCATAGTATAGTATGGCGTTTTTTTCGGGCAAAAAAAGTCAAAAAATTTTTTGACCTCAAAATGTCATAAAAAACGTCATAGTATAGTATGGCGTTTTTTTTTGGCCAAAAAAAGTCAAAAATTTTTTTGACCTCAAAATGTCATAAAAAACGTCATAGTATAGTATGGCGTTTTTTCGGGCAAAAAAAGTCAAACTTTTTTTTGACCTCAAAATGTCTTAAAAAACGTCATAGTATAGTATGGCGTTTTTTTCGGGCAAAAAAAGTCAAAAAATTTTTTGACCTCAAAATGTCATAAAAAACGTCATAGTATAGTAAGGCGTCAAAATCGGCAAAAAAAGTCAAAAAAATTTTTGACCTCAAAATGTCATAAAAAACGTCATAGTATAGTATGGCGTTTTTTCGGGCAAAAAATGTCAACATTTTTTTTGACCTCAAAATGTCATAAAAAATGTCATAGTATAGTATGGCGTTTTTTTCGGGCAAAAAAAGTCAACATTTTTTTTGACCTCAAAATGTCATAAAAAACGTCATAGTATAGTCAGGCGTCAAAATCGGCCAAAAAAAGTCAAAAAATTTTTTGACCTCAAAATGTCATAAAAAACGTCATAGTATAGTATGGCTTTTTTTTTCGGGCAAAAAAAGTCAAAAAATTTTTTGACCTCAAAATGTCATAAAAAACGTCATAGTATAGTATGGCGTTTTTTTTTGGCCAAAAAAAGTCAAAATTTTTTTTGACCTCAAAATGTCATAAAAAACGTCATAGTATAGTATGGCGTTTTTTCGGGCAAAAGAAGTCAAACTTTTTTTTGACCTCAAAATGTCTTAAAAAACGTCATGGTATAGTATGGCGTTTTTTTCGGGCAAAAAAAGTCAAAAAATTTTTTGACCTCAAAATGTCATAAAAAACGTCATAGTATAGTAAGGCGTCAAAATCGGGCAAAAAAAGTCAAAAAATTTTTTGACCTCAAAATGTCATAAAAAACGTCATAGTATAGTATGGCCTTTTTTTCGGGCAAAAAATGTCAAAATTTTTTTGACCTCAAAATGTCATAAAAAACGTCATAGTATAGTATGCCGTTTTTTTCGGGCAAAAAATGTCAAAATTTTTTTTGACCTCAAAATGTCATAAAAAATGTCATAGTATAGTAAGGCGTCAAAATCGGCCAAAAAAAGTCAAAAAATTTTTTGACCTCAAAATGTAAAAAAAAAACGTCATAGTATAGTATGGCGTTTTTTTCGGGCAAAAAAAGTCAAAATTTTTTTTGACCTCAAAATGTCTTAAAAAACGTCATAGTATAGTATGGCGTTTTTTTCGGGCAAAAAAAAATTAAAAATTTTTTTGACCTCAAAATGTCATAAAAAATGTCATAGTATAGTATGGCGCTTTTTTCGGCCAAAAAAAGTCAAAAATTTTTTTGACCTCAAAATGTCATGAAAAACGTCATAGTATAGTCAGGCGTCAAAATCGGCCAAAAAAAGTCAAAAATTTTTTTGACCTCAAAATGTCATAAAAAACGTCATAGTATAGTATGGCTTTTTTTTCGGGCAAAAAAAGTCAAAATTTTTTTTGACCTCAAAATGTCATAAAAAACGTCATAGTATAGTATGGCATTTTTTTCGGGCAAAAAAAGTCAAAATTTTTTTGGACCTCAAAATGTCATAAAAAACGTCATAGTATAGTAAGGCGTCAAAATCGGCCAAAAAAAGTCAAAATTTTTTTTGACCTCAAAATGTCATAAAAAACGTCATAGTATAGTATGGCGTTTTTTTCGGGCAAAAAAAGTCAAAAATTTTTTTGACCTCAAAATGTCATAAAAAAACGTCATAGTATAGCAAGGCATCAAAATCGGCCAAAAAAAGTCAAATTTTTTTTTGACCTCAAAATGTCACAAAAAACGTCATAGTATAGTATGGCGTTTTTTTCGGTTAAAAAAAAGTCAAAAAATTTTTTGACCTCAAAATGTCACAAAAAACGTCATAGTATAGTATGGCTTTTTTTTCGGGCAAAAAAAGTCAAAAATTTTTTTGACCTCAAAATGTCATAAAAAACGTCATAGTATAGTATGGCGTTTTTTTTGGCCAAAAAAAGTCAAAATTTTTTTTGACCTCAAAATGTCATAAAAAACGTCATAGTATAGTATGCCGTTTTTTTTGGCCAAAAAAACTCAAAATTTTTTTTGACCTCAAAATGTCATAAAAAACGTCATAGTATAGTATGGCGTTTTTTCGGGCAAAAAAAGTCAAACTTTTTTTTGACCTCAAAATGTCTTAAAAAACGTCATAGTATAGTATGGCGTTTTTTTCGGGCAAAAAAAGTCAAAAAAATTTTTGACCTCAAAATGTCATAAAAAACGTCATAGTATAGTAAGGCGTCAAAATCGGGCAAAAAAAGTCCAAAAATTTTTTGACCTCAAAATGTCATAAAAAACGTCATAGTATAGTATGGCGTTTTTTCGGGCAAAAAATGTCAACATTTTTTTTGACCTCAAAATGTCATAAAAAATGTCATAGTATAGTATGGCGTTTTTTTCGGCCAAAAAAAGTCAACATTTTTTTTGACCTCAAAATGTCATAAAAAACGTCATAGTATAGTCAGGCATCAAAATCGGCCAAAAAAAGTCAAAAATTTTTTTGACCTCAAAATGTCATAAAAAACGTCATAGTATAGTATGGCTTTTTTTCGGGCAAAAAAAGTCAAAATTTTTTTTGACCTCAAAATGTCATAAAAAACGTCATAGTATAGTATGCCGTTTTTTTTGGCCAAAAAAAGTCAAAAATTTTTTTGACCTCAAAATGTCATAAAAAACGTCATAGTATAGTATGCCGTTTTTTTTGGCGAAAAAAGTCAAAAAAATTTTTGACCTCAAAATGTCATAAAAAACGTCATAGTATAGTATGGCGTTTTTTTCGGGCAAAAAAAGTCAAAAATTTTTTTGACCTCAAAATGTCATAAAAAACGTCATAGTATAGTAAGGCGTTTTTTTCGGGCAAAAAATGTCAAAATTTTTTTTGACCTCAAAATGTCATAAAAAATGTCATAGTATAGTAAGGCGTCAAAATCGGCCAAAAAAAGTCAAAAATTTTTTTGACCTCAAAATGTCATAAAAAACGTAATAGTATAGTATGGCGTTTTTTTCGGGCAAAAAAAGTCAAAATTTTTTTTGACCTCAAAATGTCATAAAAAACGTCATAGTATAGTAAGGCGTCAAAATCGGCCAAAAAAAGTCAACATTTTTTTTTACCTCAAAATGTCATAAAAAACGTCATAGTATAGTATGGCGTTTTTTTTGGCGAAAAAAGTCAAAGATTTTTTTGACCTCAAAATGTCAAAAAAAACGTCATAGTATAGTATGCCGTTTTTTTTGGCCAAAAAAAGTCAAAAATTTTTTTGACCTCAAAATGTCATAAAAAACGTCATAGTATAGTATGGCCTTTTTTTCGGGCAAAAAATGTCAAAATTTTTTTGACCTCAAAATGTCATAAAAAACGTCATAGTATAGTATGCCGTTTTTTTCGGGCAAAAAATGTCAACATTTTTTTTTACCTCAAAATGTCTTAAAAAACGTCATAGTATAGTATGGCGTCTTTTTCGGGCAAAAAAAGTCAAAAATTTTTTTGACCTCAAAATGTCATAAAAAACGTCATAGTATAGTATGGCGTTTTTTTCGGGCAAAAAAAGTCAAAAATTTTTTTGACCTCAAAATGTCATAAAAAACGTCATAGTATAGCAAGGCGTCAAAATCGGCCAAAAAAAGTCAAATTTTTTTTTGACCTCAAAATGTAAAAAAAAACGTCATAGTATAGTATGGCGTTTTTTTCGGTCAAAAAATGTCAAAATTTTTTTTGACCTCAAAATGTCATAAAAAACGCCATAGTATAGTATGGCGTTTTTTTCAGGCAAAAAATGTCAACATTTTTTTTACCTCAAAATGTCATAAAAAACGTCATAGTATAGTATGGCGTTTTTTTCGGGCAAAAAAAGTCAAAATTTTTTTTGACCTCAAAATGTCATAAAAAACGTCATAGTATAGTATGGCGTTTTTTTCGGGCAAAAAAAGTCAAAAAAATTTTTGACCTCAAAATGTCATAAAAAATGTCATAGTATAGAATGGCGTTTTTTTTTGGCCAAAAAAACTCAAAATTTTTTTTGACCTCAAAATGTCATAAAAAACGTCATAGTATAGTATGGCGTTTTTTCGGGCAAAAAAAGTCAAACTTTTTTTTGACCTCAAAATGTCTTAAAAAACGTCATAGTATAGTATGGCGTTTTTTTCGGGCAAAAAAAGTCAAAAAATTTTTTGACCTCAAAATGTCATAAAAAACGTCATAGTATAGTAAGGCGTCAAAATCGGGCAAAAAAAGTCAAAAAATTTTTTGACCTCAAAATGTCATAAAAAACGTCATAGTATAGTATGGCGTTTTTTCGGGCAAAAAATGTCAACATTTTTTTTGACCTCAAAATGTCATAAAAAACGTCATAGTATAGTCAGGCGTCAAAATCGGCCAAAAAAAGTCAAAAAATTTTTTGACCTCAAAATGTCATAAAAAATGTCATAGTATAGTATGGCGTTTTTTTCGGCCAAAAAAAGTCAACATTTTTTTTGACCTCAAAATGTCATAAAAAACGTCATAGTATAGTCAGGCGTCAAAATCGGCCAAAAAAAGTCAAAAAATTTTTTGACCTCAAAATGTCATAAAAAACGTCATAGTATAGTATGGCTTTTTTTTCGGGCAAAAAAAGTCAAAATTTTTTTTGACCTCAAAATGTCATAAAAAACGTCATAGTATAGTATGGCGTCAAAATCGGGCAAAAAAAGTCAAAAAATTTTTTGACCTCAAAATGTCATAAAAAACGTCATAGTATAGTATGGCGTTTTTTCGGGCAAAAAATGTCAACATTTTTTTTGACCTCAAAATGTCATAAAAAACGTCATAGTATAGTCAGGCGTCAAAATCGGCCAAAAAAAGTCAAAAATTTTTTTGACCTCAAAATGTCATAAAAAACGTCATAGTATAGTATGGCCTTTTTTTCGGGCAAAAAATGTCAAAATTTTTTTGACCTCAAAATGTCATAAAAAACGTCATAGTATAGTATGCCGTTTTTTTCGGGCAAAAAATGTCAAAATTTTTTTTGACCTCAAAATGTCATAAAAAATGTCATAGTATAGTAAGGCGTCAAAATCGGCCAAAAAAAGTCAAAAAATTTTTTGACCTCAAAATGTAAAAAAAAACGTCATAGTATAGTATGGCGTTTTTTTCGGTCAAAAAATGTCAAAATTTTTTTTGACCTCAAAATGTCATAAAAAACGTCATAGTATAGTCAGGCGTCAAAATCGGCCAAAAAAAGTCAAAAATTTTTTTGACCTCAAAATGTCATAAAAAACGTCATAGTATAGTATGGCGTTTTTTTCGGGCAAAAAAAGTCAAAAAATTTTTTGACCTCAAAATGTCATAAAAAACGTCATAGTATAGTATGGCGTTTTTTTCGGGCAAAAAATGTCAAAATTTTTTTTTACCTCAAAATGTCATAAAAAACGTCATAGTATAGTATGCCGTTTTTTTCGGGCAAAAAATGTCAAAATTTTTTTTGACCTCAAAATGTCATAAAAAATGTCATAGTATAGTAAGGCGTCAAAATCGGCCAAAAAAAGTCAAAAAATTTTTTGACCTCAAAATGTAAAAAAAAACGTCATAGTATAGTATGGCGTTTTTTTCGGCCAAAAAAAGTCAAAAAATTTTTTTGACCTCAAAATGTCATAAAAAACGCCAAAGTATAGTATGGCGTCTTTTTCGGTCAAAAAAAGTCAAAAATTTTTTTGACCTCAAAATGTCATAAAAAACGCCATAGTATACTATGGCGTTTTTTTCGGGCAAAAAATGTCAAAATTTTTTTTTACCTCAAAATGTCATAAAAAACGTCATAGTATAGTACGCCATAGTATAGTATGGCGTTTTTTTCAGGCAAAAAATGTCAACATTTTTTTTTACCTCAAAATGTCATAAAAAACGTCATAGTATAGTATGGCGTTTTTTTCGGGCAAAAAAAGTCAAAATTTTTTTTGACCTCAAAATGTCATAAAAAATGTCATAGTATAGTATGGCGTTTTTTTCGGGCAAAAAAAGTCAAAAAATTTTTTGACCTCAAAATGTCATAAAAAATGTCATAGTATAGAATGGCGTTTTTTTTTGGCCAAAAAAACTCAAAATTTTTTTTGACCTCAAAATGTCATAAAAAACGTCATAGTATAGTATGGCGTTTTTTCGGGCAAAAAAAGTCAAACTTTTTTTTGACCTCAAAATGTCTTAAAAAACGTCATAGTATAGTATGGCGTTTTTTTCGGGCAAAAAATGTCAAAAAATTTTTTGACCTCAAAATGTCATAAAAAACGTCATAGTATAGTAAGGCGTCAAAATCGGGCAAAAAAAGTCAAAAAATTTTTTGACCTCAAAATGTCATAAAAAACGTCATAGTATAGTATGGCGTTTTTTCGGGCAAAAAATGTCAACATTTTTTTTGACCTCAAAATGTCATAAAAAATGTCATAGTATAGTATGGCGTTTTTTTCGGCCAAAAAAAGTCAACATTTTTTTTGACCTCAAAATGTCATAAAAAACGTCATAGTATAGTCAGGCGTCAAAATCGGCCAAAAAAAGTCAAAAATTTTTTTGACCTCAAAATGTCATAAAAAACGTCATAGTATAGTATGGCGTTTTTTTCGGGCAAAAAAAGTCAAAAAATTTTTTGACCTCAAAATGTCATAAAAAACGTCATAGTATAGTAAGGCGTTTTTTTCGGGCAAAAAATGTCAAAATTTTTTTTTACCTCAAAATGTCATAAAAAACGTCATAGTATAGTATGCCGTTTTTTTCGGGCAAAAAATGTCAAAATTTTTTTTGACCTCAAAATGTCATAAAAAATGTCATAGTATAGTAAGGCGTCAAAATCGGCCAAAAAAAGTCAAAAAATTTTTTGACCTCAAAATGTAAAAAAAAACGTCATAGTATAGTATGGCGTTTTTTTCGGCCAAAAAAAGTCAAAAAATTTTTTGACCTCAAAATGTCATAAAAAACGCCAAAGTATAGTATGGCGTCTTTTTCGGTCAAAAAAAGTCAAAAATTTTTTTGACCTCAAAATGTCATAAAAAACGCCATAGTATACTATGGCGTTTTTTTCGGGCAAAAAATGTCAAAATTTTTTTTTACCTCAAAATGTCATAAAAAACGTCATAGTATAGTATGCCGTTTTTTTCGGGCAAAAAATGTCAACATTTTTTTTTACCTCAAAATGTCATAAAAAACGTCATAGTATAGTCAGGCGTCAAAATCGGCCAAAAAAAGTCAAAAATTTTTTTGACCTCAAAATGTCATAAAAAACGTCATAGTATAGTATGGCGTTTTTTTCGGGCAAAAAAAGTCAAAAAATTTTTTGACCTCAAAATGTCATAAAAAACGTCATAGTATAGTATGGCGTTTTTTTCGGGCAAAAAATGTCAAAATTTTTTTTTACCTCAAAATGTCATAAAAAACGTCATAGTATAGTATGCCGTCTTTTTCGGGCAAAAAATGTCAAAATTTTTTTGACCTCAAAATGTCATAAAAAACGCCATAGTATACTATGGCGTTTTTTTCAGGCAAAAAATGTCAACATTTTTTTTGACCTCAAAATGTCATAAAAAACGTCATAGTATAGTATGGCCTTTTTTTTGGCCAAAAAAAGTCAAAATTTTTTTTGACCTCAAAATGTCATAAAAAAACGTCATAGTATAGTATGGCGTTTTTTTCGGGCAAAAAAATTCAAAAATTTTTTTGACCTCAAAATGTCATAAAAAACGCCATAGTATACTATGGCGTTTTTTTCAGGCAAAAAATGTCAACATTTTTTTTGACCTCAAAATGTCATAAAAAACGTCATAGTATAGTATGGCCTTTTTTTCGGGCAAAAAATGTCAAAATTTTTTTGACCTCAAAATGTCATAAAAAACGTCATAGTATAGTATGGCGTTTTTTTCGGCCAAAAAAAGTCAAAAATTTTTTTGACCTCAAAATGTCATAAAAAACGTCATAGTATAGTAAGGCGTCAAAATCGGCCAAAAAAAGTCAAAAATTTTTTTGACCTCAAAATGTCATAAAAAACGTCATAGTATAGTCAGGCGTCAAAATCGGCCAAAAAAAGTCAAAAATTTTTTTGACCTCAAAATGTCATAAAAAACGTCATAGTATAGTATGGCGTTTTTTCGGGCAAAAAAAGTCAAAATTTTTTTTGACCTCAAAATGTCATAAAAAACGCCATAGTATAGTATGGCGTTTTTTCGGGCAAAAAATGTCAAAATTTTTTTTTGACCTCAAAATGTCATAAAAAACGCCATAGTATAGTATGGCGTTTTTTTCGGGCAAAAAAAGTCAAAAATTTTTTTGACCTCAAAATGTCATAAAAAACGTCATAGTATAGTAAGGCTTCAAAATCGGCCAAAAAAAGTCAAAATTTTTTTTGACCTCAAAATGTAAAAAAAAACGTCATAGTATAGTATGGCGTTTTTTTTCGGGCAAAAAAAGTCAAAATTTTTTTTGACCTCAAAATGTAAAAAAAAACGTCATAGTATAGTATGGCGTTTTTTTCGGGCAAAAAAAGTCAAAAATTTTTTTGACCTCAAAATGTCATAAAAAACGTCATAGTATAGTATGCCGTTTTTTTTGGCCAAAAAAAGTCAAAATTTTTTTTGACCTCAAAATGTCATAAAAAACGTCATAGTATAGTCAGGCGTCAAAATCGGCCAAAAAAAGTCAAAAAATTTTTTGACCTCAAAATGTCATAAAAAACGTCATAGTATAGTATGGCGTTTTTTCGGGCAAAAAATGTCAACATTTTTTTTGACCTCAAAATGTCATAAAAAATGTCATAGTATAGTATGGCGTTTTTTTCGGGCAAAAAAAGTCAAACATTTTTTTGACCTCAAAATGTCATAAAAAACGTCATAGTATAGTATGGCCTTTTTTTCGGGCAAAAAATGTCAAAATTTTTTTGACCTCAAAATGTCATAAAAAACGCCATAGTATAGTATGCCGTTTGTTTCGGGCAAAAAATGTCAAAATTTTTTTTTAACCTCAAAATGTCATAAAAAACGCCATAGTATAGTATGGCGTTTTTTTCAGGGAAAAAATGTCAACATTTTTTTTTACCTCAAAATGTCATAAAAAACGTCATAGTATAGTATGGCGTTTTTTTCGGGCAAAAAATGTCAACATTTTTTTTTACCTCAAAATGTCATAAAAAACGTCATAGTATAGTCAGGCGTCAAAATCGGCCAAAAAAAGTCAAAAATTTTTTTGACCTCAAAATGTCATAAAAAACGTCATAGTATAGTATGGCGTTTTTTTCGGGCAAAAAAAGTCAAAAAATTTTTTGACCTCAAAATGTCATAAAAAACGTCATAGTATAGTATGGCGTTTTTTTCGGGCAAAAAATGTCAAAATTTTTTTTTACCTCAAAATGTCATAAAAAACGTCATAGTATAGTATGCCGTCTTTTTCGGGCAAAAAATGTCAAAATTTTTTTGACCTCAAAATGTCATAAAAAACGCCATAGTATACTATGGCGTTTTTTTCAGGCAAAAAATGTCAACATTTTTTTTGACCTCAAAATGTCATAAAAAACGTCATAGTATAGTATGGCCTTTTTTTTGGCCAAAAAAAGTCAAAATTTTTTTTGACCTCAAAATGTCATAAAAAAACGTCATAGTATAGTATGGCGTTTTTTTCGGGCAAAAAAATTCAAAAATTTTTTTGACCTCAAAATGTCATAAAAAACGCCATAGTATACTATGGCGTTTTTTTCAGGCAAAAAATGTCAACATTTTTTTTGACCTCAAAATGTCATAAAAAACGTCATAGTATAGTATGGCCTTTTTTTCGGGCAAAAAATGTCAAAATTTTTTTGACCTCAAAATGTCATAAAAAACGTCATAGTATAGTATGGCGTTTTTTTCGGCCAAAAAAAGTCAAAAATTTTTTTGACCTCAAAATGTCATAAAAAACGTCATAGTATAGTAAGGCGTCAAAATCGGCCAAAAAAAGTCAAAAATTTTTTTGACCTCAAAATGTCATAAAAAACGTCATAGTATAGTCAGGCGTCAAAATCGGCCAAAAAAAGTCAAAAATTTTTTTGACCTCAAAATGTCATAAAAAACGTCATAGTATAGTATGGCGTTTTTTCGGGCAAAAAAAGTCAAAATTTTTTTTGACCTCAAAATGTCATAAAAAACGCCATAGTATAGTATGGCGTTTTTTCGGGCAAAAAATGTCAAAATTTTTTTTTGACCTCAAAATGTCATAAAAAACGCCATAGTATAGTATGGCGTTTTTTTCGGGCAAAAAAAGTCAAAAATTTTTTTGACCTCAAAATGTCATAAAAAACGTCATAGTATAGTAAGGCTTCAAAATCGGCCAAAAAAAGTCAAAATTTTTTTTGACCTCAAAATGTAAAAAAAAACGTCATAGTATAGTATGGCGTTTTTTTTCGGGCAAAAAAAGTCAAAATTTTTTTTGACCTCAAAATGTAAAAAAAAACGTCATAGTATAGTATGGCGTTTTTTTCGGGCAAAAAAAGTCAAAAATTTTTTTGACCTCAAAATGTCATAAAAAACGTCATAGTATAGTATGCCGTTTTTTTTGGCCAAAAAAAGTCAAAATTTTTTTTGACCTCAAAATGTCATAAAAAACGTCATAGTATAGTCAGGCGTCAAAATCGGCCAAAAAAAGTCAAAAAATTTTTTGACCTCAAAATGTCATAAAAAACGTCATAGTATAGTATGGCGTTTTTTCGGGCAAAAAATGTCAACATTTTTTTTGACCTCAAAATGTCATAAAAAATGTCATAGTATAGTATGGCGTTTTTTTCGGGCAAAAAAAGTCAAACATTTTTTTGACCTCAAAATGTCATAAAAAACGTCATAGTATAGTATGGCCTTTTTTTCGGGCAAAAAATGTCAAAATTTTTTTGACCTCAAAATGTCATAAAAAACGCCATAGTATAGTATGCCGTTTGTTTCGGGCAAAAAATGTCAAAATTTTTTTTTAACCTCAAAATGTCATAAAAAACGCCATAGTATAGTATGGCGTTTTTTTCAGGGAAAAAATGTCAACATTTTTTTTTACCTCAAAATGTCATAAAAAACGTCATAGTATAGTATGGCGTTTTTTTCGGGCAAAAAAAGTCAAAATTTTTTTTGACCTCAAAATGTCATAAAAAACGTCATAGTATAGTATGGCGTTTTTTCGGGCAAAAAAAGTCAACATTTTTTTTGACCTCAAAATGTCTTAAAAAACGTCATAGTATAGTATGGCGTTTTTTTCGGGCAAAAAAAGTCAAAAATTTTTTTGGCCTCAAAATGTCATAAAAAACGTCATAGTATAGTAAGGCGTCAAAATCGGCCAAAAAAAGTCAAAAATTTTTTTGACCTCAAAATGTCATAAAAAACGTCATAGTATAGTATGGCGTTTTTTCGGGCAAAAAAAGTCAAAATTTTTTTTTACCTCAAAATGTCTTAAAAAACGTCATAGTATAGTATGGCGTTTTTTTCGGCCAAAAAAAGTCAAAATTTTTTTTGACCTCAAAATGTCATAAAAAACGTCATAGTATAGTAAGGCGTCAAAATCGGGCAAAAAAAGTCAAAAAATTTTTTGACCTCAAAATGTCATAAAAAACGTCATAGTATAGTATGGCGTTTTTTCGGGCAAAAAATGTCAACATTTTTTTTGACCTCAAAATGTCATAAAAAATGTCATAGTATAGTATGGCGTTTTTTTCGGGCAAAAAAAGTCAAAATTTTTTTTGACCTCAAAATGTCATAAAAAACGTCATAGTATAGTCAGGCGTCAAAATCGGCCAAAAAAAGTCAAAAATTTTTTTGACCTCAAAATGTCATAAAAAACGTCATAGTATAGTATGGCTTTTTTTTCGGGCAAAAAAAGTCAAAATTTTTTTTGACCTCAAAATGTCATAAAAAACGTCATAGTATAGTATGGCGTTTTTTTTGGCCAAAAAAAGTCAAAATTTTTTTGACCTCAAAATGTCATAAAAAACGTCATAGTATAGTATGGCGTTTTTTTTGGCCAAAAAAAGTCAAAAATTTTTTTGACCTCAAAATGTCATAAAAAACGTCATAGTATAGTATGGCGTTTTTTTCGGGCAAAAAAAGTCAAAATTTTTTTTGACCTCAAAATGTCATAAAAAACGTCATAGTATAGTATGGCCTTTTTTTCGGGCAAAAAATGTCAAAATTTTTTTGACCTCAAAATGTCATAAAAAACGCCATAGTATAGTATGCCGTTTGTTTCGGGCAAAAAATGTCAAAATTTTTTTTTAACCTCAAAATGTCATAAAAAACGCCATAGTATAGTATGGCGTTTTTTTCAGGGAAAAAATGTCAACATTTTTTTTTACCTCAAAATGTCATAAAAAACGTCATAGTATAGTATGGCGTTTTTTTCGGGCAAAAAATGTCAACATTTTTTTTTACCTCAAAATGTCATAAAAAACGTCATAGTATAGTCAGGCGTCAAAATCGGCCAAAAAAAGTCAAAAATTTTTTTGACCTCAAAATGTCATAAAAAACGTCATAGTATAGTATGGCGTTTTTTTCGGGCAAAAAAAGTCAAAAAATTTTTTGACCTCAAAATGTCATAAAAAACGTCATAGTATAGTATGGCGTTTTTTTCGGGCAAAAAATGTCAAAATTTTTTTTTACCTCAAAATGTCATAAAAAACGTCATAGTATAGTATGCCGTCTTTTTCGGGCAAAAAATGTCAAAATTTTTTTGACCTCAAAATGTCATAAAAAACGCCATAGTATACTATGGCGTTTTTTTCAGGCAAAAAATGTCAACATTTTTTTTGACCTCAAAATGTCATAAAAAACGTCATAGTATAGTATGGCCTTTTTTTTGGCCAAAAAAAGTCAAAATTTTTTTTGACCTCAAAATGTCATAAAAAAACGTCATAGTATAGTATGGCGTTTTTTTCGGGCAAAAAAATTCAAAAATTTTTTTGACCTCAAAATGTCATAAAAAACGCCATAGTATACTATGGCGTTTTTTTCAGGCAAAAAATGTCAACATTTTTTTTGACCTCAAAATGTCATAAAAAACGTCATAGTATAGTATGGCCTTTTTTTCGGGCAAAAAATGTCAAAATTTTTTTGACCTCAAAATGTCATAAAAAACGTCATAGTATAGTATGGCGTTTTTTTCGGCCAAAAAAAGTCAAAAATTTTTTTGACCTCAAAATGTCATAAAAAACGTCATAGTATAGTAAGGCGTCAAAATCGGCCAAAAAAAGTCAAAAATTTTTTTGACCTCAAAATGTCATAAAAAACGTCATAGTATAGTCAGGCGTCAAAATCGGCCAAAAAAAGTCAAAAATTTTTTTGACCTCAAAATGTCATAAAAAACGTCATAGTATAGTATGGCGTTTTTTCGGGCAAAAAAAGTCAAAATTTTTTTTGACCTCAAAATGTCATAAAAAACGCCATAGTATAGTATGGCGTTTTTTCGGGCAAAAAATGTCAAAATTTTTTTTTGACCTCAAAATGTCATAAAAAACGCCATAGTATAGTATGGCGTTTTTTTCGGGCAAAAAAAGTCAAAAATTTTTTTGACCTCAAAATGTCATAAAAAACGTCATAGTATAGTAAGGCTTCAAAATCGGCCAAAAAAAGTCAAAATTTTTTTTGACCTCAAAATGTAAAAAAAAACGTCATAGTATAGTATGGCGTTTTTTTTCGGGCAAAAAAAGTCAAAATTTTTTTTGACCTCAAAATGTAAAAAAAAACGTCATAGTATAGTATGGCGTTTTTTTCGGGCAAAAAAAGTCAAAAATTTTTTTGACCTCAAAATGTCATAAAAAACGTCATAGTATAGTATGCCGTTTTTTTTGGCCAAAAAAAGTCAAAATTTTTTTTGACCTCAAAATGTCATAAAAAACGTCATAGTATAGTCAGGCGTCAAAATCGGCCAAAAAAAGTCAAAAAATTTTTTGACCTCAAAATGTCATAAAAAACGTCATAGTATAGTATGGCGTTTTTTCGGGCAAAAAATGTCAACATTTTTTTTGACCTCAAAATGTCATAAAAAATGTCATAGTATAGTATGGCGTTTTTTTCGGGCAAAAAAAGTCAAACATTTTTTTGACCTCAAAATGTCATAAAAAACGTCATAGTATAGTATGGCCTTTTTTTCGGGCAAAAAATGTCAAAATTTTTTTGACCTCAAAATGTCATAAAAAACGCCATAGTATAGTATGCCGTTTGTTTCGGGCAAAAAATGTCAAAATTTTTTTTTAACCTCAAAATGTCATAAAAAACGCCATAGTATAGTATGGCGTTTTTTTCAGGGAAAAAATGTCAACATTTTTTTTTACCTCAAAATGTCATAAAAAACGTCATAGTATAGTATGGCGTTTTTTTCGGGCAAAAAAAGTCAAAATTTTTTTTGACCTCAAAATGTCATAAAAAACGTCATAGTATAGTATGGCGTTTTTTCGGGCAAAAAAAGTCAACATTTTTTTTGACCTCAAAATGTCTTAAAAAACGTCATAGTATAGTATGGCGTTTTTTTCGGGCAAAAAAAGTCAAAAATTTTTTTGGCCTCAAAATGTCATAAAAAACGTCATAGTATAGTAAGGCGTCAAAATCGGCCAAAAAAAGTCAAAAATTTTTTTGACCTCAAAATGTCATAAAAAACGTCATAGTATAGTATGGCGTTTTTTCGGGCAAAAAAAGTCAAAATTTTTTTTTACCTCAAAATGTCTTAAAAAACGTCATAGTATAGTATGGCGTTTTTTTCGGCCAAAAAAAGTCAAAATTTTTTTTGACCTCAAAATGTCATAAAAAACGTCATAGTATAGTAAGGCGTCAAAATCGGGCAAAAAAAGTCAAAAAATTTTTTGACCTCAAAATGTCATAAAAAACGTCATAGTATAGTATGGCGTTTTTTCGGGCAAAAAATGTCAACATTTTTTTTGACCTCAAAATGTCATAAAAAATGTCATAGTATAGTATGGCGTTTTTTTCGGGCAAAAAAAGTCAAAATTTTTTTTGACCTCAAAATGTCATAAAAAACGTCATAGTATAGTCAGGCGTCAAAATCGGCCAAAAAAAGTCAAAAATTTTTTTGACCTCAAAATGTCATAAAAAACGTCATAGTATAGTATGGCTTTTTTTTCGGGCAAAAAAAGTCAAAATTTTTTTTGACCTCAAAATGTCATAAAAAACGTCATAGTATAGTATGGCGTTTTTTTTGGCCAAAAAAAGTCAAAATTTTTTTGACCTCAAAATGTCATAAAAAACGTCATAGTATAGTATGGCGTTTTTTTTGGCCAAAAAAAGTCAAAAATTTTTTTGACCTCAAAATGTCATAAAAAACGTCATAGTATAGTATGGCGTTTTTTTCGGGCAAAAAATGTCAAAATTTTTTTTGACCTCAAAATGTCATAAAAAATGTCATAGTATAGTAAGGCGTCAAAATCGGCCAAAAAAAGTCAAAAATTTTTTTGACCTCAAAATGTCATAAAAAACGTCATAGTATAGTATGGCGTTTTTTTCGGGCAAAAAAAGTCAAAATTTTTTTTGACCTCAAAATGTCATAAAAAACGCCATAGTATAGTATGGCGTTTTTTTTGGCCAAAAAAAGTCAAAATTTTTTTTGACCTCAAAATGTCATAAAAAACGTCATAGTATAGTATGGCGTTTTTTTTTGGCCAAACAAAGTCAAAAATTTTTTTGACCTCAAAATGTCATAAAAAACGTCATAGTATAGTATGGCTTTTTTTTCGGGCAAAAAATGTCAAAATTTTTTTGACCTCAAAATGTCATAAAAAACGTCATAGTATAGTATGCCGTTTTTTTCGGGCAAAAAATGTCAAAATTTTTTTTGACCTCAAAATGTCATAAAAAACGTCATAGTATAGTAAGGCGTCAAAATCGGCCATAAAAAGTCAAAAAATTTTTTGACCTCAAAATGTCATAAAAAACGCCAAAGTATAGTATGGCGTCTTTTTCGGGCAAAAAAAGTCAAAAATTTTTTTGACCTCAAAATGTCATAAAAAACGTCATAGTATAGTATGGCCTTTTTTTCGGGCAAAAAATGTCAAAATTTTTTTGACCTCAAAATGTCATAAAAAACGCCATAGTATAGTATGCCGTTTGTTTCGGGCAAAAAATGTCAACATTTTTTTTGACCTCAAAATGTCATAAAAAAACGCCATAGTATAGTATGGCGTTTTTTTCAGGGAGAAAATGTCAACATTTTTTTTTACCTCAAAATGTCATAAAAAACGTCATAGTATAGTATGGCGTTTTTTTCGGGCAAAAAAAGTCAAAATTTTTTTTGACCTCAAAATGTCATAAAAAACGTCATAGTATAGTATGGCGTTTTTTCGGGCAAAAAAAGTCAACATTTTTTTTGACCTCAAAATGTAAAAAAAAACGTCATAGTATAGTATGGCGTTTTTTTCGGGCAAAAAAAGTCAAAAATTTTTTTGACCTCAAAATGTCATAAAAAACGTCATAGTATAGTAAGGCGTCAAAATCGGCCAAAAAAAGTCAAAAATTTTTTTGACCTCAAAATGTCATAAAAAACGTCATAGTATAGTATGGCGTTTTTTCGGGCAAAAAAAGTCAAAATTTTTTTTGACCTCAAAATGTCTTAAAAAACGTCATAGTATAGTATGGCGTCAAAATCGGCCAAAAAAAGTCAAAATTTTTTTTGACCTCAAAATGTCATAAAAAACGTCATAGTATAGTAAGGCGTCAAAATCGGGCAAAAAAAGTCAAAAAATTTTTTGACCTCAAAATGTCATAAAAAACGCCATAGTATAGTATGGCGTTTTTTTTGGCCAAAAAAAGTCAAAATTTTTTTTGACCTCAAAATGTCATAAAAAACGTCATAGTATAGTATGGCGTTTTTTTTGGCCAAACAAAGTCAAAAATTTTTTTGACCTCAAAATGTCATAAAAAACGTCATAGTATAGTATGGCTTTTTTTTCGGGCAAAAAATGTCAAAATTTTTTTGACCTCAAAATGTCATAAAAAACGTCATAGTATAGTATGCCGTTTTTTTCGGGCAAAAAATGTCAAAATTTTTTTTGACCTCAAAATGTCATAAAAAACGTCATAGTATAGTAAGGCGTCAAAATCGGCCATAAAAAGTCAAAAAATTTTTTGACCTCAAAATGTCATAAAAAACGCCAAAGTATAGTATGGCGTCTTTTTCGGGCAAAAAAAGTCAAAAATTTTTTTGACCTCAAAATGTCATAAAAAACGTCATAGTATAGTATGGCCTTTTTTTCGGGCAAAAAATGTCAAAATTTTTTTGACCTCAAAATGTCATAAAAAACGCCATAGTATAGTATGCCGTTTGTTTCGGGCAAAAAATGTCAACATTTTTTTTGACCTCAAAATGTCATAAAAAAACGCCATAGTATAGTATGGCGTTTTTTTCAGGGAGAAAATGTCAACATTTTTTTTTACCTCAAAATGTCATAAAAAACGTCATAGTATAGTATGGCGTTTTTTTCGGGCAAAAAAAGTCAAAATTTTTTTTGACCTCAAAATGTCATAAAAAACGTCATAGTATAGTATGGCGTTTTTTCGGGCAAAAAAAGTCAACATTTTTTTTGACCTCAAAATGTAAAAAAAAACGTCATAGTATAGTATGGCGTTTTTTTCGGGCAAAAAAAGTCAAAAATTTTTTTGACCTCAAAATGTCATAAAAAACGTCATAGTATAGTAAGGCGTCAAAATCGGCCAAAAAAAGTCAAAAATTTTTTTGACCTCAAAATGTCATAAAAAACGTCATAGTATAGTATGGCGTTTTTTCGGGCAAAAAAAGTCAAAATTTTTTTTGACCTCAAAATGTCTTAAAAAACGTCATAGTATAGTATGGCGTCAAAATCGGCCAAAAAAAGTCAAAATTTTTTTTGACCTCAAAATGTCATAAAAAACGTCATAGTATAGTAAGGCGTCAAAATCGGGCAAAAAAAGTCAAAAAATTTTTTGACCTCAAAATGTCATAAAAAACGTCATAGTATAGTAAGGCGTCAAAATCGGCCAAAAAAAGTCAACATTTTTTTTTACCTCAAAATGTCATAAAAAATGTCATAGTATAGTATGGCGTTTTTTTCGGGCAAAAAAAGTCAAAATTTTTTTTGACCTCAAAATGTCATAAAAAACGTCATAGTATAGTCAGGCGTCAAAATCGGCCAAAAAAAGTCAAAAATTTTTTTGACCTCAAAATGTCATAAAAAACGTCATAGTATAGTATGGCTTTTTTTTCGGGCAAAAAAAGTCAAAATTTTTTTGACCTCAAAATGTCATAAAAAACGTCATAGTATAGTATGGCGTTTTTTTTGGCCAAAAAAAGTCAAAATTTTTTTGACCTCAAAATGTCATAAAAAACGTCATAGTATAGTATGGCGTTTTTTTTGGCCAAAAAAAGTCAAAAATTTTTTTGACCTCAAAATGTCATAAAAAACGTCATAGTATAGTATGGCCTTTTTTTCGGGCAAAAAATGTCAAAATTTTTTTGACCTCAAAATGTCATAAAAAACGTCATAGTATAGTATGGCGTTTTTTTCGGGCAAAAAATGTCAAAATTTTTTTTGACCTCAAAATGTCATAAAAAATGTCATAGTATAGTAAGGCGTCAAAATCGGCCAAAAAAAGTCAAAAATTTTTTTGACCTCAAAATGTCATAAAAAACGTCATAGTATAGTATGGCGTTTTTTCGGGCAAAAAAAGTCAAAATTTTTTTTGACCTCAAAATGTCTTAAAAAACGTCATAGTATAGTATGGCGTTTTTTCGGGCAAAAAATGTCAACATTTTTTTTGACCTCAAAATGTCATAAAAAATGTCATAGTATAGTATGGCGTTTTTTTCGGGCAAAAAAAGTCAAAATTTTTTTTGACCTCAAAATGTCATAAAAAACGTCATAGTATAGTCAGGCGTCAAAATCGGCCAAAAAAAGTCAAAAATTTTTTTGACCTCAAAATGTCATAAAAAACGTCATAGTATAGTATGGCTTTTTTTTCGGGCAAAAAAAGTCAAAATTTTTTTTGACCTCAAAATGTCATAAAAAACGTCATAGTATAGTATGGCGTTTTTTTTGGCCAAAAAAAGTCAAAATTTTTTTGACCTCAAAATGTCATAAAAAACGTCATAGTATAGTATGGCGTTTTTTTTGGCCAAAAAAAGTCAAAAATTTTTTTGACCTCAAAATGTCATAAAAAACGTCATAGTATAGTATGGCCTTTTTTTCGGGCAAAAAATGTCAAAATTTTTTTGACCTCAAAATGTCATAAAAAACGTCATAGTATAGTATGGCGTTTTTTTCGGGCAAAAAATGTCAAAATTTTTTTTGACCTCAAAATGTCATAAAAAATGTCATAGTATAGTAAGGCGTCAAAATCGGCCAAAAAAAGTCAAAAATTTTTTTGACCTCAAAATGTCATAAAAAACGTCATAGTATAGTAAGGCGTTTTTTTCGGGCAAAAAAAGTCAAAATTTTTTTTGACCTCAAAATGTCATAAAAAACATCATAGTATAGTATGGCGTTTTTTTTTGGCCAAAAAAAGTCAAAAATTTTTTTGACCTCAAAATGTCATAAAAAACGTCATAGTATAGTATGGCGTTTTTTTCGGGCAAAAAAAGTCAAAATTTTTTTTGACCTCAAAATGTCATAAAAAACGTCATAGTATAGTAAGGCGTCAAAATCGGCCAAAAAAAGTCAACATTTTTTTTGACCTCAAAATGTCATAAAAAACGTCATAGTATAGTATGGCGTTTTTTTTGGCCAAAAAAAGTCAAAATTTTTTTGGACCTCAAAATGTCATAAAAAACGCCATAGTATAGTATGGCGTTTTTTTCAGGCAAAAAATGTCAAAATTTTTTTTGACCTCAAAATGTCATAAAAAAACGTCATAGTATAGTATGGCGTTTTTTTCGGGCAAAAAAAGTCAAAATTTTTTTTGACCTCAAAATGTCATAAAAAACATTATAGTATAGTATGGCGTTTTTTTCGGGCAAAAAATGTCAAACAATTTTTTGACCTCAAAATGTCATAAAAAACGTCATAGTATAGTAAGGCGTCAAAATCGGCCAAAAAAAGTCAAAATTTTTTTTGACCTCAAAATGTCATAAAAAACGTCATAGTATAGTATGGCGTTTTTTTCGGGCAAAAAAAGTCAAAAAATTTTTTGACCTCAAAATGTCATAAAAAACGTCATAGTATAGTAAGGCGTCAAAATCGGCCAAAAAACGTCAAAATTTTTTTGGACCTCAAAATGTCATAAAAAACGCCATAGTATAGTATGGCGTTTTTTTCGGGCAAAAAAAGTCAAAATTTTTTTTGACCTCAAAATGTCATAAAAAATGTCATAGTATAGTATGGCGTTTTTTTCGGGCAAAAAAAGTCAAAAAAATTTTTGACCTCAAAATGTCATAAAAAACGTCATAGTATAGAATGGCGTTTTTTTTTGGCCAAAAAAACTCAAAATTTTTTTTGACCTCAAAATGTCATAAAAAACGTCATAGTATAGTATGGCGTTTTTTCGGGCAAAAAAAGTCAAACTTTTTTTTGACCTCAAAATGTCTTAAAAAACGTCATAGTATAGTATGGCGTTTTTTTCGGGCAAAAAAAGTCAACATTTTTTTTGACCTCAAAATGTCATAAAAAACGTCATAGTATAGTCAGGCGTCAAAATCGGCCAAAAAAAGTCAAAAATTTTTTTGACCTCAAAATGTCATAAAAAACGTCATAGTATAGTATGGCTTTTTTTTCGGGCAAAAAAAGTCAAAATTTTTTTTGACCTCAAAATGTCATAAAAAACGTCATAGTATAGTATGGCGTTTTTTTTGGCCAAAAAAAGTCAAAATTTTTTTTGACCTCAAAATGTCATAAAAAACGTCATAGTATAGTATGCCGTTTTTTTTGGCCAAAAAAAGTCAAAAATTTTTTTGACCTCAAAATGTCATAAAAAACGTCATAGTATAGTAAGGCGTCAAAATCGGCCAAAAAAAGTCAAAAATTTTTTTGACCTCAAAATGTCATAAAAAACGTCATAGTATAGTATGGCGTTTTTTTCGGGCAAAAAAAGTCAAAAATTTTTTTGACCTCAAAATGTCATAAAAAACGTCATAGTATAGTATGGCCTTTTTTTCGGGCAAAAAATGTCAAAATTTTTTTGACCTCAAAATGTCATAAAAAACGTCATAGTATAGTATGCCGTTTTTTTCGGGCAAAAAATGTCAAAATTTTTTTTGACCTCAAAATGTCATAAAAAATGTCATAGTATAGTAAGGCGTCAAAATCGGCCAAAAAAAGTCAAAAAATTTTTTGACCTCAAAATGTAAAAAAAAACGTCATAGTATAGTATGGCGTTTTTTTCGGGCAAAAAAAGTCAAAATTTTTTTTGACCTCAAAATGTAAAAAAAAACGTCATAGTATAGTATGGCGTTTTTTTCGGGCAAAAAAAGTCAAAATTTTTTTTGACCTCAAAATGTCATAAAAAACGCCATAGTATAGTATGGCGTTTTTTTCAGGCAAAAAATGTCAACATTTTTTTTGACCTCAAAATGTCATAAAAAACGTCATAGTATAGTATGGCCTTTTTTTCGGGCAAAAAATGTCAAAATTTTTTTGACCTCAAAATGTCATAAAAAACGTCATAGTATAGCAAGGCGTCAAAATCGGCCAAAAAAAGTCAAAATTTTTTTTGACCTCAAAATGTCATAAAAAACGTCATAGTATAGTATGGCGTTTTTTTTGGCCAAAAAAAGTCAAAATTTTTTTTGACCTCAAAATGTCATAAAAAACGTCATAGTATAGTATGCCGTTTTTTTTGGCCAAAAAAAGTCAAAAATTTTTTTGACCTCAAAATGTCATAAAAAACGTCATAGTATAGTAAGGCGTCAAAATCGGCCAAAAAAAGTCAAAAATTTTTTTGACCTCAAAATGTCATAAAAAACGTCATAGTATAGTATGGCGTTTTTTTCGGGCAAAAAAAGTCAAAAATTTTTTTGACCTCAAAATGTCATAAAAAACGTCATAGTATAGTATGGCCTTTTTTTCGGGCAAAAAATGTCAAAATTTTTTTGACCTCAAAATGTCATAAAAAACGTCATAGTATAGTATGCCGTTTTTTTCGGGCAAAAAATGTCAAAATTTTTTTTGACCTCAAAATGTCATAAAAAATGTCATAGTATAGTAAGGCGTCAAAATCGGCCAAAAAAAGTCAAAAAATTTTTTGACCTCAAAATGTAAAAAAAAACGTCATAGTATAGTATGGCGTTTTTTTCGGGCAAAAAAAGTCAAAATTTTTTTTGACCTCAAAATGTAAAAAAAAACGTCATAGTATAGTATGGCGTTTTTTTCGGGCAAAAAAAGTCAAAATTTTTTTTGACCTCAAAATGTCATAAAAAACGCCATAGTATAGTATGGCGTTTTTTTCGGGCAAAAAATGTCAACATTTTTTTTGACCTCAAAATGTCATAAAAAACGTCATAGTATAGTATGGCCTTTTTTTCGGGCAAAAAATGTCAAAATTTTTTTGACCTCAAAATGTCATAAAAAACGTCATAGTATAGCAAGGCGTCAAAATCGGCCAAAAAAAGTCAAAATTTTTTTTGACCTCAAAATGTCATAAAAAACGTCATAGTATAGTATGGCGTTTTTTTCGGCCAAAAAAAGTCAAAAATTTTTTTGACCTCAAAATGTCATAAAAAACGTCATAGTATAGTAAGGCGTCAAAATCGGCCAAAAAAAGTCAAAAATTTTTTTGACCTCAAAATGTCATAAAAAACGTCATAGTATAGTATGGCGTTTTTTTCGGGCAAAAAAAGTCAAAAATTTTTTTGACCTCAAAATGTCATAAAAAACGTCATAGTATAGTATGGCGTTTTTTTTGGGCAAAAAAAAGTCAAAAAATTTTTTGACCTCAAAATGTCATAAAAAACGTCATAGTATAGTATGGCCTTTTTTTCGGGCAAAAAATGTCAAAATTTTTTTGACCTCAAAATGTCATAAAAAACGTCATAGTATAGTATGGCGTTTTTTTCGGGCAAAAAATGTCAAAATTTTTTTTGACCTCAAAATGTCATTAAAAACGTCATAGTATAGTAAGGCGTCAAAATCGGCCAAAAAAAGTCAAAATTTTTTTTGACCTCAAAATGTCATAAAAAACGTCATAGTATAGTCAGGCGTCAAAATCGGCCAAAAAAAGTCAAAAAATTTTTTGACCTCAAAATGTCATAAAAAACGTCATAGTATAGTATGGCTTTTTTTTCGGCCAAAAAAAGTCAAAATTTTTTTTGACCTCAAAATGTCATAAAAAACGTCATAGTATAGTAAGGCGTTTTTTTCGGGCAAAAAAAGTCAACATTTTTTTTGACCTCAAAATGTCATAAAAAACGTCATAGTATAGTATGGCGTTTTTTTCGGGCAAGAAAATTCAAAATTGTTTTTGACCTCAAAATGTCATAAAAAACATCATAGTATAGTATGGCGTTATTTTCGGGCAAAAAATGTCAAAAAATTTTTTGACCTCAAAATGTCATAAAAAACGTCATAGTATAGTAAGGCGTCAAAATCGGCCAAAAAAAGTCAAAATTTTTTTTGACCTCAAAATGTCATAAAAAACGTCATAGTATAGTCAGGCGTCAAAATCGGCCAAAAAAAGTCAAAATTTTTTTTGATCTCAAAATGTCATAAAAAACGTCATAGTATAGTATGGCGTTTTTTTCGGCCAAAAAAAGTCAAAATTTTTTTTGACCTCAAAATGTCATAAAAAACGTCATAGTATAGTATGGCGTTTTTTTCGGGCAAAAAAAGTCAAAAATTTTTTTGACCTCAAAATGTCATAAAAAACGTCATAGTATAGTATGGCGTTTTTTTCGGGCAAAAAAAGTCAAAAAATTTTTTGACCTCAAAATGTCATAAAAAACGTCATAGTATAGTAAGGCGTTTTTTTCGGGCAAAAAATGTCAAAATTTTTTTTTACCTCAAAATGTCATAAAAAACGTCATAGTATAGTATGGCGTTTTTTTTCGGGCAAAAAATGTCAAAATTTTTTTTGACCTCAAAATGTCATAAAAAACGTCATAGTATAGTAAGGCGTCAAAATCGGCCAAAAAAAGTCAAAATTTTTTTTGACCTCGAAATCTCATAAAAAAAACGTCATAGTATAGTAAGGTGTCAAAATCGGCCAAAAAAAGTCAAAAAAAATTTTGACCTCAAAATATCATAAAAAACGTCATAGTATAGTAAGGTGTAAAAATCGGCCAAAAAAAGTCAGATTTTTTTTTTGCCTCAAAATATCATAAAAACGTCATAGTATAGTATGGCGTCAAAATATACTTTAGTAAGGCCTCAAAATGTCTGAAAAACATTATAGTATACAATACTACTGGCCATCTACTGGGAATAGGAAATGTCTATTTTTCATGTAGTTATGTGTATTTTTCATATAGTTCACTGGAAAGTAGACCAGATAAAGAGGAAGAAACTGATCAGAATACAAACGAGAACACATTGACATGCTCATATTATGCTACACACATACAGCACCTATTGAGGGAGAAGACATGTCTTTTGTACATGTGTATGTTTCTGTCTATCTGGAGAGCAGATGAGATTAGGGATATTGGAATAAAGAGAAGATACTAGAGACATCAATGTCTGTTTATGTCAGTGTGCCATGTAAGCTATATAATGGAAATACATACATTCTACATAGATGTGTTAACATGGAGTTGTCATGACAAGCTGTGTAGATTTAGGATTTTGTGTCTGCATCTTACATCACCAATCTATTAGCAGGGCACTGCAGGGAATTGAACCCCACCCTAGTGTACTAGGTGTACCATAACCAGTGCCTTTTGCTTTTTGAAGTGATGTAAAGGTAAAGCTAAACCTATATTTCAACAGCATTTCTTAAATATTATGTTATCAACATATCTAGTTAGAAAGAGATATGGCATTCGTGGAAATGCTGTTGTAATGTAGGAAAGAAAACCTTACTTTGAATAATGTATATGACATATATGTAGGTATTACTGCTATAGAATCAAAGCATGGATTTATGACATATAATCTATAATGTGTTGTGTATTTTTGCATTACGTCTGTGGATAAGTGGTGATGTACATGATTGTATATGATTTGAATGATCTTGAATGATCTTGCAAACAGTAAGTGCTCCACAAATTTGTGTAATGTCATTGCAACTGTTTTCTTACTTACCCCCATCTCTGCTCTACAAATATAGACTGTTCATGGAGAAATGATCAGCAACATGCCAATACTTCACACCTAGATATTACATAACAAAAAAATGGAGTTAGACCTCCAAGAATGTAGTCCACAGTACAAACTACAAATAACACACTGTCCATTAAACCAAATTACATGTTTTATCTGCACAGATCAGGATGAGTTAAAGTCCCACCTTCCTACGTGTATCTTCATCAACATCTCTCAAACTGAACACTGACTGCGTGAGTTATCCTCTGACAAACCTCATGATACTTTTTCTTAACATGTGCAACTTTCTTGTAACCACATTACACATGTAGTCACATTAACACAACTCACTCAAATACAAATATCCATTGAAGTTAACTTTTTCATATATATATCCACAAATACCAGGATATATTTAACCAAGGACATCCTGGTATTCTTAACATATGTGGCTGAAAATAACACTATTGAAATGTCTACACAAACTCTAAACAACACTAAAGTAATTTATAAATAACACACTGTCCATTAAACAAAATTACATGTTTGCTCTGCACAGATAATCAGGATGACCTTCACACTCTCAACTCATTTACATGCTCATATGATGATACACTTATAGCGCCCCCTGCTGGGAGGGGGCCATGTCTTTTCTGTTGCTGTATACTGCTGTTCTTCTCTTGGGAGAAGAGCAGGAGAGAGGAGAGGACATAAGAGGACTCTTGTGCGTGGCTGCGCTGGCCGCGACTCCCGCGGCTCGCAAGGGGTGCGAGGGCCCGCCCATCGCTGGCCCATCGCTTTAATTTCATCTTACATCTGCTGTATTATTTGGTTATCACACCTATTTTCCTGTTTGAACATTTCTTAACTCTTTAAAATGTGTATTTTTATTGTTCTTTTAATGTACCTATTAGATATGTATGCGTTTTATCTGTCTTGCTGATAATTAATGGCTCTAAACGTTATAACTTTGCCAAATCAAGACCGGTAGTCACGTCTCTTTAAAGTTATTTTACATTTCGTTTTTTTAAATAGTTGTTGTGGGTGTCTTTGTGGTACTTTGTCTTTTTTATGGTCATCTGAGTCTTTTAAGTGGTTCTTTGGCCTCTTCAGTAATCCGCCCATGTCTGTAGTAATTGAACGGTTTATTAAAGTTTTAAACAGTGCCTAGATTTGGACCACTAGAGGCCGCAGAGTGTTGTGTTTGTGGGCTGTCGGACACAGAGGATCGACGCCATCTTCATTTCCGTCCCTCCTGGTTGTTAAACCCTCAGCTGGTGGTAACATTTGTTTTAACAGGATTTGCAGGGATTGAGCTGATCGTACTGAAACCATGGGACGAAAGAAGAAAAAGCAAATGAAACCTTGGTGCTGGTATCCTTTTACACTTGTTACATGTGCTGTTTAAACGTTATCTTGTTATTCTAAGGACCTGTTTGTGTGTTTTTGACAGCGTTATCGTCCGTTTACTAAGCTAACGTTGAATGTCAGCCTCTAATAATAATAATAATAATAATAATAATAATAATTATTATTATTATTATTATTATTATACGTGTATAGCAGGCTCTCCGTATATAGCCAGCATGACATATTTTAAACGTGCTTTCGGTCGTTTTACTTCAGTTGAACGACCAGTTTTGGAGAAAATAGCGTTACAGTAACGGTATTAAAAACAGGCGCTAGTCTTGTGTTGCTCTTACTAGCACGGTGTTTTTCAGTAAACAAGTACAAGACACGCAAAACGTTAAATAACATTGCAAAGGTCAGGTTTATCGGGGACTAAAGTGGTTTCCTAAACCGGAATCGCAGGTACTGTAACAGAGATTTTGATGATGAAAAGATTCTCATTCAGCACCAGAAGGCCAAACATTTCAAGTGCCACATCTGTCATAAAAAGCTGTACACTGGCCCTGGCCTCGCAATCCACTGTATGCAGGTGAGGAAACAACAATTATTATACAAACCATCTTATGAAAATCAATTTTTTTCCTGTAAACTAAAATTACCTAACTGTAACACTTATTTTGCAGGTACATAAAGAGACAATCGATGGAGTTCCTAATGCAATACCTGGAAGGACAGATATTGAACTGGAAATATATGGCATGGAGGGTATTCCTGAGAAAGACATGGAAGAGAGAAGAAGAGTGCTAGAACAAAAGAACCAAGGTACTAGCACCCGAATATGCTAATCACCGGTCTTGTTATGTTCTTATTGCAGAGACTGATTGTGTTACTCCCTATTTTTAGAGACTCAGAAGAAAAAGCAGAATCAGGATGACTCTGATGAGTATGATGAGGATGACGAGCCTGGTCCCTCCTTCCAGCAGCCTGCTGCGGCTCAGCAACAGGCAGGCTACGCTCCCCCGATCACTCAGCCTGGCTTACCTCCTGGATCTGGTGCTCCAGGGATACCACCAGGCAGCTACTCAGGTGGAAAATAGTGACAGCTATATATATATATATATAATAAGCTTTGTAAAGGTAGAATATGTGGCAAAGCTGCTGTAGTGCATTGCATTAGATAGTATAGGTGTTATAGGGAGTTTGTAACAATTAATCTCCTTGTTTTAGGAATTCCTCCGATGATGCCAGGTGTGCCACCAATGATGCCAGGAATGCCTCCTGTAATTCCAGGAATGCCTCCAGGGTAAATGTCTGACATTATTAATCAGTCCCATCTCCACATTATCATGTATTTTAAACATGGGTTTGTTTTTCCCCACATATTTAGAATGATACCAATGGGTGGGATGATGCCTCCAGGTCCGGGGATGCCTCCAATGATTCCAGGCATGCCACCAGGTAACAGTAACCAATGCCCTGCAGTTATACACCTTCACAAAGCATTTATCACCCCTTGTTATTTACTCAATGTGAGTGATTGTCAGTTTTTTAAATTGAAGTTTGTAAATATGTTGTAACACTTCTGTGGTGAGGCTTTATATTTCCCCTTATATAATGAATTTGTTCTGCTGGTTTCAGGCATGCCCCCTCCTGTGGGCCACCGTCCAGGCATCACACACATGGCTCAGGCCCCCCCTGCTGCAAACATGCTGACCAGACCTGTTGTTTCCACTGCCACTGCCCCCCCCTCAGCCCAACCTGATGTCACCAAACCTCTGTTCCCCAGTGCTGGACAGGTAAGATCTTTAGGACACCTCTATTTACCTCTATGAATTTTCATCTGCCTCAACACTTTGATGGGGCAGAACATAACGTTATTCAGTTGAACAAGGGATGCTGTCTGTGCTCACACTGGCTAATATAAAAGAGACCATTCCCAGAAATTCCTTTAACTGAAGGATTATTTTGTTTATATCTCCTATTCTTTACTTTTTTCCTGTGCTACAGATGGGAAGTCGAGTTGCAAGTACAAGTGCAGGGTTGTCAGGTTCAGACTCAGAGTCCGCCTCCCCCAAAGCTCTGTTCCCTATCACATCACAAGTACGCAGCTGTCTGCCTGCTCTTTTTTGACAACCTGCAGCTTTACAATTGGCATGCACACAATTGTGTATAGTTTGCCTGTGATGCACTTGGGCAAATTAATTCTCTTTTATTTGCCAAGGCTGTTTTAGCAAGAGCTGCTAAAGTCTAACCATTTATGTGGGTGGAAAATACTTCTAAAATATCTTGTAATTCTAGCAACACACATTTATTTTGCTTTTTTCTTTTGCTACAAATCTGCATTTATAAAATACTATTTAAAAATGAGTGTTGTTAAGAAACAAAAAGAAAAATTGGTGAATTATGCAGATTTGTAAAATGGGCTTCTTGTTTCTGAACTGCTGTAGGGCAGTGTAGCACAGCATGCTCTTTTGGATTTGTTTTCTTTCAGGCTTGAAGAAATGGGATTTGCTTTGGTCATATGTTACAGGGTTACTCCCCCACGTGTGCAGCAACAGGGGTGTTAACTTGTTATGGACATAACTAAGACACGCTTTTATAGACTTGGCATTAACATATGCAAAGATGAAATGATCATAGTCTGATATAGAAACAAATATGTGACATGATGTAAAGTTCCTCTCGGGAAATAATTAAACCTGACCTACCAAAAACAAAAAACAAAAAAACAACTGGTGTATGACACAATTAGTTCAAATCAGCAACATTAATGCCAAGCCTAAAACTTAAGTCACGGGAGTAACCTCAAAATATGACTAAAAGTGAAGCCCATGTGGAATTAAAAGCCTTTCAGCAGTTTTCCTCTCTCCTCCCTCAGAGTCAGCAGACAGTGTCAGGGTCCCCCCACCCTTCCCCTTCTACCTCTTCTGACCTCTCAAAGCCCACATTCCCAGCCTACACTCAGGCCACTGCAGCTGTGGCCAGCCCCAATGCTGGCAGCAGTACGGTTTCCAAACCTCCGTCTACTGTGACCAGTAAGCCCGCCACCCTCACCACCTCCAGTGCAACCAGTAAGTTGATCCACCCTGATGAGGATATCTCACTGGTAAGTGTTCTAGCTGGAACTGCCTCTCTTTATACTTTTTACAGTAAGTAGCTACACAGTCTGAGAGTCTGTTACTCATAGCAAAAGTTTCTGTCAATATCACAGTGTCAAAAATAGCATTTTCAGGAATAAAAAGTAATTAATTAATTATATTAATTTCATTTTTTAAAAGTATTTTATTTACTTTTTTAAAAATGTATTAATCCTATTTATTTCAGTGTCAAATCATTCCTCCTTGTTTTTGCTTTCTGTGTCCTGTAGGAAGAGTTGCGGGCTCAGTTACCCAGGTACCAGCGCAGTATTCCCTGCCAAGGCCAATCCACCGCTGCTGCTCCGTCAGTGGGTCCCATAGGTGGCATGATGGCTCCTCAGCAGCCCGGCATGCGGCATCCCATACAAGGTATATACACCTCTGCCTCAAGTACAGAAAAAACATTACATTTTAGGCATTTAGTTTGTTAACAACATAATTTTTTATTCTTAGCTGTTCATTATATAAATAATTATCTAAACTAAACCTCTAAACCTCTAAAATTTTTAGCCATGCTAAAGTATAGTATATATAAAGTATAAACCATATAGTTTTTGCTACAGAGTTTTGATTAAAAAGCCAACAAACCTGTGTCCTTGCAGGCCAGTATTGTGGTCCACCACAGGGGATGCCCGGCTACATACCAGGAGGGATGCCTCCTTATGGACAGGCCCCTCCTGTAGTTCCCCCAGGGTACCAGGGAGCCCCTCCACGGCCGCCAATGGGTATGAGACCCCCCGTCATGTCTCCTGGAGGCCGCTACTGAGGCCTGGCTTCCTCTCTTCTATAGGTTTGGACACTCAACCCTTTTCTAATGTCCTCAGCTGCTAGTAGACAAACCAGTATGGGTATTATAGTACCACAACGTACTGTTTATTCTACTACTGAGCTATGAGGAAGAGACACTGAATAAAAACAGCAAACAAAAGAGCTATAAAAGCATCAAAGAGCGCATGGGAAATATTTACACTGTACTTAACCAAGACTATGAACTGTTGTTTCAAACCATTTCTGTTCTGTGGCTTTTTTTCCTTCTCATGTTTCATTTAGGTGTATAGAAGTGTAATAGATATGGTTCGTAGTGTTGTGAAGGCGCTGGAGTTACATTGGCAGTACCCACCCTTTATCAAGGCAAGTTTTATGGAAATACATTTCTGTTCTAAGCTAAAACAGTGAGGCCTTCGCAGCACGTAGTGCTGTTGGACTTTGCGTCCCCAACTTTGTTTGGTGAGGGCTTCAAGTTACTGTTGTGCATTAATTTTGTTTTGTGTGAATAATTTAATGAGGAAATACTCCCTTAACCTTAAATAGATGACATGGTATATGTATTGTTGTAACACTGTATTGTAATAAAATGTGGCAAAAATGTAAGACTCTTCTTTGCGGGACGTTAGTGGGAAAAGAGCCGTCACAGCAGGTTTGTACTCCAGTAATAAACTACATGGTGACTGTTTTTGTTGTCTTGAAGATGAACAGTGAAAACCAATAACAAATGTTTTGTTTTGTTGTTTAAATCTAAAATGTTGCTAAATGTTCTCTTGTGACTATAAGCAGTATGTTTAATTTCTTTTATTGATGCTCTGTACATGGCACTGGCAGACTGAACTTTGACACACTGAGTGCATTGTACAGCTGCATAACTTCCGGGTCGCTAGTAGCTGTAGTGCTAAAACCCAGATTTCTCTTCTCCCTGTAGCAATGCCATGGGGGACTGACTGAGGCCCTGTCTCAGTGTAGCCCTGTTTCAGCCTGAGGCAAGTCTCACCATTTTCTGTCTTCTCATTCATTACCAGGGGCCCTCACAGCTTACACGCTGTTGGATCTTTATGTCCCCAAACTTGCAGCAAGTTTGGTGAAGGCCCTTGTTTGTGTTGTTGCGTTTAGGTACCATTTCCTTCAGGCATGTTAGCTCATGTGGATTATATTTTTTGTTAAGTTATGTGCCATTGAACCTGTATCTACCATTATTTAGTAGTGAGAGCATCAGGAAGCTCTGTTTTCATTTAGTAGCTCTTTACAAAAAGTATAGAGCTTTTAAATGAAACTTTATTGCTTTAGAAGCCTTTGAAATGAACTAGTCCTACAGTCCACGGCAGTTCACTGTCTGAAATACTGATGGCTTGGTCAAAAGTCAAATTATTTACTAGCTTGCCACATACATTAGCAGCCTGTCACCTGCAGCCATTTGTACATTAAATGTGTGTTGGGAGGTTTGTGATGAACAAATGATTTTTCATATGCTTGTAAAATGGCTTTACCACTTAATCCTGTTTGTTTCATCAGCTTTCCTCACTTGATCATTTGAATTTAACTACTTACATGAAGGAGAATCTCTGCCAGTAACAGGTTAGTTAAAGCTGTAAGTACCACTGCTATACTTCCTTAACTTCCGTCGACCTGTGTTTTGTGTGCACACTTAATGTGAGATCTTGATCCTCACTTGCGTCTTTCTGAAAAACAGAAAATAAGCCCACAACAGTTCTGAAGCAGTTTACACTAATGGCAGCCAAACATTCGTTACGATCTCCAGGAATGCCTAATAAATCAATTACTACTTGAGTGTGCAACACCTTTTTTGTTTCTGCTTCTTCTACCGAATGTGATGAGCATCTCAACATAATTTTTGGTGGAGGCTTTTATTAAAACCAGTAATTTTAATATTTGACATGAGTCATATAGGCAGAGTCTTCATTGGTAAGTATGGGCTCTACCACTTTTACATGCTGAAGAAAACTTTTATGAAAGGGTGTCACATTTTCTTTTGTCTTTTTTTTTTTTAATTAAAAATTGTGTTAATAAACAAAATGATGGTACTGGACTGTTTGGGAAGCTCTGGAAGAGTTAAGTAAGAAAGATAAAGCTTAATCATGAGTATTTGTTTTAGGATATGTCCCTCAAAATGCTCTATGCACTTTTATTTTTGATTTCTGTGCCAAAGTCTGAATGTTTACTCTTTTTCTTTGAATAAACCAGTTCCTAAACTCTAATGTGTCTTTGTGATGTATCCCAATCACATTATTTCATGTATTTGAAAACAAATTTAGAAACACTAATTATAAAGAGGGAATGTTCAAGACCATATTGGTAGTAAGCCAACAATCAAAGTGAGACTTCTGTTTTACTTTTTTGCGGAACAACTGCATTTCCTCTAAATATCTTCATTTACAGTCAGCTGACATGTAGCTGTCATCTCACTTTCTGTGTTGGGACAACTTCCTCTACATATCAGAATACTTTAAAATGCAAAAAACACTAGTTATGCTCACTGAAAACAATACACAATAAAACTATAGTGTAAGTATGCATTTAATGAGATATTTATACATATATTTAAGATTGGATTTGTTACTCAAAATACTGTGTTTGAATAATTTCTTAATCAGTTCAATACCACTGAAGATCCAGTCTTAATTTTAAAATCAGACCCTGGCTGTGTCACTTGATATATTATTCCATGTGTAACGTTACATAGAGAAAAGAGGATATTCAAGCTGTCTAATGATAAATGCAAAATAAAATATCAAAATGTTTGTGCAAATAAATATTTCTTTACACCACACTAAAAACAAAATAAAATGCTTACGAGATTGAGAATATAGTTTACATCAAGATTAATATGACATGATCTGCATTACAGCTGTATTTTCTCAAAAGAGCTGTAGCTTAAAAAACTCACATATACAATCTCATTACCTACTTGGTATCATACACAAACATAAGGCAGACTTTATGTTCACTTGTCAGAACATCAAAAAAAGTACTAAACTGAAAACGTAGTAAAGTTCAAAATTGTTCAAAATGTAAATATTGTGTAAAGAAAAAAAAGTTTTCAAGACTTGACTCAAAAATCCTGTATTTTCATAATCTGAGCTGTTTCTCTGGATACATCTTTGCAAATATACAGCAGCAGTGCTCATGATGATTGTCTAACAATCTGTGAAAAAAAATCTTCTAAGGCAGAGGGTCTATGACAGAGGATCAAAGCATCCGGCCGTATTTACTTTAGCCAGTCAGAAAAATAAATCTCAAAGATTGTTGTTTCTTCAGATTTGTTCTGAATGTATTTACTTCAACCCATATCTATTTTACAAGACTGAAAGTGAGATCCAGATTCAAGTTGAAGTCTTGTGTTTGCTATAAAAATACAAAATACTATATACAAAAAGTCTTTGTGCTCACAGTCTCATCATGTTTTTGTTTATTGTAGCTTAGCACTGATTTACAAATGTTGAGGTGCACTGTGAGCATTGAAAATTACTCCATCACTTGGATGTCAAAGGCAACCACTCCATCAAATGAGAAGCCCAAGTAGAAGGTGACATTTTCATTTCCATTTGGCAGAGAGGCAGAATATCGAGGAAAGACCCTAATCTTGCCCTCCCTGATTCCACCTTTGACAAATAAGTTTCCATTTTCTGTCCATCCTTCAACACGTTTGAGTAGCTGCACGACTTCCCTGGTTTTCCATACTTCCCCACCGAGCCATTTCAGTCTTCTTTCATTTAGAGTGCCTTTAATTTGCTTTTCAATAGCACTTCTGTGGACAATCTTGTTAAGACCTTTTGCCTTTCCCATGAAGAAGTGGGTCACAATTCTACTTTTCCTTGGAGACACATGTTGGATTTTTTGCTCACAGAGTCTCTGAAGTGCATCAATGGCTGATAAAAGGATCTGACTACCAGCAGAACTGAGAGCCTCGCTTGTCTCAGGCCAAAAAAGAAGGGAGAGAAGGAAGAGAGCACTAGCAGATGACATGTTTTTCCCTTTTGTAATAAATCTTTTGCTGAGATCCTGAAGCTTTTGAAGAGACAGGAGCTTTGAGGAGCCAGGCAGAGTACAATTAAGAACTATCTGGCAAAAGATAAAGTTAGCAAGTTCTGTCTGGTCAAGGTCATTCCATTTCAGGTTTTCTGGGTACATGTCAATTATTGTCTCAAGCTTTTTTCCTGCTCTCAGAGGGTCCCTATCATAAAGTAAAGAGAGGATAGATGTAACATTTCCTCCACCAAGCTTGTAAGTCTTCATCTGTCTTTGGAATGGAGAAAGCTTTTCAGTTGGACCGGCTCTGTCAGTATTGTTGCTGTCAGTTGCTTGGATGTCGTCATCTCGTATGATGCAAAAAAATCCAGCATATACAGCACTCTTCCTTGTCAACCATTCTCTTGGATTGTGTACTTGTTCTGGATCTCTTGCATCAAGTTCTTCATCCTCTTCGCTAATGTCAGTTTGAAAGTAGCTGAGATCTTCAGAAATGCACTCAAGTGCGTGGTACAAGCTCTTTTGTAATCCTTTCAACTGCTGATGAAACGTCTGCCAGGGTTTTTTGACCTCTGCTGGTATGTAGTCTGTTAACAAATACTGCATCAACTCTGATTTTCCAGTATTGTTTGAAAAAACATCTACTCCTGACAGGAACTTTAGCAGCCTGCAGCCAACATCTACTTCCCCGTAATATGAGCTGTTAAGACTGACTGTCTCTTTCTTTGGTGTTTTTTCAGAGGCTCGGAAGGCAGAAATTCCTTTGAGTGCAGTGCTTATGATTTCAATTCCCCTTTCAGGGGATGGCTCTTTTTCCTCAAGGGTGTCATACAAGTGGTAAAACCACCTCTTGTAAACTTGTCCCAATGTATCGAGGACAAATGTGTCGTGTGGAAGAAGAGATTTTGCTTCCACTGCCCACTCTAGGGCCTCTTCAAATCTCAAATTTGTGTAAAGCAGCCGGGCAAGCTGTTGTGCCACATATGCATCTTTTCCCAGAGCTAGGTAAGCTGCTTTCATGAGATCAACGGCTTTCTGAACACCTCTCTCGATCCTGACATGCTCAATCAGGGGTGAAAAAGCTGTGTCGACAGGATCTCCTCTGCTCTTTTTGTTGCGTCTGATAAAAAGTGCTCTGATGAACTTCAGAAACACTTCTCTGTTGAACCTATGATTGATAAGTACCTCATCTTTGATGAGATCCATGGCAATTTCACTCTGAGGCAAATTTGCAGACAGCTGAATCAGAATTTCCTTTGCCACCTTTGCATGAATAATCCGTATGGATGAGATGTGTGTTGATTCTTCTTTGAGGTGGATGAAAATAAGCCTTGCTTCTTCACTGAGATGATCCACAAATGCATGGTACTGAGCTCTATCCACATGGGTAGCTATGCCAAGAGATGCTTCACAGTGTGACACAGATATGTATGAGTCTTCAACATAGCAATTCAAGAGAGCCACAAATCTGATGAGGCGAGTGATAAGTGATGAATGGTCAATTTTATCTAGAAGGTTTTTCACAAAGTCCGCAATGTAACTTGGCCGGAACTCCTCACTCATCAGAACAAATGTTAGGATAAAGTCTGGTTGAAACTGCAGTTTAAGTTGCTCAAGCTTTTTTGAGAACAAAGGCTTCTCAGCATTTGACAGCTTATGTGTGACTGCTACTGTTTGAGATGACGATGCTCTGCACATTCTTTCTGGAACATTTGACCTGTTGCAGATGAGCAGGATGAAGCACAACACAGACGGAGTTATTTTTTTGGTTGTAATGACATTTCCAAGCTCCCGTCTGAGATCATCTATGTAATCTGCATTTCGGTCCTCCAAGAGCAAGAGCACTGGCAGACAGTTGTTTTTGTCTCGCTCTTCATGTTCTCTCAATCTCACTGCATGCTCACACACAGTTGTGATTTCCTTGCACTGTTTAACAACTGCACATCGTACTTTTGTCCTCCAACTCCAGAGGATCTGTCGTGCCACTGTACTTCCACCGCTGCCCGGATGATGGTATATGTTCACACTCTCTACAGGACGTATGTCCTTGGTACGATGTACTATCTTGTGCAACATATTGCTTGCTTCTTCGTAGGCGTCCCTCTTTATAATAACACCACACTTGTGTTTGTCAGCAAGCCAGAAGTTTTTCCAGTCTATCTTTCCACCTCGATAGAAGTAGGTCTCAATTTGTTGGATTTCATCCTCGCTCATGATCTCCAGTTTTGTGTCATCACACTGGTCGACACTGATGATTTCCAAAGAATCTAGCATAGCCTCTTCAACTGACTTTAGGAAGCACAGGCCTCCATTTAAGACTGGTAATGTCCTTGTGAGATTATTCTTTGAGAGCTGAATGCTTTGGACTGTGGCGTCCACATGACTCAGTGGCATTTCAACAATGCTGATTTCTCTGAGTGTAGACATGTGACAAGACACCTGAGCAAGACTTGACCACTTTTTGTAGTTTTCATTTGACTCTGATATGACTGCCAAGAAATCATGCCCATTCATCTCTGCGTAGAATTCATGGAAAGTCTCAACAAGCGGCTGCTCAACATTAGACATGAGCAGGAAGAGGACTACAAACGATCGCCTGGGAAGGATATCGTTGCAGATGAGCGACACCGCTTTTTTGAGTTTCTTTTTCCTTGTTTTGATCCAGGTTTTTTCATCACAGGTTTGTTCCCCACCAGGGAAGTTGTTTCTTCCATTGCAGAAAATCCAACTTGTTCTCTCAAAAAGCTGCAGAGAATTTATGAAATCAGAAGTTCCCAATCTACTCTCATTTGCATAGTCATCAAGAAAGTGAAGGTTTACAGCCTTCTGTTTCTTGTATCTACTGCAAAGACCAGATGTCTTTGAATCAGGGTCAAAATCAAACACACAGAATAGATTCATGTGAACCAAGAAGCTTATAGTGTCAAGATTCTCTGGGTGAAATTTGTTTGTCACAATGATGTAAAACAGAGAGTTGTCCATGTGTGTCTTTCCACATGTTAAGAGGATGGTGAGTTTCCTCTTTTGATCCTCCCTTAAGTCCACATTTGTTTCATTGCTTGAAGATTCTGCCTTCTCTCTCTGTTCGTCTTTCTCTCTCAGTCCTTGAATGAAAAGAACAAGGTCATCATCAGGTATGCGTGGTGTGTTAGCTCCTACTCTGCAATAAGGAACTTTCTCTTCATATTTGACTTTGTTGTCCTTCTCAGAGAATTTTGGGACACCAACAGAGTAAAGCTTATCTTTTACAGTGCTTGCTTTTGGGACAACATCATATTCAATGACCCATGTTTTCTCAGTAGTTTCCTTGTCCAGTACTTCAATGAATCGGGGGTTCCTTATACAACTCCTGGCATCGGATTGTTGATTCGATCCTTTGAAGCATCTTTCAATGTTGTCGAGTGCATCCACAAAGTCTTCCTGATTTTTGACAGGTATTCCTATGATTTCTCCATGCTTGTGAGTGCCTCTGACTTTATCCATAATGCCGAAATGGATTGTCCCATTGGCTCTCATATTCATGCATGCACATGCAAATCTTAACACCTCACTTGCTACTTTTGTTTGCAGCCTTTTTGAGTCTAGTTTGTGCGCAGTCTCCAGTGACTTATATTCATGACATGGATTGATCAGGTTTTCAATTCCTGTCTCTGGAGGAAGCACATTGTGCCTCACATACCTGCAGTCCTTTTCAGGCTGATCAAATTTCCGATAGTCACAGAAAGACAAAGCTAGTTCCGTAGAGGCTGAGTTGTCACTGCATGCTGTAGGAATATTCTCAGTCTCAACTCGGTCACAAGGTTCTTGTGAACAATGTTTTGGCTCTTGTCCTAAAACTAACACATTTTCTTTTTTGTCATTTCTACCTTTACCACAAGAATCACTTTTATTTTTCCTTTTTTCCTGTTCTGACTTCACAAGCTCATCCCTTTTCTTCAGCAGAAGCTCAGTTTGGCCACTTCTCATTCCAATTGTGGCGCTGAAGTATTCCCTTGGCAGAGTTGTGAGAACTGGTCCTGTCACCTCCTCCTCCTTCAGTTTGTCTATGTAAATTTGTTTTATTCCAATGCATCTCAACCAGGAGCTCACATGAGTTTCTGTCCAGCTGTCACAGGACAGGTTACGCCATTCTGTAGAACAAAATGTTAAAATAAATCAAATCTTGTTACTGGGTACTTTCATCAGTCACACGATTTTCATCGTGTCCCTCTCTTCATTTGAGAAAAATAGAGACTGGAAAATTAAACATAGACAGGTTTTATACTGTTAGTTGTTTTGTATCATAAAGTCAGTGTGTCTAGGTGTAAAGCATCAGTTGACCCTAGTTATAGTATAAAAGCATATAAAACATACATTTTCACAAGTATGGTGGTATTAGGCAATGCATCTTAAGATAGCTGCATCTTTTATATTTTTATACTTTTTTTTTTTATACTTTTATACTTTTGTATTTTTGACATCCTCAACCTCCACTATCAGGTACACACGCACAGTTTTTGTTGAAAAAGAGCACAGGTGCACATTTGTATTTTAATTTATTTTTTGTTCCTTATTGTGGTTTTCTTTGCCTTTAACTTCTGTGATCTTCTGTGCCAGTTCAATGAAATCTTGTTCATTATACGTACTTGGGGCGTAAAGTGGATGACAATAAAGTTCTTTGAATCTGAATCTGAGATTTGTGGGTGTTTGTTTGGTACTGTCAGTTGTTGTTGTGGTGCTCTAAATATAATGCACTCCAATCAACGGGCAGCTCCACACATAAAGGGAGGAAAATCAGCTGCTGCATTGACATCTGTGGGTTGAGATATTCAACCTATACCATGCCCTTATTTCTACTGCACTGCAGTGATGTAGTGCAACATTTCGTACTCACCCATCTCTGAAGAACTGCTGTCCATTCTTATGGATATCCCTATGGACAAATAAAACCTCAGCTTTAATACTTATGTTCTACTGTTGTTTTGCGAATCATACTATGCAAAAGATCACACTTACCATGTGCAGCAGAAGACCGCAATTTTTATATCATTGTTGATCATGTATTATTCTTTCCATGTCTCTGTTGGTGACAAAGCAGCTTTAGCACAACTTAATTTTCCAAAATTGTCTATTGTGCTATCTTACAAAATCTTATACATTTTCATGTTTTTACATGTGAAACCCAGCAAATGTTATAATTCATCCTCTTGAAGTTATAACTCATGCACACGTGTCAAGTTACTGTACCAGCAGGAAATGAATTTCTAGGTCGCTGACTAATTTGTACTTACAAGTTTAAAATTATTTTATCCCTATCACCTACCTGCCCTGCTGGTTAGGACTTACAGGTTACATTACTGTTAGGCCTATCAAAGATAACTGGTCAGAATAAGGGTAAGGTGTGGGTCAGGTTAGGCATCTTAAAACAACTGGTTAGGGTTAGGGATAAGGTTTGGAGGTAAATAAGGGGAAACACATCAACAGGTTGACAACAGCAGTGTTACAGTGTAGGGGACAAGAGACAAAGCAAACAAAGCTTTGAAGAGTTTTGAAGTTTAGTAACTAGTGGGTGCCAACATAAAACCAAAAAATATAAAATTTGACTTTTTCCACTGAAGCCAGTGGAGGAAAAATAAATCTCTTATCTCCTCCTGATGTGTCCAAGGCTTATACTTGAAAAAATGAGCAAAAAGTTAGTGTTCATATTAGACTACTGTGGTTCTGTCCTTCTTAAACCACTAAAACCACACCCTGTACTGATATGCAGCTTTTAATTGTTGTAGCCAAACTACTTTTATCTGGTGTGTCACAATGTCTCCACCCGAATCATGCGTTTCTCTGGGTTCATATGCACTTTGTCGCAAATAAAAAAATAAAAAAAACTAACACAGAAACCATTAAAATGATCATCTGGTTCACTACTTTTATCAATCTTTTACTTGAGTGAGTCTCTTCCCGAGTGGTAAGATTAGATAAGATTATCTGGCTTCACATTAAACAGCCTCAATTTGATAAACAAAAGACAGTGTAATACTGGATTTAAGCTACAGACTTGAAAAGACAGATGGCTTCCAGCTGCTGCCACAGCCTGATGATAAAAAGAAAAAAATCAAACTGAAGTGAGTAACTTGGTTTAGTTTCTTCATGTTTCTGCATGTAGCATTGAACTTTGAAAACTATCAATGGGCACTTTTTCTTGAGGTTATCTATAAATTAAGCTTAATAAAACCCACAAACATGGATCCCCAGCAGCCTCTGAGATTTGTGGGATGTTTGTTTGAAACTAAGTGATTTAAGATTTAATAGTTTAGATAACTCATCGCACTTACCAGTGTTCTAATCTCGTAGGCAGACTGTATTCACCCCCCAACTTCCTGAAGTTGTTGACGCAGTTTTGGGTTTGTGCAGTGCAGCGTACACCAGGCTCTCTTTTTCTCAGTTTTTTTTTTTTTTTTTTGGTGTCTCTCTCTCTAGCTTGATCCTGAAATATGTCTGTTTGTTACTGTTAAATATGTCTTAGTCTTGACTAAGAGGATGTTTGTGCTGGATTGTGCTGGATATGTCCCAGAGATGATCTCATGCTTTGGGTCAGCTTAAGCTTGAGCAACTCTACTTAGGCTGAGTTACAGAACAGAAACCAATAAAAAAAAACGAAAGTTTAGGAATAGAAACTGAGCAGAAATCTGAAACCTGACACCAACGCAGCCCTGCCCAGAGAGAATACATGGTAGAGGAGGAAAAGATTTTGAAACAACAATTCCTATGTGCATTTGAGAACAATAGAGACTGGAAATTTTTTTTTTTACTAGAGACTCCAAAATACCGCAGGTTTCCAGTGGCAGGGACTGTAGGTGGTCTGTTGAACTACATCTCTTCTTTAAAAGCAACATTGACTCTCATTATAAAATCCTCAACTCAATCCTAAAAATCCTAAAATCCTAAACTCAAGTGCATGTACACATTCATCATAGGGATCCTTTGTGCCCCTCTTTAGAAGCAGTAATATAAATATGAATAAATGCAGAAGGCATACTTGAGGAAGATAATTTTTTAAGGGTTCATTAGTAGTGTTCTTCTATTTGAGTTAATAGAAAAATGAGGAATAAATATTACGCATGCTTGGTTGTTCGAAATTCTGTCCAGATGCCAGATGATCAGATAAAGGAATGAGATCGGTCTTATCCTTTCATTTGCTCCTCCACAGAAGTTAAAATAAACAGGTTTTGATTTTGTAAACAGTCATAAGGAGGCTAAACAAAATTCCAGTGAATCATAAATCATACTGCTCATACACTGAGCAGTGAAATCTAAGCTCATAGAAACTTTATGAAATACTGAGTCAGTTTAAGAGCTAAAAACTAAAGAAGTCAAATACAACAGTCCTGCAATAAATCCTGTTTTGTTGGATTCGGTTTTGGTTTCAATGTTCAGTTTTTGTTGAAACTGTGTTATAGAGGTGTTGATTCAACTGTAAGATCATCTGGAGGATGTAGTTTTTGGTATATTATAACCTTCATGGAGGAGGATTTATTGAAAGACGTTGTATTTGACTGTGTTACAACCGAGTGTAAATCTCTTGGGATTTTATTGTGAAAGAGATGCAGAATCTCTTAAGTAAACCAAGAAGGTAACGTCTTCCTTTAAACCCATGTAAATAACTTTAATGTTAGCATGCCAAGTGAAATAAGGCACTGAAAGTTTGCTGTTTATTGTCCAGATAGTCGTTCTTTGCTTACTTGCTGGGGAAAATCATCAAAGGGCCGAGAGTCACAGTGCCACAAACCATCATATCTAAAAGAGTCAAAATGTTTTTACAAGAGCATTAGTCAGACTTTTGCACACAAATCCAACAGGTCATCAAAATGTAAGGTATAGAAATGTAATGAAACGCTGATCTCTTCCGATAGCATACTTGCCTTTGACTGATCTATGGCGACAGATAGTGTCACAACACTGACACACCCCAACATGTCCATCCAGGTTTTTCCATCTGAAGAGAGAGAAATACTTAAGTTTGTTTTGTCTCACATGTACTGTTGTTTTCTATCAGTTTTAACTGAACATTTAAGTAAACATCACCTTGGTCCTTAGGTTTATCCATAATTGTTTTTTTTTTTACTTTGCATTGCACAATACACTCACTGAAGCTCAGACTGGTTAAACACAAGACCGTCAAAATTAAAACACATTCCACAACTCTTGTCCATTAGTTTACTATTTAAACATAATTTTGGTTTGCAGGCCTATACATTTTACCTGCGTATAAACATGTGCATAAAATCACCTTGAATGTGTGTAATTGCAGACTTTGTTCACAGTGCTGCTCTTCCACATTTCAGAAGTAGCCTTCATTTGGCAGGTGATATATATCTAAAAAGGGAGGAGACCACAGCATAATCTTTATAAAACCTCACAGCATTTGCAAACATTTTAAATCATGCAGGATGTAAGTGGCTCACTGAATTCCGTGGATCACGGTGGAACAGGAAGGCATCAAGCTGCAGCTGAAGCGAGTCAGCCCTCGTTCTGGGTTTGAACAGCGTGTTTGATCCTCCCACTTTTGCATCAGAGACACACCTGACAAAAATAATTTCCTCAGAGATGACAAAGGCCAATGGTTCAGTAAGAGGTGCATATGCAATTTGTTTTTTGCATTTAATTTACAGTACATCTTGATATGTGCTCTCTCATGAATGAATTCAAAAGCCAATTTGAAGTGTGATGATGTGTACTGCTGCTCTTACCCATGGTTTTCAATGAAGTAGTATCTGGGGACTGATGTTGCGTCAGGTGTCAGAGTGGCAACACAGCTGTCGATAAAGAGTCGTCTTTGTCCTGCATCGGGACCAGTGTAAGAGGCCTCGAGGTGCAGGAGATCTCCAAGGTAGAAGACACTGGAGAACATCTCACTTTTCCAATCATCTACATGTAGACAATAAAAAAAAAAAAATCACCACATGCATATTTATCAGGAAATGCTATAAGAGCCAGCTTTTAGAGTCTGCACGTACCGGTCATAAGCTTCAAGGAGAAAGCAGGGTGCCCTGTTGAATACTGTGCAGAAGTGGAGATGGTCAGTGGCTGCTGCTGAGTGTTGCTGCTCACAAAGTGTGTTCTGTTCCAAAAGGTAAACAAGTCAGCCATTATGAAAGAGCCATAAAACAGCAAACGTGTCCTCAGTTTACTGGACAGTTATTTAAATTTTACCTTTTATAGATACAGGAAACAGGGACAACAGCATGGCTCATCCTTGTGATGCCATGGTAACTGGCAGCTGGTGAGAACATCAACTTGTTTGAGTAGGTCACAGAGTCCTCAGATATCTGCAGATGAACATTAAAAACAAGATGAACATTTAAAAAAGTGAACTTTCAGTGTGTCAACATTTTCACCTGAACAACTACAGACAAATCCATTGATGTGGCTCTGAGAAGCATTAACAACTTACAGTTAATTTGGAGCCACACTCTTGCAGCCCAGCTTCAATGACGTATTCTGTGTCACTAACCGCAACAGCTCGACACTGACTGCTCTCTGAATGCTCAGCTTCTCCCAAAAAAAGGTCTTCAGGAGACACGGGATGTCCGTTTTTATACAGGTCAGCATTTACCACAACGATCATGGACACTTCTGTGCATTGTAACCGAACAGTGGGGCCATCACCGGGCAGTGGTCTGCTGGTGTTTTCTGCTTGGGTTCTCACTCTAGCAGATTTAAATTCCCTTCCTTCAGCATCAATCATGGGACCATCTTTTAAAGTTCGAATGGCATCTGTAACGCCAAAAGCAAAGGACAACAGCAGCACCAGAGAGGCCGAGTAACCTGCAATTGCCATTTTTCTGGAAATGTCCTCCCAGTATCTCAAACGCTTCTTGGTTCGGACCAAATATATCACCTGGAGAGGACAGCTGGAAGCAATTGACTCATTAACTGATGTTAGAAGAAGCTGCTTATTTGTTAAGCATCAATATTGAAATTACCAAGTCCTGAATCCTACTTAATGGATTGTTAGTGTATTTGTTGCCCTATTTTGTCATGAAGTCATTTCTAATAGATTTTTGCATAAAAGTTTTTATTTTTTTAAGGTTTGGTACATGGCAGAAAATGCACATTTTGGCACATTTAGTGTTTAAAATCTGTCCCTAAAAACACTGTGTTTGCTAAACCAAACCAACAACTCTGGACTTTCACAGCTTTGAACCAGAATGATCTCACAACATATGACACAGGAACATTCCCACATCTATACTTCCTCTGAAACATGTTTGAGGTTATGACTTATTTCATTATCTTATTGTGCGATGTTTTGGAGCCTCCCCACACAGCTGTACTGTGAATTATCACTTCATTTTTGTTTTTGCCAAACAAAGAATGGTATGGTCTGATTGATCACATCAGTTAGACTCTACTCTCATATGCTTCTGTCCACCTACCAAAGTTTAAAATCCAGTCCAGAATCGTTGTTTCATCCAACATTTGGGCAGAAGAAATACTGTACCACGATTTTAACCAAACCATATTTCTTGCTTAATGATTTTGAATGTTTTGAAATCAGTTTTAGGCTCAGTTTGCTCTCAAAGTTTGATGTGGTCCAAGTAAAGCAACTGTTGCTCCATTTGATCAGCATGAAGTAAGAGTGGATTTGGGACATGCCATACATTCTGCAGCATCAGCTTTACCTGCCTGAAGCAACAAGTTTACACTGCACACTTTTGTGCTTGCAGTCAGCCCTAAAATCTGTTCTCTCACGTCCATTGTTCTGTCAAATCAAACACAAGCTTAGTTTAATTGTTTATTATCTCTTTGGGCCATCTGTATCTGACAGGTCAGATTCAATAGCAGTTGCATTTGACACCAAAGTCACATCCAGCTTAGCCTGAGCAGGGGGGCTGATGTCACCAGGGGCTGCTGTGGTGTTATTGTCCAGAGCTGCAGGCTTTGATTTCAGTGTGACCTCAGCAACTTTATTTTCTGCATCTCCATCTATAAATAGAGAAACAAATTTCAAGTTTTCCATATTTCAGAACTGAAATAAATAAACTCTTGTCACACCTTACCTTCTGTTCCACTTTCATCCTCTTTACTCTCCTCCACCAGGTCTGGTGGAGATGGTGTCCCAGGAAGCTGTTCCTTCTCCAGAACTGGTAAAGGGGAGGAGGGCAAGGGGAAACCCATATTAAGATCTTTTTTGCTGAATCATTAACACAAAACCAAACCCAACGTTCTGAGCAAAAAAAGTCATTTATGGCCAAAAGAAAGTAAATTAAGCAAAGAAAAATAACTTGTTAGGATGGTTGAGAGTCACTTACCAACTCTGTCCATTCCACTTCTCCATTGGCTGCCGTACAGAGCAGGTCTGCTGATTTTATTGAGAACAGGGGGGAGCTCTTCCACAGGCAGAGGCCCACTTTTCTGTTTAGCTGGCAAGACCAGCATTGGACCCACACTTGCCTCCTGCTCCCACACTAACAAACAGACATAGATATATAGTGTGATGCAACTTTACACTTACTGCAAGTCCAAACCCATGTATAAAGCCTGACATCTAGTGGTGAAGACTTAATTGCTCATCTAAAACCGGCTGGTTGTGGTTCCAGGTGTTGCCACGGGACATCATCTGGAACCAAGACCAGTCAATGTCAGTCAATAAGGACTTTTTCCCCATGATAAGATGACTAATATCTATAATAAATCGTACCTTTATTTTTCTTCAAGCCACTTCTCCATAAGGCTTCGGGTTCATCAGGCTTTCCAAACCCACGAGGGCCAAACTTCCCAGGGCTGCTGGGCTTTCTGTGGGTTTGGCCAACTTCATTTTGGCTTTGACAATATCCACATAGGTAGTCATTACCGTCAGCTGACCACCATCTGAAAAGGACTGACATTTTTCAGTACACACATTGAGTGTAATTGTGACCTTTCACATGAGATAACACTTGCCTTCCGTTTACAAACGTGCAGGCCTTATGTGGTGCCTCTGCATCATTTACCGGAACAGCATTCAGGTGACATGTGATGTACAGCTGTGGAGGAAAAAAAAGCAAATGTGATAAAACTCTACATGTGCAGTTATGACTTAAACCAATTTGAAATACAGTCTCACCTCTCCTCTGTCCTCATTATGAAACCTGAAGGCATCAATGACCAACTGGAGCTTGTCATCTTGTGTCCTGGGTAAGAAGTGGGACTTTGAACCAAGAAGCTTGGAGTCGACCAAACAGCTATGAAAGGAGAAAAAAAAAAAAAAAAAAAAAAAAACTAAGACTACTGCACATATACCGAAAGAATACTAAATTTTACTTTTCATCAGTGTTCTTTCTTCAGACTCAACTCATGGAGGAGGGAAAAAAAACATAAATCAGACAGGACCTAAATCTAATAACGTATGAAAAAGTAACACCAGATCTTGCTAAAATGGTAACTAGTCCAGCTTAACAGTAGCATTTGTTAAACATCATCTTGGTTTGATGTGGTAAAACTACCATTAAAAAAAAAATGTATTTGAAAATTAAATGAGCTCATTAGTTCATAAGGAGACAACAGCTGACAGTGGATTACCACATTGTGTTTGTAGATACTGCTTTTTTCCGTGTGCAGTTTAAAGGTTTGTGTACAGACTGACCATGAAAAGGCCTGAAAAGGCATAAAATCAAGGTCTTACAATTTAGTCACATTTCAGCTAATAGTGTGCAAACTGTGTGTAGTTGCTGCTCTCTGCCTTTGTAACACAGCCTCCAGCCTCAACAGATGAGGGGTGGGGTACAGAGGTCTGTTAAGCTCACTTCTTTCCGTCTCCACACCCAAGATTTCTCATTTCAAGCCTTTAGTCTTCAGACCAAACCAACCGACACCGCCTCATGTACATCAGCTGATGTTTTGTCAGACTTCAGCTTCCTCAGAAGCCACAAAAAAAAAAAAAAAACAATTTCTTGCATATGTAGTACTACTCAGACCTGTAAAGAGACTGATATGAGGATTTTCTCCTTAATTTAAAGTTGCAGCCTATAAGTGTTTCAAGCACTCACCCATTTTCAACAAATACGTATCTGGGAACAGAGTATATGTCTGGGCTGAGTGTAGCCACACAGCTGCTCACAAACACTCTGAGCCCCATGTGATGTCCAACTCTGACAGAGGCCTCGAGGCTGATGGGCTCACCGAGGTAAAACACGTTAGAGCTTCTCGTGTACAGCCAGTCATCTGAACAGAAAAAAATAAATAAAAATTCAAGTAAAGCATGACTGAGAGGGAAAAAAAAAGGGAAGTGAATAAAACCCACTTGTCATGATTCGCAGGTCAAACTCCAAGGTTTCCACTGCAGCTTGGGTAGACATGAAGGGAATCCAGGTAGGTGTGAGGGAAGAACTGGACAAACTGTACTTCCTAAGAAACAGAAAACAGGTATTGAGTAGTGAAGCACTGCCCAGTGATCTTCAAAAATGTGCTTTAAAAGGCAGGCTGACCTTTCATAATGACACTCAATTGGAACTACAGCCTCATCCATTCGAATCAGCCCATCTGGAGAGGCCACAGGGGAGTATATGAGGAGGTTTGTGTAGACCAGAGAGTCTTCAGTCATCTGTGGATCAGAGAGAGATAGATGTATTAATGTGTTAGTATTGTTTGAAATGCAAAAAATTCACCCAGTTACCCAGTGTTTGGTGCCGCAGTCCATTAGTCCAACGATGATCCTGTACTCGTCTCCTGACGATGCTGTAGCTCTGCAGAAATCATTGTGCTCCACTCCGAGGCGTAACTCATCATTGTTCACAGGCGCTCCAACTCCAAACAAGTCAGCTTTGATCACAATCTCCAACAAGTCTGGATGGCAGGTCACTCTGACAGTATTTACCTGCTCTCGTTCCTCAGCTGGAGCCTTTTGTTGCTCATGCACAGTGTGTTTGGGACTCTGTCTCTGAAACAAAGCATGTTCTGTGTACTGTACTGGTGGTAAAGCAGAAGACAATTGAACACAGATTCCTGACAAAAGGAGTCCAGCAAGGAGGTTAACCCTGAAAAACAAGGTCTCCATGAATGTCACTCGAAACAGCAAACTGGTTCAGACTGCAAAAACTCCTTTCTGACCCACAAGGCAGCAAACCAGTGGAGCATTTAAAACTTGATGAAAACAACCAGCCTCATCAGAGCAGAGCTGCACACCTGAGTCCAGTTGTCTACCAATCAGCTTTCAATTGGGCACAGAGTCTAAAAGCTGAGACAAAAATCAGATTTGAACGTAGTCACAGGGGATTTCACTAAATATATCCATTTAAAAATCTACACATATTTGATAGCATATATTATTTCAATTTATGTCCAATGTGAAACCAAAGTGCATCATCATGAAAAGTAGCCGCCTGAAGTTGGGGTGTGTGAGAAAACAACTGATAACGATCCCTCAGTTGCTGTTGACTGTCTCTGAACTACTGAACTACTTTCAGATTGATCTTGTCCCCACCAGACGTTTCCAGTGACACAAAGTGAAAGTGATTTTTTTTTTAAAAATCTTCTGCTTTTTACTAAAATCAAAACCTGGATTGTTTAAAGCTGTCACGGGATTTACAGCTCAGATTATTGACACACATGTTCCCTCTCATGCTGTGTAACAAAGCTCTCCATACAAAATGAGATTTAAATATTTTATTGTTTGAACAATGTTTACATTTCTAATAAATACTCAGGGTGAGTTTAACTTTACACTTAAGGGTTGTGCGCCCTGGTGGCTGAAGGCTTTAATGTCTGAATCTTGACATCCTGAATCTGAGCAATATTTAACGTGTACAACACCAACCAGTTTTAAGTGAAGTCGTACCTTTGAGGTTCTCTTCCTGCTCTGACGCAAAGAACAATAGAGAGAGGCTGTCCACAAAGTCTCACAGAGGCTGAAGGAAATAGGAGGAGTACATCATGACTTCGTTCTGGTGCATCTTAGCGCTCTTATAACTGAAAAAAACAAAAACAAAAAAACATGAAGATGAATTTGGCATACACCCTTGTTTTCATTCAGCTCTTTGAAGGTAAGAAAAATTTTACTTGCCACTTACAAAACGATGTAAACTGATTTATTGTGACTCTAAACAAATGATGTCTGAGTTTAGCTGATTTTGAAACATCTCTATCTTGACATTAACATTTTCCCCATGTTTTAATTTACTGGGAGGCTATTTTGACTTAAATTATAACATCAGGAGGCTCAATATAACAAGTCTGTGTGTTTACCACTTTCATCATCTTACTTTTTGCAAATTAGCTGTAAACATTTAGGTTGTGAGGTTGTGTTTAAAGACCTCACTAAACAAACACTAGCCTTACGAATATTTAGTTATAAATCAAAGTATTGGACAAATAGAAATTGTGACCTGATGATGGCAATAGAGGAAAAGCCTGATTATCAACAAAGTGAAGTGAGAAGGTAGAAAATGAAACCAAATTTCATGGTCTTCCATCCAACAGCTGTCAAAACATTTGACTTAAAACTAAGACTGTTAGCAGACAGAAAAAAAGCAGAAAAAAGAGGATCAGTAAATTAGGATTTTAACAGACCAACATCACCATCCATAGAGCTTTGCATCTCTGTTAAGTGTGTAGTTTTACCAGGACTTGACGCAGAGTTTTTTTTTCTTCTCCAGCCTATGCAGAGTTAATGTTCAGGCGTCTGAACAACAATGAGTCACTGGAGCTCACCTGTTCCCTTCGGCAAGACCTCGGCAGCCTGAGGGGCCTCCACCTGTACCACCGCAGTGCCCAGAGCCAGACCACCGTGCTGTCCATGACCGAGGGCGGCGAGCTCAGGGTCGACCCGGAGCACAGGGGGCGTCTGCAGCTCTGTGGAGGACTGGACTCCCTGCAGGTCAATGTGAACTTAACCCACTTACAACAAAGTGACACAGGACTCTACATGTGGGAGCTGAGCTACAGAGAGAAGGACAGCACTGAGCTCATCCTCAGTGCTCAAAAGGTTTTCTTGTTGGTTGAAGGCGCTGGTATGTGGTTAAAACATCTCACAACACTAACACTCTGCTGCAATTTAATCTAACCAGTCCCCGTCTGTTCGGGTTTTTAATGTGCATTGATGTGTGTTTGTGGTGCAGGGAGGCCATGCCGGTGTTCTCCCAGTTACCCCATTCTGCTCCTGACTGTCTCTGCAGCAGCAGGGCTTGTTGTGCTCACACTCAGCTGTCTGGCCACAGTGAAATGTGTGAGTATTTACACAAGGTTTTTTAATGGATGTTAGTGAACCTAACCTCTTTAATGCGCATTGAACATTATAGGCAACTGCGCAAGTTGATCACTGTGGCACATCTCACACCTGACATCAGATGGGACATCAGATGATCTCTTTCTAAACCTAAAACAAACAAACAAATAAAAACGGTGACATGAAGCATAGACAGTTACAAGAGGGGTTGACAATTTTTTTCACTTTAAAGACAATACTTTTTGTCTAGTGAAATGAAGCAGGAATAAAATTCAGCAGGAACAAAATCACAAGAGGCATTACTCTGCTACACATGCACAAACATCGACAGAACTTTAAGCTGCAATTGTCTGCAATCATTGTGGTTCATTTTTACGGCAAAAATGACAAAAATTCTCTGGTTCCAGCTCCTCAGATGTAAATACCTTTTTACTTTTTCATGATTGTAAAGTGAATATTTTCTGGGTTTTGGGACTCTGGGAATATGTTTTGGCATGTTCTAGACCGCAAGACAACAATAGACAGAATAATTGATAATTAAAATAAGCATTAGTTGCAGCCGTTTTTTGGGGGGGCGGGCAAAGCACCATAGTTACACACCATAAAGCACCATAGTTACACACACTGGGGCTTGAGGCCCTGAGCAAAAACATCATTTCACACTGAACATAAAATTTCTTTCTAATCACAAGTGAAATAATTTTTTGTTGTAGGTAAAGACGAGGCATCATCATAGACAACAACAACCTTCTGCTCCTATCTATGAGGAAATGAGCTGGAAGCGGCAGAGCACCGGAATCCCTCAAAATAACAACGAGCCCTCCCCACATCTGGAGGAAGACAACCCCCCTGTGTATGCTAACCCCAACATCCGGCAACCACAGGAGCATTATTACGCCTGTCCCAGACAGCTCGCCCTCAGAGCCTGATGTGACTTTTAATACTGATCTAATGGTACAGTGAACACATACAGGAAATAGCACCCACTTGGCTGCAAAAATAAGATGAGAGCTGCAGAGCAACACGTGTCACTCATGGTGACCACTCATACAGGAAATAAGCAAGATCTGAGTGTGGAGGAGCAAATGCAGAGAGACAAGCACCAAATAATCAAAGGGCAAATTTTTAACAGCCAAGAAAAAAAAAAGCTATTTTATTAATATTTGAAAGAAGCTCAATAGTTCATGAAAACATTTGTTTCGGTGCATGTCATTTAACAATCACATTCTATGAGGAGAAAGAGATATACAGAGAGAAAAAAATAAAACATTACAAGCCACTGACTTCTCATTAAATCTCAGTACAGACATTTTTTACTTAATATTTCAAAAAAAAAAAAAAAAAAAAAAAAAAAAAAAAAAAGCAAAACAACAGCAAAAAAAAAAAACAGCCCTAATCCCATACCCCCGCCCCACCCTCCAAAAAACCTTAACAACTGAGAAAAAAAAACCCTTGAGGGTGACAGGCTAGAATCCCACAGTGCTAAAGAGTGAGACGCTCATTGGTTTTAGGAATACACAGCATGGCGATGTAGCGCTAGGTCAATCTGAATCAGGGGCAGGAAGCTGGAGGCAGAGGGCTCGACATCAATCACCTCTCCACCCCCTCCCTCCACCCCCTTAAAAAAAAAAACAAAACAAAACAAAAAAAAAAAAAAAAAACGCATTGGATCCCAAAAACCCCTGCAATAGGTCAGCCACTTAAGAAGTAGGCCATAAAATCCCCATCTTCCGCCCCTCCCCAACCCAACACTTGTGCATAGTTTCATGATCCTTTACAACCAGTTTAACAAACATCCTCCAAAATGTGAAAAAAGTTCCACAAAAAAGTCTGATTTATCTATTAATAATACCCGCTGTGGGAGAATGAAAGAGAGAGAGACAGAGAAAGAGGAAAGAAAGAGTAATGCACAATGTTCCTGATTCAGTCAGGACGGGACCTCATTAAGAAAACACAATAAAGATTCAAACATACAGCATTTTGCATGTTATTCACTGTCTTTCTTCTTTTTTTAAACAATCAAAACCATTGACCTTTTTTTTTGTTTTTAAATGTAAAGCAATTTTTATATATAGATTTATATATAAAGCACTCCATTTTCATTTAAAGTCCATTATTTGGTTATTATGTAACTGCTACGGATTTAGAAACAAAGGTATTTTCTCTTCTTCTGAAATCCATAACTTTCAGTGCTTAAAATTGTTTCTTTTAAATCATCCTTTTCTTTTTACTCATCATAAAAATGTACATTAAAATGGCGTGGAGTTGGTACTCTGGAACCCTGGCCTTCCTGAGACAAGATCCACTTTTTCGTGTGTGTGCAAGATAGTGAGCAATTACGTCTTTTTTTCTTTTCTTTTCTTTTATATAAAGGAAAAAAATATATATAATCAACATAAAACATACAGGCTTGAGATAGTCCATGAAATCAACATTAACACAGAACAAAGAAGGTTAAACAGAACAAGACAACACTGTTCAATCCCAGAGTTCTGAAAGTAGCACAATAAATCTTCATTCTGTGAAGTGTTGTGTTGCACTTTTTTTTTTTAAATGGAAGCATTTGTCCTTTTTTTTTTCTTTTTCCAACATTCCCATGGTTTAATTCCTTTGTGTTGCAGATTTATTTACCGTAGTTTTTTTGAACTCCAGAAAAAAACAAAGTGTTTGTAAACTGTCAGTGGCCTTGCAGGAAAACAAATGACAACATGAGTGAATTGAACAAAAGTGAAAACAGAACGAAAGCTAACAAACCAAAAAGGTAGGCACCTCTGAAATGAGCCCTAGAAGCCAAGGCTCAGTCTGATGTCTTGTCCTTCACTCTCTCCGTTGCTCAGATTTAGGAGAGCTGAAGTCCTTCTACCTCAATCTATGGCCACAGGTCTGCAAAATACTTTTTTTACTGCATTTTTTTTTATACATATGTGATTTTTTTTTCAGTTTTCATGTTTTTTTTTAGGTTTATAGTCCAAAAAAATGGTGCAATACTCAATTATGATCCATACTTTCTTGGATTATTCCACAATGAAAGCCACTAAGGTAGATAAACATTACATTTTAAAAACACACTTATTTTAGTCCTTGAGTAAACATTTACACATGAACTGTCCCCGTCTCCCCTCAGTACTTGTATCATGTTGTTCGTTTAGCTGGATGAGGGGTGAGGCCGACACTCAGTGCAACGCTAGAGGCTAGTAACAATTAACATCAGAATATATTTTTGACAAGCAAAAAGAAAAAAAAAACAAAAAACAACAAAATCAACAACATAAGTATACTGAATTGAAAAGAAACACGAGGCAGAGATTCCTCCGCTGTAATCACGAGCTCTCATACGTATTTTCACCTCACGCACTAAACATTCATACAACATACAGTACAAGCAGCCTTGTGCAAACACTCAAATACAACAGATGTAAATTTGCCTTTATATCGATCTTTGTTTTCAACAACACTCGTATTTCAAATTTGATTCACTCTGAACCGATGTTATCAAAAATCTCTGAAGTGTATGAATGAGACAAAAAAACCACTACAAAAGTGTTCACATTACATTATTGGCGCTTCTTTTGATTCAAGTATTTGTTTTCATTATTTTGTATTACTCTGATATGTTTATGATCTTGTTTTCTGGGAAATACAATGTTGAGGAGGATACACAGGGTAAGGGCTGAAGCCAGGGCAGGGGGAGGGGAAAGGGCTTAGGCTAAGTGGAAAACAGAGAAATCCAGCCATATACACGCATACACCCAATTGTATACTCTTGGTTGTATACTGTATATGAACTAGCATGTGCATATTCAACCCAGGCCTTTGTTTTTTAAAGAGATTTGCTAATTCAAATCTTTTTGGGGCCCCTGCTCCAGAACCCTTGTCTGATCCATGATTGAGAAGCATATTTTGCTCGAGCTCCAGTTGCCTTTGAGTCGATGTGACTTAAAAAAAAAAAAAGAAAAAAAAAAGAAAAAGGGAGAGAGCATCCAATTTCCAACACTAGATAAGGGTGCAGGCGAGGGGTGTGGGAGGGGGCGGGGCTCTCAGTGCTGGTGCTGCGCCAAGAAATCCAGGGCACATCTGAGACTCAACCTCCGTCCCTGTCACCCATCCTCCCTGTTCCGCTCAACTCCCCACTTCAATGCCAGTTCCTTGATTCAAGTCCAGTGTGGAGTAAATGCAGATTTTCAGGAACAAACAAACAACACAGGCAAAAGTGATTGTTTTGTTGAATGACGCGAGTCTTAAGCAACTCTGGAAGAAGGCAAATCCCCTAAGTTTTAAGACTTGGTACCAAACTTGAGGTGTGTCCCTGTTTCTGCTGATACGCTGGGTCCCCTGCTTGGACCCTGACCCCAAAGCCAGATGTGCAGAAATGACCTGTTTTTATATATATATATATATATATATATATATATATATATATATATATATATATATATATATATATATATATATATATATATATATATATATATAATATATATATATATTATATATTATATATATATATAGGCTGGCGCCACCTTCGGGTTGGAGATCCAAAACAAACCTCCTGGATACAGCTTCCCCACATGTGGCCCGGAGAACGAGCCTTGATGGGGTGAGAAGGCGGCAGCTTGCAGAGACACAGAACACAGACATCTCAGCCTCAAAGTGCACAGCTGAAACAGACCTTTTTTTTGTAGTTTCTAGTTTTTGCGAAAACCTTGATGATAAAGAAAAAGATAATGTTTTTGGTTTTTAAAGAGATGTACCCGATGTGACCCATAAACAGTGCACAGACACATACAGGGACCACCCCCCACCCCACCCCTCCTCCTGCAGCCTGGTTCTTCTCCACTAAATTTCCTGTCCCCTGTTGGTGAAAGACCAGCACCAATCATCTGTCCTGCCCTTCTACTCCTCAAGCCTGCACGCCCCTGCAGCAATAAAAGGAATTTAAGTCATCACACTAAAGATAAATTAGGATGTGGCAAAGTGTAAGAAGATATTGGAAAGATAAAATGGCACAAGACTGAAGAAGTTTGCCAACCACTTGTGCCTCCAGCAGGTCAATTAGTGTCATCTAGTAGCTCTGTCCACACAGTGGGAAACTAAACCCTTGAAGAGAGGTTCTCTCAGTGTCCCCTACATTTTATCTGGGGTGGGGTTTCAAGGGAAGCTGCCTGGTAGTAAAGGTTGAGAGATAAGTGACGATTGGCAGATGTGGGCGATGGCTGTGATTTTCTAGATGGCTGTGAACAAACACCTCGTTGTCTTTGCATAGAAATGGAAGGCTGTTGTCAGTTGAGGTGGTTCTAAGCGTAACTGAGTGCTCCCAGAGTTAAACATAAAGCACCAGTGTGAGTGAGGCGCATCAACATTAAAGGAAGTGTGTGCTATGAGACAACATACGAGTAGAGGTCTGGTGCCCCAGGATGGATGGAGGAAGTCGGCTCACCTTCCTGTAGAGGACCTTTGACAACACAACCTTTCCTCACTTGAGTTGACTCTTCAAACCCCCTGTCTGACTCCAACATAACCTGACCTCCCCCCACCTTCCTTTTCTACTGAGATCTGCAGTGTATTGTATGGCCTTGCTGCACGGCGGAGGCGTACCTCTAAACTACACACTGGTTCTGCCTCTGAGGCAGTGGGAGGGGCAGGAGAGAAGCTGAACACTGCATAAAGACCAATATTTAAAAAGCCATGAAATCACCATCAGAAAACAATCGTTAACTATATCATCAATGATAACAGCAACAATATCAGCAAACGTCTTACAACAATAAAATAAAAATGCACACTGGCAATTCCATAAGTGAAACCAAGAAAAAAAAAAACACATCAAACGCCTCCATCTCTGGCTCAAGTGATCCTTGCAGGAGAGAGACAGAGAGAGAGTGGAAGTGGAGGTTGCTGAGGACAGACTCTGGCGCAGCAGTAGTAGTAAATTTAATACACGTGGGCCAGTTCTGAAAGAGCTGCTCTTGGCCTGGAGGCCCAAAGGGAAGGTGGGGGCGAGGGGAAGAGGAGGGAAGCCAGTCTGTAGGGATCCGCAGGGAGGCAGCGAGCGAGTGGGGTGAGGGCTGCCGCAGAGCGCTGCACTCTGCAGCAGGCAGGCACTCAGTGGCCACACTATCACACAGGTTGGCAGGGCCTCCAATAGAAAGAAGACGAGACAAAAAAAAAAAGAAAAAAAAAGATGAAAGAGATGGCGATCCTCCCTGCTGGACCCAGTAGAACATAAACATGTCGAGCGTTTCCAGACACCAAGGCTAAAGATTTCAAAGTATGCAATGTAACAGTGATATTTACTTGGATAAAGAGGGTGAGGATGAGTGCTTTGGGGGTCTTTCCCTGCCGCACCCATCATCAGTTGAGTTAGTTCTTTCTTTGTATTTCCCTTCACTTTGCTACCATGTTTGACATCCTTCTTGGTCCCATCGACTTGAGGGAAGAAGGACTGAGAAAAAAAAAAAAACAACTTCACATCCATGTTAAGTTAAAAAATAAGTATACAGAGAAGCCACTAAGCAGATTGCTTTTTTGTCTTTGTTTTTCAGTTTTTATTTGCCAGTGTTGCTTCTCCTTTCTTCTATTCGTTGGCATTGAGGGTATAACGAGCTGTGTCGCTCTTGCTAAGTGCTATGATAGACCACCTATTCACAAAATCTTCGCTTCATACTCTTCTACCAATGCAAATTTGGGCCAAAAGAAAAAAAAACAAAACACAAAGGTCATCTGGTCTTCTGGGTAAAAAGAAAAACAGGCTCCTCTCATTTTGGTTTGATGCCTTCTCATCAAGCACTCACACACAGGTACATTCACTCACACGCACACACACACATACATTCACTCACTCACACACACACACACACACACACACACCTGTCCCTCCCTCTCCCCCAAAACTTGTCACTGGCATAAGTGTGGAGAGTAGGCTGGCTGAAGAAGTGCTTTGTGTGTATGTCCTTGTGGTTGAAGATGGTTGAAGACCAGCTTGCTACTCTCCTGAGCTCACACACTCTTGGGAGGAGGGGGGATGATGAAGGGTAGTAGTGGCAGTTTTGAGGTGGGGGTGGGGTCACGGGGGCAGATACAGTTTTTGAAGTTCAATCATTCCTTATGGTCTCTTCTCTCTCTGAGTGAGGCCATGGTAGGGTGCTGGGACGGTAGTCTGTGGCTTATATTGCACATCACTTGAAATGGTGTTTTGCGGGTGGAGTGGGTGGGTGGGGTGGGGTCGTTGACTACACACCGTTGGGAAACATTTACGACTTGAGGTTTTCCACTACATCAGTGAGAGGGTCAGAGACTGAGACCAAACTGCGAGTTGCCCGCAGATGAGTTGAGGTGCATTGAAGTGTTTGTCTTTACAGTTCGATAGTAATAGCAGTGGTTCATTTTGTCGTCCGTCACATCCGTAACTGTACACGCCACGACCCCCCAGAACTATCCCCCCGCTGGGTAAGATTGACAGACACATTTGAATTTCTTTTTTTTTTTTTTTTTTTTTTTTTTTTAGCTTTGTTTGCAATGGTTCGAGAAGAAAAAGAAAAAAAACCAAAAACACTACAAAAATAAATGGCTTGAACAAGGCGAACAGAATTGCATCATTCCCTTTGAGCGAACTGAGGAACTCAATCTGCTTGCAAAAATGCACTGAAGTTGTGAGCTGTGGTTGCTTATGGTAAGCAGCAGCAGCATGTACTCTCCACTCAGGTTTCACTGGCTCAGAAATAAGGGTGTGCAAGTGTCCGTATGCTTCTTCACCAAGTACAGAGTGAGTGAGGATAGCAGGGCAGGAAAGAGGTTAAGGCTAATATTAGTGCTGAGAGAAACAAATGTCGAGTCTGGACCAGCTGAAAGTTCGACAACCACTCTGATTGAAGGGTTTTTGTTTTTTTTTTTTACTTTGGGAATGATGCCTTTTTCATGGATCTCTGAGGTGCAGTATGATTGCCTCAAAAGGCAGAGAGGGATTATGCAAGTTTAAAGATGGCAGCTCGTCATTGTGTCAGTTTGACTAAAGTACATGTTTCACACGGCGAGCTCTCAAAGGTTCATTTCTGTAAAAAGTTCTCTTTCTTTGTTGAATGAAAGACTTCTTCCTGTGTCTCCAAAAAGTAAAAGCTGAACACTGTGACCAAAATCTCTCGCTGAGATTCACTAAAGAACTGCTGAAATGTCATTAAAAACAAAAAAAAGGAGTGGAGGAGGTCGACGAGGGTGAGCAGCGAGGATGTAGCCTCATCCTCCACTCGTCTCTCCTTTTCACCGTTGCACCCACACTGATTATCGCCACATTGATTTGAAAGGTTTTTGCTCCTGTTGGTGTTTGTTTAGCCTGGGCTCTTCTGTCCTACATGGACTCACCACTCAGCAGGTCCCCAGGCAGCAGCGTATTGATTGGGGTGGGACTCCCCATGACCCGTCCCTCCTCTCCACTCGGGGGTCCCCACAGGCTAGAATACTGCTGCACGCCACCCCAGAGCAACTCCCCACTTGCCTTTGCTCCACCTGCTCCCAGGCCACTGCTACTGCTGCTACTACTGCCGTTGTTGTTGTTCCAGTGGGGTGAGTGACCGATGGGATGAGAGGCTCCGGACCCGGCCCCACCCATCCTTGTCTGATTGGTGCCTGGAGTGGCCTGCCAGCTGTTCGTTCCGCCGAGCGACTGGCCCTGTGCAAAGAAGCGGTTCACGTCCTCCTCCCCGGCAAACTCTGCCAGGATGGTGGTGTTCCCGAGCACGCACCTGACCAGAGACGAGAGGGAAAAACACAAGTGAGTAATGGATACAGCTCCAAAAACCCCACTTTAGAGCAACACATTAATGGACGTACATGTGCAGGGACTTCTGTGCCTTGGCAGCTTCATCCTTGGAGCTGTAGCGCACCACAGCGTTGCCCTGTGTCAGGTTGAGGTGGAATGTGATGAGGGGGCCGTGCTGCATGCACAGCGTACGCAGTGTCGAACCGTCAATCTGAAAAAGGATGGTCAAACCCACAGAAAGAGTAAGGCCATCAGTGGACACAGTTAATTCTCTGTGAGGCAGAGATGCTTATATACAGACACAGAAAGAGCATCTGATTGTGAACCGTTACCTGTGGAGTGAGGTTCCTCAGAACCAGCCAGCTACTGGTCCTGGTGGAGCTGTCTGTACTCCACGTGGTACCTGCTGTGTATTAAGACACAAAGGCACAAAACGGCAGCCATTTGTCAGCTCAAAGTTTACGCTCACTATGCTTCTCTGAAACCAAAATCAGTTAGCAAACCTGAATGGGTGGTGTCAAATTTCTACTGTGAGAAAAGAACCCCCCCCGATGTCAGTTGACACTTGTTCAACCACAATAAGATCTTCCTGAGCTACAGGCAACTGTGCATACACTCTACCTTCAGCCTGGCCTGCGGTTGTATGCCACTTCAAAGTGCCACTTGCTCTTTGAATTTTTTATACAGTAAACTTCATAACCATACTCACAGAGGCACTATGCCTCCATAATCTCACTGTGCGTGACAACCCTCTCTGAGCAGGCCTCTGTCTGCAGGAGCCTGATGGGTGAAGTCAGTGGTTGTCAGAGCTTCCTGGCAGCAATATATTAGTCTCACTCCCCCTGGCTTCTGTCCTGTTTGGTTTTGTTGTGTTTTTTTTTTCGATATGTTAGTTTCCAGTTTTCAGTTATGTAAACTTTTTTTTTTTTTTACAACTGATTTGTAGTTTTCCCTCTTTTGTCCAGCCTTGAGCTGGGCAGTAACACCTTCGGACAGATCACATTTAATGACAGCATAAGAAATGTTTTGAACTGAGTGTCTTAGCTATGCATGTCTGCACAATATCCTAACAAAGTATATGGGATTTTGACAAAACTGACAACTCCATCATCAGCTTTGATGATGGAGCCTATTCAGATTGTTCTGTTAACTCTGTAACTATTTACCTGCATTTCTTAGACTGATAAGGTGCCAGTTTCCATTATAGGATCAGTCCTATCAGCTATTAAAGAACACTATTGCAGAAGGAAGCAATGAAGGAGGGAAGCATGCCTGACTCCCTACATACTTCACAACAACACTACCTGTGGTGTAAGAACTGCTCCAGCCTTGGGCCAGACCCAGGGAGTTGCCCCCCCAGGTTGAGGAAGGCTTGGTGTTGGTGAGGCCAGGTGGGGGGCGGGAAGGGGCTGTGGTGTTGCTCCGAGGGCCCTGGGGGACCTTCCACAGCTCGTGGGACAGGGAGGCCTGGCTGTGAGAAATGGGGCCTGGAGACCAAGTAGATTTCATCTCTGACAGTTTACCTGGGTGGGAAAAAAAAGGGAAGGAAAGGTTGGCCTGCAGAACCAAGTGACCGAATCACAGCTGCTCCCAAAGGATGGAGTCCTGCAGAGCAAAATGAGTGCTCACGTGCCTCAGTAGAAGGGATTTAAATGTTCTTTCATTTTTACCCAAAGCAGAGTACAAACTTGGATGCAAAGACAGCAATAATAAATGAATCCCTTTCACAACATAACTATGACACAACTAAACGTTTCACAAGCTTTTACTATTCTTTAAAATAGTCAACAGACATTTAATTCACTCATGCCTCACAGATCGGTGGCTTAAAGTTCAGTCCACACATCCAACAGTCACAGTGAATCGAGGAAAACCAACAAGCTACACCCTCTTGTGTTTCACACTTCCCATGCCACACAGAAGGAGGAAGGAGAAACACCAACACCATGGGAGGAAATGTGCACTGCATGAGAGGCAAAGTTTACAGGGAGAGATCTCAAATGAAGGTCATATTTAATCAGGGGCAGTGACTTAAATGAAACAGGAGAGATGTGGTTCTCTGGTGAATGGTTGAGGCTCTGGGTGTTACAGTAACAGGAGAGAGAGGATCATGCTGACTTGCAGCGATTGAGCCACTGTAGTGTGGGGGGAGGGGTGGGGGTTATGGACAAACCATGTACCTGCATCGTCCGTCTCCGGGGACGACAGACTGAACGAGCTAGTGTAGGCACTGACTGGCCAATCAGTGGAGGGAGGCAGAGCCTCGTTCTGAGATGAAGTGGGAGAGGAGCCTAAGCCGATACCAGCAACACAAACAAATAGACAGACACAAACAAATAAGGAAAAAATAGCAGAGAGAAAATGGAGTAAAGGAAAAAATGCACTACAAATGATGATAGTAAGCTCATTAAGAAGAGAAGAGTATAAACTGGTAAATGACAGTGATTATAGAGGTAGTTAAAAGTAGGAAAATGAAGAACAAAAGAATAAGAAGCAGGCTCTCTCTGGTGGCAGCAGCTGCACCATACTGTCAGACAATTTAGTGGACTAAAAATACACAGGGACACAGCTTGTTCTATTAAATTTCTATGTGGGAAAAATACTTCCAGAACATTTGGTTGGACATAAAGTGTTTTGCTTTCCTGTGACATAGAACATGACTTATACACCAGGACATAAACAGAGCATCTTACTAAGAACACATTCATAGACACCTTCCTCTCTAGACTACTTTGAGCCGGTTCTCACCTCCACTCCTGTCCCGCAGCAGGTAGCGGTTGACATCTTGGATATTGGTGTTGATGGTGGGCCCACTGGGGACACTGCCGGGGGTCACATTGGGGTCAGTCTCAGGGTCGATATTCTGGAGGCCTTTCCAGGGTACACCAGGGCAGAACTCTGAGAATCAAAATTAAAATATTTTTTTATTACCATGGGGCCATTAATAATAAACTGACAAACCACAGTGTAAATTAAAGATCACCCTGTGTCACCATGTGATGCAATTAGCTGTCAGCTAGTAACCAGGCTGGATTAACTGGATTGTTGCCATGAACTGTTTATAGATGGAGTCATGATGCACCTCTGTAATTATATCCAATTTTTAGTACTGAAAAAGTGAAAAAATATTTCAGCTAAAAGTTTTCCCAGGATCTTGATTTTCTGCATTCATATTCCATATTTAGAGGTTATTCTTCAACTTTGTGTTTACTTTGATGTTTTGTTATTTCTCACAAAGTAAATCAATAATACTATCATTCACCCAGGGAGTGAGGAAAACAGCAGGCGGAATTGTTGCACAAGTAGCTGACAACAAAAAGGCTGACAGTGATCTACAGCTGCCTAACCTGGTGGCCAGTTGATATTGGTCCCGTTGGCCATCTTGTCACTGCTGCTCTTGCCCTGTCCCCAGCTGTCTGGAGGAACCAGGGGGCTGGTAGGAGACTCTGAGCTGGACATCAGGTTGTAGGGACTGTAAGAGTCCTCCAGCTGAGGAGGCTTACCAGGGGGACCCAAGTTGGCACCTGTGAGAAGTAAAGAAACAAAAAAAAGGAAAAAAAAACATACATTTTTAGAGATTGATATGAGTGACATATGGGAAAGATCTTTAATTACCCAGTATTCCCTTTCCTTTCTTACCATGCTTTCCCAGGCCGGGCTCTAAAGGAGAGGAGCTGCCAGAGAGACTTTCGATGGAGTTTGGGTGCGTCCACTGTGACAGCCGTGATTGGGGCTGAGGGGGTTCCTTCATAGACAGACTTCCCACCTCCATGCAGTTTACATTCATGTTTGGATTCAGTCCAGCTGAAAACAATAACACAAAAGTGAGATGGTACTACACAGGATCACAAGTATTAATGCTGCATTACGTATTGCCATCCAAAGAGCAAAGAGCCATCCAAAGAGCAAGGCTAATGCCACTCACAGAGAGAATAGGGGCTGTAGGTGTTGGGAGATGACTGCGGCTCTTTGGTCTGCAGGTCAGGGAGGCCTGGAGCCTGGGGGTGACCTGGAAATGAATCCAGGGTGGATTTGGCCCCACCAGGATGCAGGCCCGAGTGAGAGGGGGGCGGCTGCTGTTGCTGCTGCTTCATCAGCAGGGCCTGGGCCAGCTGACGCTGGTGCTGTTGGATCTGCTGCTGCATGTTATTGATTGTACGTGCAACCTGGGACGACATCACAATGGAGACAAATTTAGAATCTAAAATGTGCAGGTGTTGCATCTAACAACTGAAATAAACACTGACCCGATTGTTTTTTTATACTATTTTTTTTTAAAGTCAAAGCTTTATGTAGCTAAAGTAATTATATTTGCATTAACAGGATTAAGAGGGAAACTTACTTGCTGCTCTTGTTGTCGAATGGGGCCAGAAACGTTGCGCTGCGCCTGCAACATCTGCTGCTGAATTTGTAAACGCTGGTATGCCTGTGTATCAGGTGTAAGCATGGTTTCACTGTTCAGCCAGTTATGACTCAATAATAAGCAAAAATATGCTTATTATAAACATAATGAAAACACGAAAAGTACAAATTTACAGTTCAATTAAAAATGCTCTTAATGCATTTGAGGCTCTTTGTGGGTTTGTGGTCAAAGATATTGTATGTGCCCATGTGCAATCTACTCCAGGCAATTATAACTGTTCTATCTAATAAAACTGAACGCAGACAAGGCTGAAGGAGACTCACCAGTTGCAGCTGATAAAGTTGATTCAGAAGGGTCATATGTTGAGGGTTTATTGGTGAGGTTAAAAGTGCAGGATTCAGACCAATGTTTTTTGCTGCAAACTGTAAGAGCTGTGCTTGAACCTGTGGGCCAACATTAAGAACACAACATTATTTTAACAAAATGAAAATGTAAACGAAAACATATGTTTGTGTTTGGTGTGGTAATCTGCCCCTTTACTGATGGATGAAGTTTAAAGAGGCCTAAACTGATACATAATAAATAGGAATCTCATACCGGAGATGTTTTTAAAGACTTTAATCTGCATGTAAAATATTTATCACTGCATACATTAAAACACTTTGCCTACTAAAGTGTTTATATAGTAAGTAAGAAATTAGGTCACTTGGGAGTGTGTATATCTATATGTGTGTGTGTACACGAGTATACCTGAGGGGAGAGAAACTGAGGCACTTGAGCACGTAGACTAGGCTGAGAGGAGCTGAGAGGTGGCACTGGCGGCTGAGGAGGCGGCTGCTGCTGCTGCATGGCCCGGGCTTGTGCTGCTCCACCACCGCCAAACATTCCACTCTGCATCTGCTGGACAAAGGAAGGGTCAAAACAATGAGCTAGCCAACTTCAGTCACACAGGCTAGGTTCACCTCAAGAAGAGGTTCTTTAATTAATCATTTTCTTTGCGATCAGTTTCTTCGTATCTGTTCCACCACAGTGGGCTTGACAAGCCATAGAGTGTTCGCGAGTCCTTAAAAAGTATTGAAATCTGTTATCTGTTCATGGGACTGAAATGTCTTAATAATAATAAATTAAGGTTTAGGTTTTTGTCTTTTTCTGTGCACCAAGAACATACCAAATTCGTCATGTAAACTGACGAGTGACTGGCTCACCTTATCCATGAAGGGCAAGCGGGGGTCTGCTGAGGGGTCTTTGGAAAGAAGCGGAGGCCGAGGGCAGCTCATGGGCTTGTTGATGAGCCCGTTGTTGTAGTCGTGGCCGGCTATCCCCATCCCCCGCTTGTCCAGCTCCGTCTTCTTCTCTAGCAGGGCACTCATGGCCTGGTCCAGGTTCATGTTGTTGCTCTTCAGAGCCTCCTCTGCTGGATCCCTCTGGAGAACAAACCAGAACACATCAGTAATGAAGAGAAACCAATGGCAAAGAAAAAAAATCATGTTACAAATACAAAAAAAAAAAAGATTTTAACATCAAATGTTTCATTGTTCCTAGAACTGATTAACAGCAGCGCAGCAGTTTAGTGTCAATTGAACTCACAGGGAAGCCCATGTCTGTCAGCTGTTTGACGAGACGATTCATGATCCAAGCATCTTCCTGCTTCCCTGGGACCTTCCCCTGGAGGAGATGATGATGGAAAATCATTATTACCACAGCAATATTTTTACAAAGAAAATGTAATATCAAAATGTTTCCAGAGGACTTAGGGATCATTCAATATGTAATTCGCCCTGCTTCACACCTTCTGTGGGCCCTTTTTGGATGCATTGCCCCAAGAGTTACAGGAGGAGTTGCTCTCCTGGGAGGCAGCGCTGTTCCACATGTCTCCCTCCTCAGCATCCCACTGGCCCCCCGACAGGCTCAGCTCCTCACCTCCACCTCCCCATCCGTCTTGCATAGGTTTGGGGGCTGGAAAACACACATTAGAAGATTAAGCACAAATATGTAGGTTAAAGACAGGAGACCCTATTATTTTACTTAAAATAAAACTTCTAAAGCACAGGTTACTAACTAATATTACACAAAAAATCAAGCAAGTTTGTCCTCTCTCCTTATGTTTTAATGTTTTAGCACTTTTAGTTTTAAAGTTTCAAAATATAAGAAAACAAAAGCATAAGGTTAAGATAACGATAAAAGAAAATAAAAGTGACAAAATCCAAGTCCTTAGAAAATACCAAAGAAGTGGTAACATACATTGACACAATCAGATGATGCACATTACTACATAAAAGTGATCTGACTCTGAAACATAAGATGGCCACTAGGGGTCAGGGTAGATTTCTGTGTGAAATATCCACAACTCTTGCTTCCCTTGTGCCATATTGATGTCCTTGACTTGACTCATCAGGAGCGAATTATTGAGGTTTTTTCTTTCAGCAATGGACCATTCATGTGTTGTCAGTATTCCTCAAATGTATGCACACTTGGTAAAGGCTAATTCATAAAACCACACAGGGTTAAGCTGTTTACCAGGTTTGCAAGATGCAGACGTCATCGTTTGGTTGCCCCTGCCATAGCTATCTGGGTTACTGTCTCCCCAACCTCCACAGCTCCCACTGGGTTTGCCCCAGGCAGACGTCCCATTGTCCACGCTGACCGGAGAGGGTGCAGGTTCCCCCCAGGAGCTCTCTGATTTTGCGTGGGAGCTGGGTAGCTCTCCCCAACCTGGAGGACACACAAGGACAACAGCCTGTCAATGAAAATACTTTATTGGACATAGACCACTTCAAAGAAAAATGATGCTTTCAAAGCTTCAGATACAGTCAGACGTTAACATGTCTTCTACTGGCATTTTGTCTCATATGGCCTTATGGCAGAAAGCAACAATATGAAAATATAAAATAATAAAGAAACCATTACAGGATAAGAAAATATTGTGCTATTTTTTTAGCAATGTGCATTGACTGCATTTACTAGAAATATCAGGAAAACTGAAAATTACATTTTCATATACCACTTCACAGTCCAAATCAGCTAGATCATCTTTATCACAGCTCTTGCTTACAGAAAGACTAAATTACTAACCTGTCTACTCACATGCATGATTTTCCTATTTACTGATATAAACTGAGACTCAAGTCTAACTGTGTCTCTTGTAAACCCTGTCAACCACGTTTATCCCTTCTGTTTTGGAGTGTGAAACACCAGTCATGCAGGGGGAGGCAGAGACCTGGACTTGGCTGAGCAGAATAGTTGACAGAGGGAGGAGATGCCCATTTAAGATTTGGCGCAGCCTGGTCCCTTTTGGCATGAGAGACATGGTGCTGTCTCAGGGCCTGTTGCAGTGCCAGGCTCAGCTTAGCTCTCTCTCCAGGGAGAGGTCAACTCCTAAAGGCTGCTCCAAAATTATAATATAAAATTCAACCTTCTTGAATGATTGGCATAACTTCTACACTGATCTAAACATGGGACACAAGGACAGACAAACTTTATAATGTTCTTGTTTTTCAGTTTCTGTCCTTCGGGCTGAAAACTGAAGACTTGTCCTTATTTGTTTTTAACTCACAACATGCACAAAAGCCAGCAAATGCCAATGTGGAGTTGGCATGCAGGGTCTAGTAAGGGACAGCAGGGGGCGTCTGAACCCTGTCAGTTCTTAGTTAGGGCCTTGCTCCACCTCCCTTCAACTGCTGACAGATGGTGGCTCCCATATAATCACACATTTCCGATCCTTCTCAAACTGTTTGTGGTGAATCGCTATTTTCACGAGGCACTTTGTAAACAGCGTGCTTGTGCATGGGTACCCATGCGGGGTTTCCAGGGTGACCTGCACAGACGTGCCCGGTGTTGTGAAATGTGAGGAGCCTCATGGAGGGACAGGGCTGGCACTGCTTAACTCATTTGGATAGTCGATTAGATGTAAATCCAAGGAGGGCAAACTAGGTCAAGATTTTACCTTTAAGTGGATCAACAGCTTGGAGCTTAACATTGCACCGTGCTAACAACCTAACCAGCTTTCATATTTGACACCTTTACTTCGAACAGTGAAAGGGAAAAGAGAAACTGCTAAAATGTGGAACTAAAATAATTTACCTTGAGCTACATTGGAATGATCTGAAATCTAATCAACTTTGACTGAATGCTGACATTGTAATTTATTTGTATACTATAAGCCAATGAATCTGGCCCACTTGTCTATGTGGCAATATTATTGGACATTGGAAAATTAGAGCATTATCTTGTCTTACCTTGAGTGATCAGGGGACCCCTGTTGTGAGATGGCCCGGACTGATGCTGCACAACAGGATCCATGGGCCCACTGTTGGGCCCTGAGTTTTGGGAGTTTTGGCTGTGGTTCTGTAAAGGTGCTGGCGTCCCATGATAGGGGTGATTGTGTGAGTGGGGATGGTTGTTGTTGGGGCCTGGGGGATTATTGCCTCCAGTGGTAACTTTAGCCTGGGACATTCCTGGATTGTTCCTGTCCCACAGGTTGACTGCCTTGTTGTAGGCACCAGGGTCCCCCCAAGCTGAGGTCCCATCATCAATTTCCATCTTGCGTCGGACTGAAGGTGGGGAGGGTTCTTCCCAGCCCGTAGGTTCAGCTGAGGACTCCTGCTTACTGCCACTCCAGCCTCCGCCTTGCTTCACTGGGCCCGACCCACTCCAAGAGCCTATGGCCCCTCCTCCACTACTACCACCGGGCCCATCCTGAGGCTTGCTGCCCCAACCTTGAGGAGGGCCACCAGGACGCTGGGAAACTGGCTCTCCCCAGCCACCATTTCCTCCAGCTCCAGATATCCCCGGTCCTGAAGCAGGCATTCCCCACCCTCGTGGGTTTTCCTTCCAGCCTCCCCCTGCTTCTCCGTCCCAGGCAGGGTTAGTGGGACTCTTTTTGCTCTCTTCTGGTTCACCCCAGTCCCCTGCATTATTGCTCCCTCCACTATTGCCCCAGCTGTGGGATGCTTTGGGTTGCTCTCCCCAGCCCTGGGTTGCCTTGATGTGAGAATCATCCCACCCACTTGACTTCTCCTCCCCCCAGGACTGACCACCACTCTTGGGGACACTGGTCGTGGGGCCTCCTGTTGGGGTGTTCCCCCAGCCACCAGGGCCACCTGGGGGCTTAATGTTGCTGGGTGGCTCTCCCCAACCAGAGCTGGGCTGGCTGGTAGCAGCTATGCTTCCACCCCAACCTGAAGCTCCCTGAGAACCAGGCACATCATTTTTGCTCCCAGAGTCAGTCCTCTGAGTCGGGCCCATGTTAGTGTTGGAAGGCCCTTGAGCATCGCTTGGAGTGGTTGGGCCAGAGCCCCATGATTCAGTGCCTACATCATTTTTGCGTTTAGTATCGTCCATATCCCAGGAGGTGTGCTGGCGAACAGGGGTCTGTCCCCAGCCAGTATTACACAGCACCCTGGGGTCCAGATCCTGTGCAGGCAGCAGAGGAGCTGGATTATCTCTGGATGAGCGGTCTCTGCGCTGGGGATGTCCTTCCATGCTGTCACTGCTCCCTTCACTGGCACCAGTCGTGCTCACAGCTCTGCTCCAAGGACTAGCCTGTGGATCCTGGGGTGGGGAACTGGGGGCATCCCAGCCCCCCTGGGCCTCTTCAGTGTGCTGCTTCCCCCATTCTCCACCAGACTGTTCACCCCAGCCTCCAGATTTTCCTGCTCCACCTCCTCCATGGCTCCAGCCAGAGTCCCAGCCAGGTGTCTCCTTAGATGAAGGTGCCTTAGAGTCGCCACTGTTACCCCATACTGAGCTACCATCTTCTCCATTGACCTGTGGACCCCCTGGTGGGGCCTGGCTCATGGAACTCAAGCCTACAGGTGCAGTACCCCAGCCAGGCAAGCTGCGGATGGGGCTGGGAGGTTCCTGCTTATTAGTGTGATTTGGTCCATCAGTTTTAAGGTTCTGAGGTTCTGAACTGAAAGACACATTCGTGGACGGGGAGGGGTGTGGCTCTGACGTGTCAGAGGCCATTATACTACCCCAGGCGCTGCCAATCCCCGAGGAGTTGCTGTTAGTGTTGGCTCCGGTACAGGTGCTGGTCTGGGCTGGTGGGGGGCCAGGTGGATTACAGAGGTTGGGTGTAGGTTGAGGAGGTGAAATGGTGTTGGCTCCCCCTGAGCTGCCTCCCCCTGTGCCACCCCCATCATGCCCCAACATGGGCCAGGCAGATGGGTTGGCATTAGGGTTTAGGTTCAAGTTAAAGTTGGTGGTGGAGGATGATGAAGAAGAGCCCCAGCCCCTGTTGCCTGCTCCCCCCAATTGACTGTCACTCTTGCCTTCATTCCCCACTGAGGACTGAGGGGGGCAATGGGAGGGTCCAGGCCCAGAGCCCCAGCTGCGATTGGCTGCAACCTGGCTAGAGAGCATGCTGGTTCCAGTATGATTGGCAGGGCTGGGCCCACTGTTGGCCTTGGTGCTAAGGTGGTTGGCAGGAAAGTGTCCTGTCTGGCTATTGGCCCCTGTGGCCATACTCACTGTACTGCAACTACTACTAGTACTGCTGCTGCTGCTGCTGCTGCTGCTGCTGGTCAAGCGACCAGGGTCAGTATCCAAAGGGCATCCTCCTGGAGGGGCCTGGCTCTGGCTGTGGGTAATAGAAGGCCAAGCCTCTGTGTCCTTCTGGTCAATGATCAGTTGATCCCAACCACTGAGACTGTTGGAAGATGCAGCACTTGTGGCACTCCTTTTGGCTGGCAGGTGTCCCCAGAGGGGATTATCATACTGGGCTCCCTGGCCGCTCTCTTGGGGCAGTTCTGTACGGGAGGAAAAAGAAAGAATAGGACATGAGTAAGATCAAAAACCTGCGTATGATAGTAAGGTTGAAATACCATGGCAACATGTAAGGTGTCTACTTATCTATACATATGTCATAACAAGCTTTATTAATGAAAATGAACACCACCCACACAGGAAGTGCAGACACAGATAGGAGAATGACTAACAGAGGGAGCTTACATTAGAAAATAATACAATATTTATGCAGTTTAAAAAAAAAAAAAAAAAAAAAAAAAATATATATATATATATATATATATATATATTTTTTTTTTATTTTTATATATATATATATATATATATATATATATATATATTTTTTTTTTTTTTTTTTTTTTTTTTTTTTTTTTTTTTTCATAGGTCTCACATACTCTGAATTTCACATACACTATGACATAAAACAGGACTAATGCTCTGCACTAAGATGAGAAGATACTGTCAATATACCTACAGACTGCAATACAGTGTTGTGGAAGCATATATACCACCAAAACAAAGCAGCCACGGAAGAAGCTATACAGGACTTTTTTTTTTTTTTTTACTATCTCACTTTGCCAAACCAATTATTGCTGAAACTGAGAATAAACCACAGTTTTAATGTTTAAATCAATGTTTTGAATGTGGTGGGAACACAGAAATCCATCAAGCTATTTTACAGTCATCGCTGTAGATAATATTCATACTGAGAACAGGCTTGTTGTCAAATTGCCTGTGCTGGTTTCTGTCTAGAAATGTAATATCAAATGTGAACACAATGAACATAGAATCTTTAGATTTCATTGCAGCTGCATGCAAAAAATCGAGATAATAATAAAAGTAATAATTTATACTCAATAAATATATATTGAATACATTGGGTTAAAATGAGTCAAACGGAAAATGCAAAATCTCCTTGTCAAAGTCATTAAATAATGCATATTTTTGCCACATATGAAATAAGAAGCCCTAATAGCTAAGTACTGTATCTTCCTAACAGGTCATCCCAAAAAGGGCTCTGAAATTTGGGAGCCACATTGGAGGATGTAATCAATGACAAGGGACATGCAGCAGAGTCACCCTTAACATCTGACCTCCGAACTACAACAGTTATGACCTCTGCTTGACATGAAGCACAAATACCCTGCACTAGCCATAGGCAACTTGTCTTCTCAATAACACACCAGCCTCCATCTGCCTGTGCAACTGCTCTGATAACCCAAAGTAATGCTTTGGCTTTTTCACAAGATCCTGGGAGTTCCAGTATACATACGGCTTGTCTTGGTACAGTGTAAGCCCAGGTACAGATCATGTGTGCTGAATTGATCAATCTGCCACCACCACAGTGCCCATTTATGCTGTCCCTCGTGCTGCAGCTGCTGTTGTTTACATGTACCCTCACATGCATGCTTAGTCTGTATGCGTAGACTCTGACTGTATCATAACTACATGAGGGAAGTGACAACATTTGTGTACCACCCCGATTTCAAGCTTACTTCAGAGCTAGCAACTAAAGCAGAGAGAGAGAAAGGAGGCAGTGAGAGAGCATGAGGGGGAAAAAAAGAGGGCACTGTGTTTCTGACACACACAGCGCTGTCGTTCTGTAGCGTCACTCTACTGAGAAGTGCAGGACCGCCATTTTCTCAGTCCTGAACTAGAGCCAAAAAGGCTCTGAGCTACCGTCTGTATCTCCACCACTGCTGCTTCAATAGTGCGCATGTCTCACTTACAATAATAAACACAAAACATATGGACTCAACACTGCATGCACGCAATGTACTGTTGCTGCAGCTTTAATGTTCGAAAGTGATCATCCGCACAGTGTGCAAATACAAACCAAAACAACGCAGAAGAGGCAGACAAGAGAGAAAAACAGAGAAACAGAAGAAGAAAGGAGGCTGTGAAATACCTGTGGAGAGGTGCCTTCCAACCATCCTGTAAAGACCTAGGTTTTGTGCGACGCAGCGACCATCCTTGTCTCAATATGTCTGCTCGGCTCGCCAAGCTTCTGAGGCTCATTTCTGAAATGCTGCCAAGAAGTTGCACAGCTCTTGCGCGGCATGAGACAACCCCCCCCTCCCTTCCTTCCTCACCCCTCATGCTCTGTCCCTCCCACCAACACTGCTTTGGCTGGGTTTCTCCTCTTCTATCTATTGCCTCCCTCTGGCTTTATTTATATCATGCTCTATTCCTATCCTGATGGAGGATATTCTCTGGAAAAGCACCGAAAGAAGGCTAGTTGGGGGAGGGGATTGGAGCATTGGAGAGGTGGGGGGGGGGGGGGGGGGGGGGGTTTGGTTAACAGCTGAACGATAATGCCTGGAGACTTTCATTATGCACTCATGAGGTAAAACAAAACAAAAGGGGGGCTCTTCTAATCTCCCCCCATCCTCACATCTTTCAACCTTTCAAAACTGCCACTAAATATTTAGCCAAGACCACTCCATCCACAATTAGCACTGCCGCCCACAAAAAAAGCCTCATGAATAGCAGTGGCAGGCGAGAGAGAGAGAGCAAGAAAAACCTCACAAAGGCCCCCCGCACACACACACACACACACACACTCCTGTGCTGGCATGGCAAATTTCTCACACATGCACGTGTTTATGTATGAGCAGCCATATCATCAGATCACGCATGATGACAAATGTCTGTTTTTGTCTGTGACCGCAGGCCAGAAATGCAGCGATGATAAGCAGCAGGACCACGTTTTGGACAGAAAACAATCTCTTCTTGTTTTGTGGCAAGGACATGAAATGATCAAGCTCTTATGGATCTGATCACAGTGAACAATTAAGGGCAGGTCATCTGGTCCCTAGCATGCCACTGCAGCTACTGGAGGTGGGTTTGCATTTGAGAGATAACAGAAAAAGACAGGCATTAGACTTAATAGAAGGCATGATGGAAGGATAGCAGGAGATGGGAGCTTGGCAAAAGAAAAAAAAAGAGAGCAGCAGCCACTTGGATCAAGGCTGGTATTGTTTACAAATGATCCCAGCGCCCACCCAACAACACAATAAGTCAATGTTTGGTAGAGAACAGAGTCCCTTTATGGCCGAGGCTCGGCCCCCTGTGCCTCTCCACTGTGAGGACCTAACATGCGGTGAGGTCATGCCGTGCCACTAAATGGCCACTCGCTCCTTCGTGTGTTAAAGTACACACAGTGACAACACTGCATCTCCTGTGTGGATGCAAACAGAAAAAACACACACGACTTCCTGAATGCTCAGATCAGTTTTCAGCTTTCCTGCTTTCCTTCAGCCTTCCAACGTTTTTTGTTTTTTTAGGGCACCAGACTGCTGACCATTTCGTAGCATTTTGTGCTGGAGACAGTGCTACTACGAGCCCCAGAGTGACTTGCAAATATTTTTTTGAATGATCATCATATTTCATGTGAAACACCAAGAGGAAGCAAGAACTGGTGTGTGTGCACTTGTACTTCTATCTTTGTGAGGACCAGTTCGATTTATACATCTTATGGAGCGGGGATAGACTGCTCACTTCCTGACACATCTTCACAGGGATGTTTGAGGGTTAAGACATGGTTTCAAGGTTCAGGTTAGAATTAGGTTTAGGTTAAGGTTAGGGTAAGGGGTTAGGCATTAAGTTGTGATGGCTTAAGTACAAGTTTGCCTGCCATCATAACAACAGAGGACGGGGACACTTCTGGGTAGGATATCATCTACCTGTGTCCAGTCAGTAAGTACTCTGGCTCTCGCTTGGCTACATGGTGACAGTAAAACTGGCAAAATTAAGTTTGCCGACTTGACCCCAACCACGAAACACTCGTAAAGCACAACAACAGCATGAAGCATTCAAAGGTAAATAGGGATCAAGAGGACTGAACGTACAAAGAAAGACAGGAAAGAAAATGAAGGACAGAGATGGATGTTGAGAGATGGAAGGAGCAAGTAATCTGGGAGAGCTGTGTGGGCCTCAGCTGGACTGATCCTAGCTTAATGAAGTCCCTGAGGGGCACAGAGACTGGATGGTACAGAGCTGACAATGCATGCTGCCAGCCAGATGAACGAGCTCTCCGACGGGCAAACACGGGCAAACGCAAACACACACGCACACACGCACGCACACACACACACAGACACACGCAAAAACAGACATGAACCACACCTCCCAGGAATGTGCTATCTCTGTGTTTAATGATCACACATCCCAATTGTTTTTCATTTGGTGCACTTAAGCAGCACATCACTGTGTCCCTGTGTGCCTGTATGACTGTATCACTGTAAGGATTATACATCAGCCAAATAAATGTGTAGTTTCCTATAATGAAGGAACAAAGTTTGGTTTTAGTTCTACTAGTTTTTTTTTTTTTTAATTTTGACATATTAACTAATAACTACCATTTTAACTACTTCTTGACATTTCATGATAAAACAATTTATTAATTAATCAAGAAAATGGTCAGCGCATAAACTGATAATGGAAGTATTTGTTGGTTGCAAGCCTGAATGTTTGCATTTTAGCATAAACTATACCTGACTACAATGTTTTTAAACATAATACGCGTGTTAGAGCAGCTGAGTATTGAATAAGCAAATTATAATTAGGGCCTACATCCAGTAAAATGAAACCTCTTTATAAAACAGCATTTGTGTTAAGAGGCATTATTCAAACAGGCAGCTGGTGTATTAAAATGTTACCACCACAGGCATTTTAAACACCCATATTTCAACAGGGTACAAGATAAAATGCCGTAGCCACTTGGCGATTTCAGTAGATTTATATGCTGCTGTATGTGCATGAGTTTAGGATAGTCGACAAAATCAGCTGGATTTTGTGTTACAGAGATTTAAAGGTCTGAGTGAGGCAGGGTCAGGGCAGCGCACTGCAACACTGCAACACTGGCCTGCATTTCCTGACATGACAAAGTGGAACAGGAGACAGTGTCAGCTGCCGTCAACCATACATGGAGCCAAGACTTGCATTTTGTTACTGCTACTGCTGTTGGGAATATGCTGAAGCGGCACATCAGGATACAAAACAGAACTGTACAAAAACATATACTGGAATATGTAAAAAATTCTGCTCCCTATAGATGCTTTTTTTGCAGCTGCTTAGCAATGTTATTATGTCAAGGGGAAAGAGTAACAGAGGTAAAAGCAAACATGGCTTTTACAAAGATACACATCTAAGACATCTGGTCGTCATGTTTGCCTGTGAGTATCCTCTTTCTCCTCCTCCTCTAAAGGATAAACCAGGTCAAGGGCTTTCTCCAGCATGCCAGTCTTAAAATAGCTAGCTCTCTCACGCCTCCTCCACATGAAAGGGCCCTGGGATATGGATTGTTAGCCAAGCAAAAGGCAACATTGGGAGAACGCTATAATAATGGGAAGACTGACAGAAATACATATAGTATGTGCAGCCCAACTAATCCTGGGTGCCCTGGGGCCAGTGAGACTATGTGAGAACTGCGGTCTTGGTATAGCAGAGGCGGAGGAGGTGAACACGTGCATCAGAGAACAACAAGATGCACGGCAGAGAACGTCAGAGGAGCAGAGGCGCAGAGCGAGTGAGACGAGCTAGAAAAAAAAAGAAAGAGAGAGAGAGCAAGCGCTGAACATTTGTGGTTAACAGAGAGCTGATGTTTAATCACATCACAAGACGTCCCAGTCCTCTTTGAGGGGATTCCCAAGGCTCTTTTACAGCATCATCAGCAGACTTAAAGAGCACATCAAGTCTAGCTTGCATTCACTCTCTCTGTTCTCTGCGAGACAAGCTATTAGCACATTAGCCGCATTGTTCCTTCACTTGACGAGGCCTGTTTACATTCAGATGTTTTTTTGTTGGTGTCGGCCTCTGTTGTTCTTAGCAAGTACAATGCCTACTGGTACATAAAACCTTGATCATTACTTTATGGGCTGCAACAAGGGAGTGTTAGACAAATGCAAAAGGGAGTAGCAATAAATCTTGAGTGATGAGACTACTAATTCTTTGATTAATTTACAATCACACTAAACAGGTGGGGATTGAGGTGTGCATTACTGGCACACAAAGAACAATAAATGCACTTAATTTGAGAAAACAGCTGTATGCTTAAAACATATCAGAGGTTGCTGCTGCTTGCATTTACAGCGGAGTAATACTGTGTGTGTCAAACTGAGCAGTGACACAGAGCTGAGACTGCAGAGGAAGAGAATGTTTGTGTTTACATACGGGCACATGCACACAGATGGACACACGAGCCACGTTTATCAGCCCTACTTTTCGAGTGAGCCGACATGTGACCGGGTAATGAAAGACGGGGTTAGATGAGGTGGAGTCAGCTGATGGAGAGAGGAGGGAGAAGCGAGGGAATGAATGCGGCCAGTGTGCCTTCTACTGTTAGCTATCATGAAGAAATGAGTAGCAGGCAGGGGGAACGATCGTATCAGCAGACAAGGCTGTAGGCACAGAGTGACGAAGGTGGGATTACCTGTGCTGCTGTGTATGTGTGTTAAATCACACTGCTGCATACTTGCAAACAGAAAGCGAGCTGTGAGATTTTTAAACCGAGACGTTAGATGATTGAAGAGACACATGAAGATTCGTAAAGGGGAGGCTCCTGAGCTGCCTTGAGTGTTTTTTTTATGTTACAGTTCAGAATGCAATATCTGTATGGGAATATACGAAAACCCTCCCACTGGACTCCAATCTGACTTTCAGTCTGGAAAGTCCTCCTGTCTGATTGTCTTAATGTAATCAGTCAGTTCAAAGACACACAGAAAGCAAAGCAGAGCAGAGCAGGCCTGCCAAAGAGGGGCGGAGAGAAGCAGCAGCTTTTACCGTAAGCCATGAGTCACTTCAGCCCACAGTACTGGACCTCTGCCATGCTCGCTCTCTCCTCCTTTCTTTCTTTCCTTCTCACTCTCTTTCTATCAGTGCCAGGTCAGGCCCACTGAGGTGCTCAGCCAACTAGCTAGCTACATATTGCTCCTCCTCCAAAAAACCAGGAAATACTGTAGGGCCTGTCAGCGAAGCTTAACGAAGAGTGGGAGGATGATGATGAGAGGGAGGAGGAGGCGGAGGAGGAGGAGGAGGAGACGAAGACAGGATAAACATCTCATTGCCATGGAGATAGAGCTGCATTCAAGCAGCATCAGAGGAGTTGGATGATGCTCAGACATACACTTCTGGTAAAATTTGTTTTCTTTCCCAGACAATGAAAAGTGCCAAGTGCCCTAAAAAGAATTTTAATCATCATCATTAAAGAGCAGATGATTCGTTATTAGACAGACAGAACAGACCTTTACCATTTGGAAATACATGGCAACCTGGTTTACTGTGACATGCACAGCTCCAGGAAAGAAAATACACACACACAGAGATAGCCAGCTGTGTTTACTCTCCATCCTCTACCCCTGTACTCCTCTATCCCCATTTCTAATTCCCAGCCAGGTAAGAGGCAGAATGAAAATAAACAACAGTCAGCAGCACCTGTGATGCAAGTGCCTTTGCGCTGCTCTACAGGTACACCACACTGTTACAACCACAGTGCCACACAAACAACAAAACAAGAGCAGACATGAGTGACTAGAACGCCAGTGCCAATCTGTGCAAAACACAACCACAATCATCACCACAGGTTATATAAGTCAAATGCACGTAAAACAGCTGTCAGGTTTATATATGTATTATACAAATGTGTACGTGAGACCTCCTGAATGCCAAGTATTTGCTGAATGCCAAGTATTTTCCAAGTATTTGCAAATACTATTTTAACATGTTCTTTTATCGGAGCAGCCTCAGATACTGTGTGGGTTAAACCTGACTTTTTTTTACCCTGAACTGGTCAACCCCAATTACTTTTAGGATCAGACTGTTCAGATGCTCTTCTAAGGGGTCACGACACCTGATTAATTACCTTAAGGTTCAAGGATCTGGCAGTTAGACAATCGATTTGGACTTCTTACATGTGAGAAATATTTGTTCCGTGGTCTCATTTTCCACACAGCTGCTGTCAAAGGAGCAGTTATAAGCTGGTGTTAACCTTGCTAGAGTAGTATTTTACATGTTGTGGCTAAAACTGTAGACTTGACTGAGACTGCTGTGCTATAAAACTGAAATTCAGTGCAGAACAGACCATACTGTCTGAATCTTGTAAGCATTTGTGGCTCCATTTTTATTTCCTTTCATCGTCTTACTCTCCATTCATGGTAAAAATGCACTCTTCCTTTCTCTCTCTTTGTCAACATCGCAGAGGACACAATTGTCTTGTTTGAACAAAAACTTAAAGGAACTGTCACTTGAAAAAAATCGATCAGGTTTCAATGTGAGTAGCAATGTCGAGGCCGGTCAACTGGCCCCTGTAGTCTAAACATTGCAGGTGTGCTGCTGTGCAGAAAGGCTGATTAAAATGTGTAGTGTGAGTTAACACGATGTACGAGATGAATAAAAGCGCACAGTGTTTGCTCAGCTTAAAATAACCCTATTTGCTACTCAATTCCACTCACCATTCTCAGTAAAGGTAAACTCACATTATCTAATCCATGTCAGGCCATTAATATACTAGATATATATCATAAGTAATGTAAGTAATCCACAACAACCTTCAACTTTACTGTAGCAACCTCCACTGCCACATCTACTATACTGATATTTACCACTCCTTTCTGAACTTGCAAAAAAAAAAAAAAGAAAAAACGGAAATAAGAGATAGTGACTCGCCAACAGAGTTTCTAGGCTGACCTGTAGGCAGGCTGGCTGTGGAGGAAGAGGAGCAGGAGGGAGAGGAGTGTACAGCTACTGCTGCTGCAGGTTCAGTAGTGCAGTGACGTCCTGTGGTGGCGAGAAGCAGGGTCCCAGAGGGCAGAGGCTGGCCCCTCTTCAAAAGCTGCTTGTGCTCCTGCTGGCGGAAGCGAGGGGGCACCTCTCTGGGCGGGTAGCGCTGCTGGAGCAGAGTCTGGGGCTGCTGTGCTGTCTGCGGCTGACCTCCGGAGGGGGTGCGCTTGCCATCGCCACTGCTTGGGGGTACAGACGGGACGGCACTGGGGTTGATGGGGGGAAGAGGAGGGGTGGGGTCGAGCTTGGCAGAGTCTGGCACTGTGGAAGTGGAGGATGGTGGGGAGCAGAAATGCAGGAATGGGGGAGTGGGGGTTACAGGAGCATTAGGCAAAGGCAGAGTTGTTGAGTGCACACTAGTGCCAAAACAATTATTGACTAACGAGTTACTTATTGGTGAGTCAATTTGCATGGTGGTTGCAATCGCCATTATATGCTAATTATATTAAATATTTGGAATATATTAGTTACTTCTCTTGCACAAAAAACAGCCACCAGTGCAGCTTAGGTCTTTTCTGGAAATCTGCTGTGGCTGAGCATTTCCTCCACTGCTTCTTTTCAAAGCCATGGTCACTTTTGGATGAGAACCACGATGTTAAATTCGGAAAGGCAAATGAGGAGATGTCTATAAATGCACAAGATTCGCCGTCTCTCCTGCCTGCCCGAGGCTTCATTCTAGGCAGTGGTCAGTCTAAACACATGGCTGCTCTTTAGAGAACCAGAGGACTGTAATAATCTCAGGGTGGTACTGTAGTAAACCTTCAACCTTTAGGACTGGCCAAGACACACAACTCTCACAGTCCGCCATGGTGCCCGGTCGCAGATGAGAAGTGATGAAGAGGTCAAGTACCACATAATAGACTTCACCTGCCTGTTGCATTACTGTAGGCCATTGTTTCCATCAGGACAGTACTGTAAAGTGTGCTCCGCCCCATCAACATAAGCTATTCATGGTTCGTGGCAGGTTATGGCCCCTGAAACGATCACCTCTCAGTGCTCTACCAAAGCTGTTAGTTATTAACTGCTCGTACAGCTGCTGGAGCCAAGTGCTTGTGTCCCACTAGCTTTAGTTACCCTTAGCAACAGAGTGTGAGTCTCCCTTCCTCCCTCTCTCTCACTCACACACACACCTTGGCTCTGACCATCCATTTCCCGTGGTGTGTGTTTGGCTTGGATTCTCTGTCTTATCTTTTTTGCAACATTTCAGCCAAGCTTTCGGGAAGCACTAGTAGTCAATACAATTTTGTCTTTCTTTCTTTGTCACCACTTTTTAAGTTGATCCAGTGAACTTGTTAGCAAACAGTTGCCTATTTATACATCCAACAGTTACAGAGCAACATTAGCATTCATTTGGAGTCGTGTTTCTGGCCATCAAACAAATTTAAGTCCAATTTTCACTCTGTTTTAGTTCTGCTTTTGGTCTCTACCAACTCCTGAGTGAATTATCAGGCTCCTTAGCCTCTAAACCCTCCACTATGTTCACCAGCCAGTCACTAATTTTGTCTCTCTGCTGTTTGATGCTGAGCAGGTAGTGTACAGTTGGCTTTTAACACTATGAGAGCGATGAAAGTGAACCAGAACAGTAAATGGGCCGGACATATAAACAATGAGCTGAAACTTAGTTTAACGCTCTGTAAACCCACGGAGAGCTGCAGATTCAGGTGACAATTCTCTGTAAGCTCACTACCACAATTATTTTTTACCACCCCTCTCACACTACACTGTCATTTGATATTACGGCTACAAAACTTATTTTTATTATTGATTCATCAGTTTTTCAATTATTCCATTAGTCGTTTGGGAAACAAAATGTGAAAAATTGGGAAAAACATCCATCCCAATATGACATCTTCAAATGTCTTGTTTTACCTTAAAAACACTTACAATAAATATAGCGAGTGAATTTGAAACCAAAGCTGTGAGTCCTCAAGAGGCTAATATACTGTGGCTGAATGTGGAAGTGTGAGGTTAGAGGTCACCACTAAGTCAAACAGGATGATCAGCGCAGGGTCACAGAGCCGCTGCTGGGTGAGATGCATTATGGGAAACAAAGCAGCACAGTGGATAATCGCCTCAGTACATTTCATTACATAATAGAATAAGCTGGTAAACTAGACTGTAAACAGGGTGCAAAAAATGTGTTTAAAACCTACACATCCTGTTCAAGAACAAACCCAAACATCAGCTGATCGAAAGTAATGTGCACTAAGCTAAAATGGTATTTGGATTTCTCGCTGGTAATAAAATACAAAGGGGGAAAGAGGAAAAAAAAAACCTTGTAAAAGGCAGCCATAAGAAAATCTTTGTGTGGCCTAAATGAGTTATAAAGAGCAGTGCTTCGCCACTGGCTGCCATCCCGAGTGTGTGCAGTGAAGCAATGAATAACTCGCACACATGCGGCCAGCCCGACACACACAAAAACAAAGAGTTATGTAATGCTGAGGCCCACACTGAGGGGAGAGGACAGGATGGTGTCGTGGAACATAGATTTGCACAGCCTTGTAAATACTGACAGACATGTTCGCTCACAAATCACAACCAACTGCTTCTCTTCCTCATTCTTCTCTGTGTGTTTATGTCTGTCATGACTGTGTATGTTAGGGGGGGTTTCCTATGCGATTTTTGCCTCCAATACCGCAACCCCTCTGTGGACTAAAACCACACTGCACGATCTGATCCAGTTTCACCCATATCTGTCTGCGAGTCTCCCTTTCCCTGCAGGAACCAGGGGGAAGCTCTGGAGCTGGGGCTCGCCTTTCGCTGGATTTCTCTACATCTGCTCCATTTCCTCTCCCTTCTTGTGCTTCATCCCTCCCCACCTTCGTGTGTGCCCCTCTCCCTTTCTCCTTCATTCACTGTGATCTACTATTATCCTCTTGTTGTTATTACTGTATTACAGGCAGCAGATGGGCACAATCATTCCTAGCCAACTCTCCCCCACAGATTTTAAGAGGTGATTTCCTCTTAAAAACAGGACTTTGTGGTTGTGCCACAATGTGTAATAATAGTTATGGAGGCGATCGTTATACAGTTGGGACTCTCTGATGTGTGACGTAGATTTTTCTGGAAGCTGGGGGGAAGGGGGAAGCTGGCTGGCTGATCTGTTAGCCAATCAGAGGGAAGAGATGAGGAGGGAGCGGGAGGGAGAGCAAAAGAGAGAACCGTACATACCGGAGAAAGGGAAGGAGGTAGAGCAGGGAGGGTGAGTGATGAAGAGAATAGTGTGTGTGTGTGTGTGTGTATGTGTGTATGTGAGAGAGAGACAGTCTCCACCCCCTTGTGCGCTCCACTGTGAGATCGAGTCTCACTGCCTGAAACCAGCTTGGGTCTAAATCCGCTTACAATCAGACTACTATTTGCCTATAGTATTGCACGCTGCTTTGAAATCTTCTTTTCAAAAGAGTGACGCGAGTCCTGCACATTCAGTAACACTGGTAATATCAAACTGATTAACACATGCAAGTAAAAATGATCGAATATTTCCAATTATGCTGATGAGGAAAATTGTAGATTAATTCTGGGTTAGGAAGGGGATCAGTAGACAAAAACAAACAGTACCTCTGGCAATGGCAAGGAGTAGCTTATTAAGCCTTATTAAGTCTCACAAGGCAGTGCTTTGCAGAAAAAAAGTGAAATAGAGAAAAAAGAGATCAGAGTCACTCTCTCTGACAGTCTATTTGCAAAAACACAGTCCTCAGCTGCGCGGGTGCACAGGAGAATTCCCACTTCATCAAAGATGCACATCAAACCGGGGCCTTGGGGCTGTGTGTGCTTCACACAGAAGAAGACATCCCATTTTCCACTTTAAAAGGGGTCTTAATTTTCTGAGAGGGAAGATGATAGCATGCTTGTCTGACTGTTTAAGACCTAGAGGTTGGGGGGAGGTTGTCTGGGAAGATATCAGAGAGCTGAAGGTAGATGGAAGAGAAGAAGAGGGTTGAGAACATTGCCAGCGCTCCCCCTCGGTGGCTCTCTTGGGTAAAAGCAGAAAAACAGGCCACATGACCTTGAAGATAAAGGATCCTTCTGTGTGCGAGTTTCACCGGGGAGGTGCACAGATACCGACTACTCAGGACCAACAGGAGAAGCTTACTTCATTTATGCTTTCATAAATAAATCAGACCCTGTTAGTACCATTTAAAATACTCAGGCCTGTTAGATTAATAATGATGCCCAGTATTGACGTGCTGTAAAAATAAAATACAGCAACACATTTATGAGCTAAATACATAAATTCCGTTAAATTACATACGAAGCAGTGACTGTTAATACAGTGAAAGCAAGCTACCTTTAAGCTTGTAAACAACACAACAGTAAAACAGAATCCTTAGTTTTTTTCTAAACAAAAGGTGCTGCTCATACGAACTGTATAAAGCATTTCAATAAAATTTAATATTGTGCACAGAGCAAGACACTTATCACAAGCACTGATACTGGCACAGCTTCAAATGTAAACCTGAGTAAAAGTGCATTGGAGATGGATCACTGCCTATTCCAATACTATCAGCGCACTTCTACCTTGAGGTTTAATAATAGCACCATGCTGACTCTGCTTTCCATTCATCGAAGTGGGTCACCTCGCTCTTGGGTGGAGAGTGGACACAGAGACGCATACAAAAGTTTTTGTATGCGTTTTGTAAGTCATTTTTTTTGACTGATTATAAGCTTTCCATAGCTGAGCCTGTAATCGGGCGGGTTGAGGCCTGAATGAAGCTTTTTACAAACTCTGCACAGAACATCAGAACATTATGTTGTTCCGAACAGGGTCACTCTTGCTCAATGCCCAGTAGGAAACATACTCAACAAAATAAAATCTGGAGGGAATCTGGAAGTTGCATATTTAGTTCTTTGAGCTGAATCCAAACATTAAACCCACACAAAAATCATTTTCTTGAGTAAATATGTGACTATTGCTCTTTCATCCATGTGCATCAATTTTTTTTTTGGAAGTTCTCTAAGGTGTGGGTCATCTCACTGTATTTCAAGTACACTGTATAGCTGGTGTTGCTGCCAAATGTGTCACAGCACACTACTCTGATTAAAGTATAAAGGGAAAACAGAGAAATTACTAGATCCTTCTCAGATGTCTAATAGTGAAGAGGCGTAAGAGAAGAGTAGCAACGACTCGTGCGTCTTTAGGGTTCTCCATCTCTTTCCTCCTGTGGGCTTTAAAATGTGAGCAGCGCACCTCTTAAGAGAGAAGATTAAAGGGCTTAATTAGAAGTGAATAAATATGACACTGTAGTTAAGAGGGAAAACCCTCCCTTGCTGCATCACATTCAACACAGACAAAAATGCTATTTCAAAGAACTTCGTGTCTGACAGCACAGTGTGAAGAACACGATGCTGCACAGATCAAAACATTTATCAAACTAGTTATCCAAATGGAGCAACACCATCACACACCTGAGTGATATAATATGCTTGTAATTCAACGCCAGTTACTTTCACCAGCAACAGTCAGTCTTGTCTTTTAATAAGTGTTTTTGAACAGAACTATTCTCAACCCGCGGACGCGTCATCGTCAAAGCTGGTTTCAGACGACAGGAAAATGACAAAGACAGAGACAGCTTCCCAGGACTCACCACTACCATGTCCCTGGCCTTTTGTGCCAACAGCTGCAGCCACACTAGATTCCACTGTCTGTTATGATTTAGAGGAAGTGATGTGTGAAAGAGAGTGGAACGTCCTGTCCTCTTGACCTGTGCGATGCCCGCTGGGCCAACAAGAGTCATTGGGAAAAAAAAAGAAAGAAAAAAGCTTGAGACCCCAAAATTAGCCTCACACAGAAAATGCGAGAGGGTGCAATTTTTTTCTGGGAAGGAAATGCCACAAACAACTTATTTTATATTGTACAAGATGCACTAATGATTAAATATTTTGTTTCATTCAAACGTATCAAATTTTAAGAAGGAATAATTTGACATTTTCCCACATTACAGAGCTGAAAATATATTCTTAACAAGCTAACCTCTCTCTGCCATTACCAGAAATTCTAATACCACCCGTCAATTCACATCTAATAAAACCACTTAACATAAACACACATCTGACCTGCTAACCTCCATGTGCTTAGAGAAAAGCAAAAATAGATCGTCCAACATTCAGAGGCATCTTGAGTTTTTCATGACAGGCTAACCTCTTTAACATTTATGTGTCCCTTGAAGCTGTTTCTTTTTTGGTCAGATTACGCCATGCCCTGAAGAGACCAGGTCACTTGTGTTGATGATAATTTTAAATACAGAGAGCGACGATACATTTACTGGCCATGAGCACGTATGCATAATTTATTGTGCAACACTCCACAACGGCATAATCAAGCCGTTACCTCTGTTGCTCTTTAAAACGTAGTTAATCATCACGGCGGCTGCATCCATTTCAACTGTGCTCCTTGGGATAACACATGCAAAAAGAGGCGGTGACGATGACAAGAGGCACACTGGTATAAATTCCCTCCTGATCGCACCACAATTTATGACTCTCCAACACAAAGCGCTGGGCGTAATTAAGAGAATGTAAAACGGCAAATTAATCTGTTATGAAATTACTGCTGCGACACTACTTTATAATAATGTTATCTTTTATTGCACTATGTAAATGTGCGACTTGATGTGCACACGCACACAGCTCCCCCCCATCTTTGATAGGGATAAAAATGCACAGCATGAACAGAAACACAACAGCTCATTAACCCTTAGACATTAACTCAAGTACAGCTTGTTGATGGCAGACGGCCTCGGCTGTGGGAACCAGCAGCTGTGATGGAGCCGATGCCCTTATACTACTGCACTATGTAATCTGGTACTTTCCTGAGGAGGGTTGGTCACGCAGGAACTGACTATTCAAGGTTGTGAAGTTACAACTTTTCTGTAGCAAACACAGATAAAGGTTTTGGCTCTGCTGTGATGTTGACTTCTACTGTGATACACTAGTGACATTTGAAGTAGTGAAATGACCATTACAGCACTTGAGGGTGGTAGAATGTTCCACTGACGGGCTTGGAGGAAGGTGAAAGGGCCTTCCTATGACGTTTCTTCAGACCACTGATTTCTGAGTAACAAGTAAATGGCATTTACACTGATGGTATCTCTACATGTTCTGTTTCAGTGTGATTTTAGGCTAACACCACACAGAATGCAGTATGATATCTCCTTCACAACTGGCCAAGCTATGACAGGGACAGTACTGCTGAGAATTATTATTATTAGATTACATTTAGCAACCACAATTTCTAATGATATAGTTAATTTAATTAATGTGACCTAGATCCAGATAAGCGGTAGGCAATGGATGGATGGATTAAACATCTGAAAATTAAAATTTATTTAACTTCATTAAAATTTTTGCTAAAATCCGGATTTATCCGTTCTGAGCTGATGAACCTCCGTAGCAGCAGGACTGACAGTACTTGCAACAGACCTGATGGTGCAGACTAAAACTTCATAGAACAAAGGACTGAACAGCTTCCTGTTTGCACAAACGCACTGTCACAGCAATGCCACTTTTAGATTATGGGTGTACAATGTCTGAAATCAGACACAACATTTTTGCGTAGAGCAGGCACGAGAAAATATCTGGCTTCAGTAAATTAAAGACTTTTTAATACCTGTCACTCTACATCATCCGTGCTACATGAGTCCACAGAGGAAAATCAAATTCTGGTGACTGACAGTAAGTCACGCTGCACTTTACGTTACTTTATATGCTCATTCATCTGCTCTGGTGTCACAAGGAGCGCAAGCAGAAATAACTGATTATATGTGTTATTGGCTGAGAATACTACTCGACCTCATTTCAGGAATAACCCTGACCAGATTAAACAAAAAGGTATCTTTTACAGTTGCATTACGGCGGCAGGGTTATTCAGTTGCCACTTTGTTTCTGAGCTTCCTTTCACTCACGTACTGTTGTCACGTGTTACCATGGTTGGCAGATGATTTGCATAAACATTGCAGATCCCTCATAAAATCACTTCCTGAACAGTTCATGATCAGCAGATGCATTTAATAGCAGCTGAGGTTTTGAAATCATATCATGCTAAAATCACATATCTGCCATCGTAAAATCCTGCGGTAAGGTCTGTTTTGTTTTTAAACCACAAGTGAACCGCACCAGAATTCTCTTGGAACGGGATGACCCTCCTTTTAAGGCGGTCTGGGGCACCCAGAGTTCAATGTACAGCTTTGACGCCAGCTCAAACAAACTGCACTAACGCAAAGTGTGAATATATAAAACAGCTTAGGTGTGAAAACAGCCCTATGAGTATTTTGGTATTTGGAGGTGAATGTGCTGCATTTGCAAATAAAATTCACAGCATTGTCAGAGTGGGCTAGTGTCGTGGAGAGATCTGTGTAGTATTTGTGAGTAGTCAGGTAAACCTGTGTGTGTGTTTTCAGAGGCATACAATGTTCATATGGAGCTGCTGATGTTTGCCAGTCACATCAGGGGACTGAGAAAAAGAAAGTATGTGTGTGTGTGTCACAGAGACAAGCCAGTAGAAATTTCCTACCAAGGGCCCCCTCAGCTGTGCCGGCAAACAGGAAACTGGAGCGCACTCTCACAGTTTCACATGGCTCCGTTGGTTTCTTTTTCTCTCTTGTCTGTTTTCCAGCTCTCTTACATCAACCAAAGGCACCTTGCTTTAGCTGCTGCCTCCCTACGTAATTCTGATGACAACAATTCATCCCATCTCTTTCCTTACAGCCCACCCTCTGGTACAACCCTTTCCCTCTGCTCCTTCCTCCTGCTGGTCCCAGGGTGGGCCTCTCTGCTAAAATCAGACAGGAGGTGGTGTACTGTTACTATGGTGCTCGGGGTCTTCCTGGAGATCGCCTGTGTATGGATGCCTGTTTATTCAGCCTCCATGCTAGCACTGCTCTCCTAATTAGTTCCCAGTGTACCTTGCATTAGGATCACAGACAATCTGTCTTCCTTTGTTGATTAGTCAATTAATCGCTAATTCTGTCAAAAGGGGTGACTGAGAGATAACATTTATAAATATGCTTTTAGGGATCCTTCTACCCTCTAACAGGCTTTGAATTAAAATAAACTAATTCATTAGTTGAAGAAATCTTTTAATTACAATCCTGAGTTTCTTCTGTTGAGAGCAATCCTATCGAAAACTCACCACAGCATCAAACGGCTGGACGATGGCTGTGGGCACAATGTAGTACACAACTATATACAATGTTCTAAAAAGTCAAATATGATATTTAAGGGGGACAAGATCACAGTTAATTGAGGTCACGGTACATCGCTGTTATGAGCAGCAGCCAAGAGAATAATTGTACAAATCACAGCCCAGTTTGAAGATGCAGAGAAAAGCGTAGTATATAGGTCAATTTGCAGATGCAGCGAAACAACACAAAGTAGATAAGAGACAAAGAGAATACTAACACAGCTAACCCAGATCACATTCATTAGTGCAGCAAACTGTGAGGGGCTGAGGGTGACTCAGACAAGAGGAATAAGGGGTAGGAGGGGGCACCTTTGTGACAGAACAGTCTCATTAACTCATCCTTCAGGGAAAGAGTGGGAGGTCAAGGCGCTGACCCTTGACTCTCCTCAGTTGTATGCAGCCACAAGAAAAGAACACGAGTCAACCTACTCCTTTTTACAGATTTAAACAAAATTAGCTAAAAAAAAATGACACATGCACACTTGTCCGAACACAGCTTTGGGTACAAAAACACAAAGACACTCATTTGTAAATAGGTGTTCATTCTCTTGCTACCTTTAAACTGCAGTAAGGCCAATCTGCCAAAGTCTACCACAAGTTCTAATCAGATTTCAGCCTGCCTGTCCCTTGCAAGACATTAAGTCCCTCTCCCATCTGCCTGCTTATCCTGACAAGGAGATCTGCTCCTGGGCCAACTTACAGTCCATCACTGCCTATTGGTGTCTCTCTGGTCATTAAGAGTATTGGCTTGGGGGAGACAAAGTGAAGAGTGGGTATGCAGCTGCCAGGGAGCAGGAGTTCAAAAACCTGCTAGGCTAAGCACACTCTTTCCTACTGAAGTCACCTTTTAGCCAACTTTATTCAGCTCTCTTTCTCTGTCTTTTGATTGTTTTGTGGTTATTTTGCTTTGTTTTCTTCCCTTCTGACATTCCTCCTCACCTCTACCCTCCTAGGTATGCCTGAGAAGCCCATGGGGAGGCCGGAGAAACAGCTGGAACATTCCCACGCTCCTTATTAGGCTTGTGTGGGCACCTGGCCTCCATTTTGACTCAGGTAGTATGGACCACCTGACTGCTACTAATGTTCTCAGTTAAATATATTTGTAGGTTTAACATACAAATTGTACAGCAGTGAACAGAGAAAAAAAACAAATCCTGCACAGACTTACTGAGGTATCCGTCTCATCTGGATGATACACAAATAAACACACCCGAAAAAATCAGCCTCCCTACTGTTTGAAAACATCATATCACAAACTCGTGGCAAGGTTCGTGTTAGACAAGGAACCTCATGTTACTGCATGTGCAGCACGTTGTAACACTCAACAAAGGAAGATTTATGCTCGTAGGCAAAAAACATAATAATAATAAATAAATGAACTTGGATGTACCAATTTTATGTGGGTGGTGCAAAATATATTATTTAAACAAGTTAAACACAAGTAGCCACAACTCACCTTTGGTTATCTGTTCTGTGGCCTGAAAAAAAAAAAGGAAAAATGTATTAGCAACAGAAGGAAGACTATGATGGAAAGGATAGCTTAAAATGACATCTTTTCCATGTATAAGTGAAAACTGTGGGGCCTCAATGTGAAAGTTCCATCAACGCCCCAGTCGCACTGGCTGTCTCACCAGCTGCACGAGTAGTCAATCGAGCAATTGTAACAAAATGTTCAGGGGCTAGTTTTGTTCGTCTGTTGACATGGAGAGAGGTTCATGTTCATTCCTTCTGCTCGATGTTTTGAAAGGGGGTCACTGGGCTTGTAGCAAGATAGAAAGTAAAACAGATAATACAAATGTTCCTCTTGTACGATAAACAAACACACTTTTACCGGCACTAACAAAAACGGCTCAAGGATACAGACTACTGAGAACAGCAGGCTAACCTGTTAAGCTAACACCAAAAACAGACCCACTGAAGCAAACAGTGAAGAGGAGGGGTAAAAGTGAGGGGATGCAGGGTAAAGAGGAGGGTAACAACCACATAAAGTTCTGGTTGATGCTTCCTGTGGAAACACACATGACAAAACGCATGTCTTCAATATGCATGTGACTGATGTGATGTAACAGCGGAGAAAACACCTGAGCATACTGGAGAGCCCCCCTTGGCTGCGCACCACACAACGTTTAAAATAGCGCAGGAGGATTTCCAGCTGCTTTGTCAACGAATGGCCAAGAAAAAAGGAAGTGGAAATTTTGCCCAGGTGGCGTTTCGTTTCATTGCCAGGCACCACACATGAACCAGCACTGAAATGGGGGCTTACAGTGTCTTACAGACTCTGATTACACAGTAAGAAAATAAGAAATTAACGTAATTAAAGCTAAAAGATGAGTGTGTTAGAGTGTGTGAAAAAAAAAAGACCAGAAGCTTACCTTTTTCTGAGCGGCTTCTTTCTTTTTCTTCTCTTCTTGCTTTTTCTTTTTCTTATCTTCCATCAAACGGTTCTCTTCTCGTGTGTTTTGCTTCTTCTCACAGCTTGAATGCAAAGAGAGAGATGGAGAGATGGACATGGCATTAACACCAAACACCAGCTAATGAGAATGGTTCTACGCAGCAGGTGAACACCTACAGTTTCTTCACATTCATTTAGTTGCACTGTTCAATTGTTGTTCTCCAGGGTAAAAATCTGTGTTGTCAGCGGCTGCTGTTGTAACACACAAAATCACGTGTAGTTGTAATACAAGCACCAGACTCCAGAATGTCGGTTTGTTTTGCACTTCACTCTTGAGCTGCATATTTCTTGGACAACTTAGGATAGGTTTTGAACTGTGTGTGAATACACGCTTTAGTTTGGTGGTTTTTGGGGTTGGTTCTGGAAACCATTAAGGAGGCCTTGCAGGTCTAGTATAGCAGGGACCAATGAGACGAGGCTCCCATTCTTCAGTCTCCACACCCAGCAAGGGCAACAGATCCCAACACAATTAAGGTGGGGGCAGACCACAGAAAAAAAAAAAAAGAAAGAATACATGCCAAACATTCTGGGTAGTAGATGACTGTATGTTCACCTCTGATCTGTTAGTGTCTGTGTCTAAAACCACCTACACCTTCAATGCTCCGTCCTGAGAGGAAACCTGTTACCAGTTGTTTTAAGGACTGGGAGAAGAGAAACTATCCTGGAAAAATACATGCACTGGAATCAGTTTCTTTAAAGCTTGAACATAAAACCATCAGCCTTTTTCTCCTGCCAAGCCGATGCTGCTGCAGGCGACAGCGGTGTGTGCCATTGCCTGGCAACAAGCCCTCCCTGAGGCCCTGCTGAGCAGTCAGGTAGAGACAGACAGAGCCCTCAAGCAACGCACTGAAATCAGTTTGGTTGCAGAGGTTCAATAATGGGATCGGAAAACTGAGAAGAAAGACGAACTTGGACAAGCACTACACGTCTAAGCGCAAAACTGAGCTTCCAGTTAAGCAACAGAGTCAGTTCCTTGGAACATGTCATTAGAGTATGGGTTCAAGAGAGAGTTCACGAGTTCCCTTTCCTCACTGCTTTTGCTTAACATCGATGGTGGACGTCAACCAAAACTGTGAGAAAACACTTATAAAAAGTTAGAAAACGGCAACCATGGTGCTAAGAAAATTCAGTTGAGTTTGCCCTTAGCTATCTAGTTGTGAAACTAGCTCCTGGCTAGCGCAGAACATGCCTTCAATGTTTGCAGGAGATAAGAACTAAGGAACTAAGCCCATCTTTCAGCACTCTGGGCCTGGAGGGTCAAAAGAGCAGCAGCAAAACAGAGCTGTAAGACAAACTGAGAGTGTAGTCCTTATTGTCGGCCTGTGGTTAGGTTGTTGGTATTTGCTCTGACACAAAAACATCCTGCTGCCATAGACAGATCTACCAGTTCACATCACAAACACTTCAATCCAAGAGGTTGGTATGGAACCTGCTGGTGTAGCTCAGCTGTCATGCTAAACATAGCGGGTACTGCTCCTTTCAAAAGCATCACTGGGCTTGTGTTATGAAGGATCAGAGGATAAAGGAGATGCTCCAGTTAATGTGAGCCGCTGTCGGCCTCCAACCCGGATGAGGAGAGTGAGTGCCGAGCAAAGCACCAATAACGATTTCAGTTTAAGAAACATTTGGTCGCCGAGCAGGACAGGGAGCGTCTCTCTCTCTCTCTCAATGAGATCTGCTGTTTCATTTCCAAACATCTGCCTGGCTTGGACAGATGTGCGTCCCTTGGCCTCAGAGTGCTGGCTGGTGGTGAGGATGCAGAAATGGTACCTCCTGCCCACTTGGATGCTGCTGCACTTCTGGAAATATAATAGCACTATGTGGATGGGCAGAACACACAATTAAACCACTGTAATATGTTTCTGATCATGTTTTGCTCTTCTTTCAAATGTAAATTAGAGCATTAATAATGATAACTCAAAGTCTATTCTATGAATAAATAAAATCCCACAGAGCAGACTAAACCAATGCTTTTTTAATTTGATGTTTACTTGTAGTAGCGGGATGAACTACATCATGAGCAGCCATTTGTAGTGGGGGAAGCACGGTGAGTGTCAATATGAAGGACGCAGGCCAATGAGCTCAGCTGTGTGGTGGAATTACACCGTCCTGTCAGAACAACAGGATTAGAGCTCGGTGTCCCTCTTAAAACCAGACACACACTCAGCTGACAAAGGAAGGCAAAAGGAAAAAAGAAAAACAGTGGGGAGAGACCAAGGACGGTTTAATAAAAGCAGGTGTAAAGTTGGTAGAAAAATCGAGAGGAGATGGAGAGGAAGGACAGTCAACGTGTGGAAGGTGAACTGTCACATCCACTGGTACTGCTGCGGACGTAAATACCTGACTGCCCCACACCAAAGCACTGAAGATGAGGGGGGCTACGACTGATGGGGCTGGTTTGTGTGTACGTGTGAGAGATGGGGGAAGGGGTGCTAGACGGCAGTCGCTGGGCACAGAGCCAGGAATGCCATTGCTTCAAGCCAAACAAGAGCACGGCGAGCCCTTGGGAGAACGCTTGCTAGCAACCACAGCAGCAGCCGCCACAGCTACGGCAGAATGCGCAGCCCCCTCTGCTCGTTCTCGCAAGTGCACGTTTGGGCAAATAAGGTTTTTTTGGCGCTCTGAAAAATATCTGATGTGCTCCACAGTTGAGCAGGTTTTCAAATACACATCCTCAAACAGACCACAAAAACAACAAGAAAACATAACAAAAAGCAAAACACCAAACAGTCACTATGACCTTTCAATTTGTGTGAAGGTTTAAAAACTGCTGGGTAAGCACTGACAAAGTCCTTGTTCGCTGCAAAGAGGATTGCAGTCTCTTAAGTACTTGAAGCTATTCTCAGTGTGGTCACGTTAATGCTTTCTGACCCAGGCTAACGACAAGGAAAAAAGAAACTTATGCTGCACTTCTGGTGCTCCGAACAGGCCCTAAAATAACTTGTATGGCCACACTCCAACAGTGCTGCCTCCAGTCCCAGTGTCAGTTGTCTGCTCCAAAACTAATGGGAACACTTTCATGAGCTCGGCTGACAATTTATTGGTCCGAGAGATCAAAGAACATCCCTTACAAACGTCTTATTAAACTCCAATCACATAGCTTGTACATAGGAGAGAGCTCACATAGAATTTTTTATTTCTGCAAAGGACGATCAAGAAAAATGTTTTAAAGTAGCATTTACTTTAAAAAAAAACTGCCAAGAGTCTGACGCCTCCTTAGAGAGAATTTGTATAATACTTAAAATGTCAGATGCACTAATAACAGCCTTAAAGTAACCTGCACATAAATCTACAGCATTCAAAAACCAGCACAGGATTAATGGAGCAAACCAGCCTATTTTGTTTTTTTTGACATTTAAACAAAAACTACAAGCTCATCATTTCCACTGAGGACTCCAGCTACGCATCTGATCACTGACACCAAACAACCCGCCAAACCAAATGACACAATCTGGCAAAATGCCCCTCAGTCCCTCTAGTCCAGCGCTAAGTAAAAGGCCATCGAGAGTTTTAAACTGAAACAGGGGCTATGACCTAAGCTGTATAGTAATCACAGTATTTAGTGGCCTGTTTTTGTTATCAAGCCCCCTTTGGCGCCTCTCTGTGAATACACACTGCCTCTTTCAGAGGCTTGGGTGCTGACTGGGGCCCCTGACCCGGCAGGGGACAGAATAGACCCCCACCCCCTTCCCTTTACCGCCACCACCACCGCTGCTTCATCCCTTGCCAGGCTCAGACCCAAATTAGGGACTCCAACACATCAGTAAAACCAGCGGGCCTCAAAGCTTACGTCAGCCTGCCCTCTACATGCATCAGGGTGCTGGCATTCCCTGTCTACACACACTGCCCTCTCCATGAAGAGTGTGTGCCACTGCAGGGTGTCAAGCTGCAGCAGGAGCCCGGCGAGGATGGCTGTCTCAATGGCGGTGAGGGAAATACAGGAAGCAACGACTGATGCATCATATGTCAAGGTTTACACAGCTCTAGTCCATGGACTGACAAGTCACATTTCCAACAGATAATACTTTATAAAATATTAAGCAGTTCAGCTCCAGTTTCAACAACCATCCCAAGGCTGTGTCCAGGCAGGAGTCTCTAATCTCAGCCTCTGTATTTTCTGCATAAACAGAAGCTACTTTGCCAGCATTTCTTTTAAAGTGAAGACCAACCGTTACCAAACTACGAGCTGTTCAGTAAGAGAAAAGCTGGACGGATAAGGACGCGTAGGTGACAAATATTCTGAGTAAACGCAACTGGAAGAGCAACTGTATGTGCACAGGAGTGTTGCAGCTAAACACAGCTTGATAATGCGTTTACTGCCAGTCAGGTGATGCATGTTGTGTTCCTGCAGCACGGAGCACATTTTGTGAGAATGAGCTGCAACAATATCCATGTAAACTCAACGACACACACCAATGCAAGAGCAGGCGCTCGACCAATGTCTGCCAAGCTACTACAAATACGACAACTCAACAAGCAATAACACGGGGGTGCCCTTGAATCATTTAAATCTGTGCGGCTGGTTTAGTCCAACTAGTTCAAGCCACCATGAAGCCACTGTCCAGGAAACCTAAAAGAAATCCAGGCCAGCAACCCGTGCACTTGCTGAAAAACAGGGATATCTCTCGCAGCGAAGACAACACTGATGTCAAAATGGGCTGAGCTCAAAATATTTTCACTCCCTTTCCAGCTGCCATGTTTTTTTTAGCTTCTAAACCCCGCATGTTTCCTACAGTGTAAAGCGACAAGGTGCAAATCTGTCGTGCTAAACGCCCAAAGGGAATAATGAATCCTACCATGAAGCGTTCAGTAGGATCTCAGCGGCGGCGAAGCCTCTGCAGCCATTTTGTAGTAACTGACCGGAGCAGGAGCTCGAGACGGTTGAATCGGTGGTAACGGGGGAGGGGTGGAGGGGGGGAGTGGAACGGGTAGGGGAGGGCGGAGCTTCACCTTGCCACGTGACCTTCAATAACAAAACAAACTGCCCCCACTCCATTTTGCACCACCCCCGGCGTTTCCATGACAACTGCAGCCCCTCCATCACTGCCCTATCTGCACTGGTGCGCTCGACCTGACCCCCCCAACCCACACCCTCTACCACCACCACCTTTCTTTACGATATGTAGCGACAGACCAAAGTAAGAAAGTACACAAGTCAACAAACTGCGTGTGAAAAGTGCACTGTCCTGTGGGGATACATAGCTTTTCAGCTCTGCTTGCAATTTGTGCAGCATGGAGCTTGTGCTGTGTTTTTACACCAACAGAGGGCACACTTTCTAATGAAACGGAGAATCTGCTGAATTGAATTCAGTTCCCAACATAAAAACAAAAAAGAGAGAAAGAAAAGACAAAAGAAAAGGGCCCTTAGGACATATTAAAAAGTCTTACATTTAATACACAATAACCTTAAATATTCACTCTTGGTAAATGGTAAAATATCAGTGTATGTAATTGCAGCTGTCAGGAGACCTTACACACCTCTGTACTAAAAGTGGAATTGCTGTGACAGTGGATTGTGACAGTAGATCTTGGAAGGTCATCAGCACAGAATGGACAAGTCAGTTGAATAAATTGTTTTTCGCTCCATCCATTTTTTGCTGCTTGCCTGGGTCCAGTTTGCATTATTTTAGTTAACTATATCATAAGGAATTATTGTTACACACTGCTGGAAAGTACTGGAAAAAAGCAATATAATAATAAATAATTCTGGGCCATATCGTTCGTTATACTTTCATGTGTTGGCTGGTATGACTGTGAAACAGGTATTGCACTGCATTCTTGTGGTATTAAAGGTTTTAATAGTCTTAAACTGTACTTTGTGAACCTTTCAGAAGCCCAGTGTAAATCAATGTTGGTGCTTTACTCCTCCACACTGCTCTGCTACACTGTAAAAACTACAACTTATATTCTTTGGCATAAATAAGAATTCAAAGTTTTCTGGTCATTGGAACGTAAAAATTACCAGCTTTTACAGTAAAAATTGAAACTGCCCAAAAAAAAAAAAAAAGAAAAAAGAGATGGATACATCCTGAACCTAGGACATTTTTTCATCTAACTCAAAATTTTACCAGTGTTTAATGCTTTGAGATTTTGGGTTTTCACAACCTTTTATTTTTTATAGTGTGCCATGCTTTCTTTTTATTTTTGTGTCACTTTATAAGGTCCTATGTTGATGCCATGTGGAGCCACTGAACTAAACTACCTGACTGTAAAACTACAACAGAAACCTGCTGCTTAAACACTGATGCATCAGTATGAACAATCTTATAAAGCCTGAGTACATAGTAACATTGGTACCAGTCACAGGGCCATTTTTCTGTGACCTTAAGCGACTTCCTAGAGTTTCTTTTTGTGAGATCTAATTTTCTATTTTGTTTCTAATTTTCTTTTCTTCCTGTAATACAGTTTGTAAAACTGTTTGTAATACAGCTGATGAGCCTCAAGCTACCAAGATCAGATGCACTGGTGATCAAACCAGTCAGTATTCTGGCTACGTCAGAATGAGAAATTCCTTTTGTGCGCGGCGCAGTGGAAACCTTATCTCCACCACTGAATTGAGGAGAAACGAATATGACTCGAGTGCCTACCAGCCCAATATGTCACCACTCAATGAGCCAGATCTGGAGCTGAATAAATACCCTTGTCTGTATCTCATTAAAAGCCATGGAGGTCCACTCTAAATGAGACTCCAGTGGTATCTGATAGGGGAATGAATCTGGAAATATCAAATGGTGAACGCCCACAAGAAATAACTATGAATTTGATCACAAAACAGGATGATTGCCGCCGTGTGCTCGCAATTACAGAACCATCTGTACTGGGTGTCGAGTACATATGGATTATAAGGTGTCACCCACATCTGGATAATCGCAGGGATATACATTACAGTGACGGTGGCAAAACACAATTATTCAGTCTACAAGATGATGGAGTGCAAGGGGAGAAGTGTGTGGAGAGGGGAGGGGGAGGGAGACACTAATCATGCACCATGGTGATGAATCTTCTCTGTGTCATGGCAGTAGATATAAATAATCTATTGCCTGAGTCCTTTTCAAACTTTGCGTGATTTATGCATGTGTGTAAGTCTTTGTGTGTGTGTGTGTGACATTTCCACAGTGTACTGTGGGACTTTTTCACCAGCTGTCACAAGTCACATTACAACCTGGTTATGGAAGCTCAGATTTTATATTTATTCTATTTGTGATGATGGCAAAATCTCTTCAAAGATATTGTGAAACTGCATTTTCATTTTTTAAAACTTTTTCACTGAGGTTCTTATCCAGCATCATTCATGGTGAAGGCCCAGAAAAGGGCAGTAGTTTAGGAAATATCACTAATTGGCCTGTTTGTAAATTTAGGTTTGTGCATGAGTCATTGCACTATTTATTACACTGATGTTGTACAGCATGTTGTTGCTGATGCTGTTTAACTGAACGACTAACTGAACACTGAAAACGAATTCCACTGATCCTGGCTGTGTGCTCATTTTGGCTGAACAGGTAGATTTAGGTCAACTGAAGACATCAAATCTGAGATGGAAAGCAGCCCATTGTTTCCAGACACAGTGCAGTAGCAGCTGATGACATGCTAGTTTAAATGCAATGATGCACTGCAGTACAATCAGTTTGCCAGTTAAGAAAAGAAAAACCTGTGAGTGTATTTGCTGTTATTGATCCTATCCCTTTGTCTCATTTCATGTAGCTATACAGACACTGGTATTGTTTAATATCTCTCATAACCTGTTCTGTGTCATCCTGGTATTGTTTTTGTACGTGAAGGCTGAAGAGATATTTTAACCTTATAGACAGCTGTGTTTTTGACTGGCAAACTGCCTGTTAGTTGGCTATGACTGACAGGTTTGCAAAAAGAAAAAAAAGAGCTTGACATATTTTTCTTTAGCCTTCAGCATAAATTTTTTTTAATATTAAAACTAAATGTTTGGTTCCTTATTATGCAACTGGCTGAGTCACATAAAGCATCTAAAAAGTAAATGTGTGTGGAAGACAGTGAGTAGTAAGTTACTGGGATCCAGACAATAAACTCTGACCTTGCTGCACTGTCAACAACAGCAGCATTGATTCGTGCGCACTGCTAGTCAATCAGTATCTGAGAAATTCAATTACGACCCTGACCAGCTGACCTGTCTGGCCGAGGGTAAAGTTCAACGGTCAGATTGTTACCGGATCAACCCAACCCTGTGGGAAATGCTGGGGGGTCAATCAGAGTGCCACTTCAGACTGGGGAGGAAGCAGGTCTGATAAAGCTCCTGGGAGCAGAGAGACATTTGTGTTGATTCAGTTCAAGGTATTACCTAGGTTGGAAACACTGACACACACACATTGACTGACACACACACAGAGCAGGCAGGCATGCTGTCTTAAAAATAGGCTCATATTTGTTGAGAACTGCATGTGTAGTCGCACAACATAAGGTAAAAATATACATAATCTTATGGATTAAGATTTTACATAGAAAACATGATGAGCATATAAAATATGACTCACTGTTACAGGTCAAACTACCCAACCAGAGCTTAAAGATCAATGCATCAGTTAAATAATCCAATAATATAACATAGTACAGCACTCACAGGATCAATTGTTCTGACTACATTGATTCTTGTACATTTTTCTGATAATACACACTTCACTTAGGTTACAGTTTTGGGTGCAGGACTTTTACTTGTAATTGAGTGTGCTTCTATTGCAGTATTGTATAATTTTACTTTCATAAAGGATCTGATTACTTCCTCCACCAATGAATATCCTATTGACCAGGGCAAGGACGTTTTAAATAAAACATTAATGAGAATTTAAAGCTAGCACATGATGTGCACAGTGTGCACTGATATTCCATTAACAATAGTCTTAAGGGTCGGACATACATCTCTATACAGAATGTATAGTATCCTCCCCCTCTTTGCCTGTACTGATGTATTAGTCCTGCGTTACAGCGGCTGTATGAAAACCACTGGAGGCTGCACGACGTCAAGCTGAAGCTCCTGTTTGAATTGTAGAGAGACAGCAGGTGACAGTATAATCGCCTGGAGCATGTCCATTAGAGTCACAAAATGATGGTGTTCTGCAAACTGGAGGGAGTCTATGGGGGCCATCAGTATGGGTCTGATGTGATGCAGGACCAGTTTCTTAAAGATCTATGTACTGTAGAGTGTGATTTCAAGGCTAAACACGTGTATTTGTGCTTGACTTGTCTTCCCACCTTGTTCACCCAAAGCAGTCGTTTTGTCCTGGTGGTGCTGACAAAAGATATATAAGGAATTTCTTACCTTTTCCAATCTAACACAGTCTTTTACATTTACTTCAACCCCTGTCCTGGCCCAGCAGATTTTGCTCCCAGTAGTCCAAGGAAAGTGCACGAGGGAGAAAACCACCAGTGATCTGATAGCGGGTTATTTTCTCAGAAAAGAAATGGAGGATCTTGGTGTTACAAAGAGGAGCTGAGGCAAGTAAAAGCTACCCACATGACCCACAATACTGAAAAATAGATCCTTACAAGTGTAAAAAATATTCAGACAAGCATGACAAATTGGGCCACTGACAGTCTGAAGCTCCCTCTTTCAGAGTGGCTGTTATTTTAACGCCTCTGTCACTGATGTTTGCTTTCCAAATAAGAAAAGACTGCACAATTAGTTTGAGTGATACATCATCATACTTTTGTTCCATAGATTGTGCGCTAATAGAAAGAGAGATAAGTGATGGTGTTTTGTAGCTAATCAGACGTGAGCTGTGTGGGTGGGCATTAGCCCCCCATTCAGCAAACTGTGTTACGTTCGCAGAGCGGCACTCTGCGCTAATCAGATTTATGACATGCATAAACATAATTGTGTGCCTTCATGGATTCAAGTGATTCAATTGAACAATTAAGCTCCAGCAAACATTAATTTGCCTTCTCAATGCATTTTTTTGTTTTTTGCTTTCTGTCACTGCTCTGTCTGCATCTCTGTTTCTGTGTCATATCGCTCAGATCTTTTGTTCTCCTCTGCCAGTATGATGCATCTATCCTTGCTCTTATCTTCAGTATAACATCTTCTTGAACATACTCAGTTGAGCACATACACGCAAACATGGAGCACAACATCTCTCCTACTGAGAGGAAGGAAGAGATGGTGGAGTGACAATGCTATGAAAGCTTGTCTGTGTGTCATCCTTCAAAGTCAATGCATCCCATCACTGGCTGCACCTGCCAAGGTCTCTCCGCTGCTTGGGGTGGGGGGCAGAGAGTGGCAGGCGTGCTATAGTGTTAAAAGTGTCTGTTGCTCCCACCAACAGCTATGATTGTTTCTATTTTCATTTGAGATGAGATTAAAGTCCTTGGGGGCAGAGATATCAATCTGTTGTAACATAATGAGTCTTTTCTAGTGAGCAAATAGACACTTGGGCCAACAATGGCTGTGGTCGATATTTGTCTGCCACTCATGATTATATTCACGGAGAGAAGGAAAGAAACAGGGGGACAAAGAGAGACTAAGCCCTGAGAGAGAAAGCTACAAGGGAAGATCAGTCTTTCACCAGAGACAAAGAATGTGTTTGTGTATATAAAACCATCATATCACCAACTAATTTCAATTAACAAAAGCATCACACAGAATACAAAATCTCTGTAAGATGAGTTGTTCAGCACAGTACAGGAAACAATGATGTACGCAATGCATATCTTCAGCTGGAGCTTTAATACTATTGGGAGCACAGAAATACTGGGTGGAATAAAACTGCAATAGTAGTAGTTGCTACACACACACACACACACACACCATTTTCTCCCCACAGCATCCATGTGTCAGAGTGATGAATGTCTCCTTCCTGTGAGTGACCTCCAAGGTCAGCAGTAGTGGGGCAAATGCAGCCTAGCTGCCTCATTTCCCCGGCAGCTACAGCAAGGTAACAGCTCAGGCATAATTCACCATCCGTTGGCCACAGCTCTAATCGCAAATGTAATCAAACTGGCTGGGGTGCTACAGGCTCTGCTGCACCGCACCGGGCTGGACTAGAACAGGGTGGTGTGAGCCGAAAGGACAAGGAAGGTTTCATTGTTTTTGTCTGATGCACCACATTCATTTTAATGCTCATTCAAATTTTCACTGAGCTGCCTCACATACAGTCATGAACACACATTCCTACACAAGGTCTAGCACCTTTATTGCAGTGCATCATGGCACTGAGCACTGTACTTACATTACTGTGAAGTCTGCCATCAGTCTATGTGACAGACAACACTCACAGCAGACACAGCAGACTGTTGGCATAAATAAACATATGAAAACTTGCTGGACGTGCTCCAGGCTTCACTACACATACTCAGTTATACTCCAGAGAGAAAGAGAGAGGAATAAAATAAAAATACAATGGAAATAAACTGAGTGAAGAATCGATCAGTCGCAACCTATGGGAACATACTGTAGCATTATAAAGCAAAACTCCATATGCCTCGTGCCAAAGAACCCATTTGTTCCATTCCCTCTCCTGTGCCACCTCTGCCTTGAGATGTGCCTCTAAATTATACATAAGTATGTCATTACGCACAGAAGCCAATGACAGTGGCCTAATGAATATGGGCAGCGTTGCAGTCGGCAGCATCTCCTCACTGGAGAGATTCTATCTAGGCCACAGCATCAATCTTCCTGTCATCGCCGCAGCAACCACTATCTATGCCTCACCATCATAAACAGATATATTATTCATGAATTAGCATTATTGTCCACTTAATTATTCAGCAGGTCTTAATTATCTGGCAGATTATCTATTACAGGTCGTGGGAAATTAGATAAGGAAACACAACGTTGTTTCAGGAGTGTCACCATCTTGGGGCGAGTGTGAAGTGTTTTCTGCTTGAGCTGTTATGAATTTATGAGAGGTTATGAGTGAAGGGTGTTTTGAGAGAATTATTCCCGTTTTTGGTAAAATTGGAAATAAAGGAGGGATAAAGTACATGAGACAAAGAGCTAAACAAACTTAAGATGTATTTAGATTAATGGGACGAGAGGAGATGATTTTACAAGGATGATAAATTACAATTAGCACCCCAAGGACTGTGCACCCCAAAGTATTAATGAGAACATTAATTTCAGAAATCTTCTGTCAATTACAACAAAAACAAGGTAAATGTAATATTAATTAAAAAACATAATGGTTATTGTATAAATGCATCCCACACACATGTACATGTGGCGTATTCTGGCAAAATAAATACGCCAAATGAAATCCTGTTTGTGCTGTTTAACCCAAAAACCTCATAATTTCTCCATGTGCTTCAGTCCTGCTGCTGTCCTCCACCTCTGGCTATGTTCTCTCTCCTGTCACCTCATCTCCCCTTCCTGCAACCATCTACCTTACCCTCTCTTTCCCTCCTTGTTTTCTAGTCCAAGCACATACACACCACAGAGGGCAATGAATCATTCATAGCAGCACATAATGCCCTCAGCCCTCTCCCCAGAGAGAGTGAGAGAGACAGACAGTGAGACTAACGGAGACAGAAGCAGATAGAGACAGAAGAGGGACATGATGGAGAAGCAAGAAATGAAATGGGTTAATATTCAAGACAATGCTGTGTAAAATAAATTAAATAGATGTAACAGATTAGAAGCATGTTATTGGGAGGCTGGTTAAGATATCGAGCAATTTAATAAGGTCCGATTTGCTGACGCTGACAGTTTTCATGTAGCACAAGACTGACATGATTTTATGTCTTTCATAATGCTGCAAGTCAGCGTTTACCTCTTTGCTGAATGACGTGTCTATCTGCTTGCTTAAATATAGTAGAAATGCAAACATTGGTCTGCAGAGCAAGGGATGCAGCTTAGTGAAAACTGGACCAATGAAGTTAATACATTGTTTTTCAAAGCTACAATATGTAACATCTTCAGCCACATCAAATCTTTGGTAGGTGCAAGCTCATAAAGTGCAGACGTCCTTTGTTTAAACACAGAGAACTTCAAGATATAATGTCTATGAAATTTGATTAAAATGATGGATGTATTTTTGCAACTGATGTGATGGTGTAGACATAAAAGAGTGATAAAGTTTAAGTAAAACACTGGCACATGGAGATTAAGAAAGTTGACACATCATAGAGAAGTGGTACCCAACAGCCTCATCAGATAAGCTCAAATATTCCTGCATCAACACCACCCATCATGTTCCAAATGTGTTCATTTGAATTTATTTTAACCCGGATGCTATTTAACACTATTAAGTATATAAAAGTGAACATTGTTATAATATTTTTTCATACAACTAACCTGTCATGATGTTTCTGAAATCTGTTCAATTGGTAGCAAATGAAATGAAAAGTAGTTCTAATAGCCAAGATTATATCCAGCAGTTACTAGTGGTCTGGAACCACTGAGAGACCATAGAAATCAGTTCTGGCATGCAACAGCCCTGTGTGTACACTATAGCATCTGCTAAGTGCAGTCTAATGATATCTATTCCTCTAACTCTGGTCAGCAGGACTCTAAATCATTCAGCTAGTAATACACTTATCGTCCCCTGAGACCGCCCTGTGTGGTGCAGCAGTGGGAGTGAAACAACACACAAAGACTCAATGACAGAGGTGAACGCAGCCACACAAGCTCACAGGGAGGGGTCTTGATTTCTTTTTGAGACCTGTCGTTGTGCCAGTGATATCATCACCAGGGGAGAGCTGAGTTGGAAGGTTGAGAGGTGGACGGGGGAGGCTAGGTCAGATAAAGCACGTTCAAATCTCCTTTATTGCACCGGCTCTGTATGGATTTTCCATTCACCCTGTGTCAAACCCCTCTGATCTTCTCTCTCCTTCCTCATGCTCTCCCCATTTTTTTCTCCACCTTTCCTCTCTTACCCTTATTTACCACTGAAAACAGTAAAAATAAAAATGATCGGGCTTGCACTATTAGATTACAGCTTCCCCGGTTCATTTCCCTTGGGGGAAATTAATCAGTGAAATCATCCCATCGGTTTGGTTGGAATGAAAAGCTAAACACTTTTGGGTCATGATGGGACACCGTAAAAAACCACTAAAGATCCATTCAGGAGAGCACAAAATCCTTCAAATTGGCAAAATTAAAAGAGCCTTTTAAGAAGTGCTCTGGCAGCAGCCCAGCAGATCATACGTCTCTTAAGATTTTAGGCTGAGTTAGTGGGAAAACACTGTGTCATGTTCAATCACATTAAAGCACTGTTTTTATTTGCCTATCTGCCAAATAAGGTTGAGAAGAATCTCAATAGACTGGTCTTTTTGTACACAGCACATATCTGGCCATTTAATCCAGAGGAAAACCAAGCGGCCTGTGTGACAGGCAAGGTCAGATGAGCACTGGAAAGTACCAGAGAGTTACAAGGAGAGAGCAAATAGCTTCCTTATCAGTGGCATTTATGACAATTACGAGTAGTTTGTCTGTCTGAACAGGCATGAAAGTACTTGTCTGTTTTCTTTTTTTGTGTGAGTGTGTGTGTCTGTGACGTGATTTTGTGTATCTGTGTAGATTTTGTGTCGACAGCCTGTGCGCATAATGCACGGCGATCACACATCCATATTTGCAATTAATTCTGTCGTGGCTCTTTACATGTCAAGAGCCTCACATGATGTTTACGCTGATTTAACAACTTAACAGCTTGTTTCTTGGTTCCCATGACACAGACAAAAGACTCACACATGCGCACACACACACAGACACGCACAGAGGCGTCTTGATATATCGCATCCCGCTGTGAGGGAATGACAGAAAAGTGAAATCCACTCCGACAAATGCAGCCATAACGCCACGAAAGGCCACAACATGACAAGCCGTGCATATATGAAAAAAGAAACAAGTGCTGTTAAGTCTTCCATTATCCCCCACCCTCTGCAGCCTACCAAAGCTTATTTTTACATCTCAAGGACCCTGAGTGTTTTCCTTTTAACGCATCCACTCACCAAGACCTCACCCCTTCCTCTCATGTCCTCCCCTCTCTCACATCCAAATACCTTTGATGTCTTCATTGGGAGTCTGTGAGTGTATGTGTGAGGTTCTTGTATGTGTGTGTGTCTGTTAGTTCCACTGTTATCTTGACGAGCTCTCCAGCTCCTAATTGCCACGCTACAAGCGAAAGCTGCTGGGACAGGCCCTCTAAACTCTCACCCCGTTTTCACTCCTTTCAGCGAAGGTAGGAAAGAGGGAGAGATGAAAAAGGGAGGCAAAAAAGAGGCAATGAGGGGACAGATGCAATCTGAGAGAGACAGTAATGAGTATCACGTATGTGGGAGAATCTGGGAAATGAACATGCAAAATATGAGACGATGGAAAAGAAAAGACAGTTTGGCATTGAAATATACACAAAAAATAAACAAGCAAAAACCAAAAACAGTCTTCATCTTTCTAAAGTCACAGACCTCTGACATTCTGCTATTACAATACTAATTTTCATTTCAGCATAAAAGAAAATTCAAAATCCACTTCATTTTTTGTCTGGGCATGCTATGGCCCATTATGCCATGAACAGCATAAAAGAGAAAACTCATTATCACCTGGAGGATCTACAAATACTTCATGCAGATCTTTACACTGATTGAAAAGCACTGCAAAGTCTTTGCAATAAGTTCATGCTGTTGAAGGTATTTGACAGATTAGCACTTCTACTGAAGGGGAAATGAAAAAGAAATAATTTAATTAACCCCACCACGGCAGATGGATCCAGGTGCGACTGCTATTGTTAAAATATGCACTTTTTTCCCACCAAGTAGCTTGCTGGCTCATAATTAGAAGCCTAAATAGAATTACGTATTATTAGAGTGTCGATTTACCTTATTAAATGGGCAGTAAGAAAATCCCCTGTGCTTTCTTGTCAGCTTTTAGGAGCAAGCAGCCGGCGAGACGCCTCGGCCCAAGGGGCACAGCTAACTCACTCAGCTCAGGCCCCCATCGCCTGTTGCCATAGAAATAACGGGAAGGAGATACAGAACTCGCCAAATGGAAAATGTCAATTATTGTAGATATGTAGATATAGGCGGGCAGAGTGGGGTATCCGGGTGGGGGTCTGGCGGGGGGGCTAAGCCCACATTCATTTTAATATAATTCTTCTTGACATGGAAAGCACATGTCAGTGGATTCATGTGTGCCTCTCTATCCTTCTCTATACTCTTACACACAGTGATGATCAGGTGTTGAGTGTAAATGGGAGGGGTGTGTGTGTGTGTGGGTATGTGTGTGTGTGTGTGTGTGTGTGTGTGTGTGTGTGTGTGTGTGTGTGTGTGTGTGTGTGTGTGTGTGTGTGTGTGTGTGTGTGTGGGGAGGGGGTATTTCTGGGGCAGCACTGAGGAGTTAACTCCCCACTATAATCCACATATTGATCCCTCTACTCGGCCCGAGCCACGATCAATACAGGCAATAAAACAAAAGCAAGCAGCCTCTCTGGGGACCATGACAGACCCTCAGGCGAGATGTGTGTGCATGCATCTTTCGGTCTGTCAACCGCGTAGTGTGTGACGTGATAGTGTGTCCAAACACAAATCAGTCAACTGGACAGCCCTCGGTGGCTGACATGGTCGCTTCTCTCCTGGGATACTCTGAACATTCAAAATGACAAAACAGTCAGTGTGCTCCATAAATGATCAGACAGGTGCTGAGGCAGAGAGGAGTTGTCATACAACATATGCTCTTATATTGCTCATGCACAACGCACACATTCTACATTCTTACATTGACCATGTAAGATTGCAAATATATTCCCAGTCCTGATATTTGATATTTATACAAACAATAAATATATGCATGCAGCAATGTGGAAAGCCAAACAAACACAACATCCCCTCAATATACATTAGGTGTATTTGCAGTTTTACACACACACACACACACACACACACACACACACACACACACACACACACACACACACACAGCTCTGAAGACAGAGAGCCAATTTTCCTAGCCCCTGAATAAAAACGTGAATTAACTATGAAATTACAACAGGGAGGATGTTTATAATTTACTATATATCACAGGGTTTGTTATTGTTACCACCCCCATTGCCTCAGTAATCATCATTACTTTTATTGTGGCTGTTAGCGTAGCATCATTAGCATACAGTATTGCAGTGGGTGAGGGGAGACCTCAGGTGGATTGTGTTGCTCGCGAAATTGTCATCATGGGCTAAACCTATTGTTACACAGGCAACACAATGGCACAACTTTGCATCTTTTAATATCTGTTGGAAATGACACTGTTCCCGCTTCAATCAAATTCATGAAGTGTGTGGCAGAGCAAGTTATATTTATGGAAATCAGCCCATGAAAATAACATGTGATTAGACATCTCCTGGAGCATAGTCAATACAATTAGCAGCAAATATTATGCATCATTTGTATGCTTCATGTGGAATCCTATACAGAGGGGATAGATTTCTTGCAATAAACACACTCTGAGGAAAAAAAAAAAGATTCTAGCTGATCCTTGTAAACAGAATGAAATTTGACCTGATGATGGGTTCCTGGCCATCCACTGTTATCCTCAGCAGTAGAAACTGCAGCAGAGAGAGGCAGAGGAAAAACAGAGGGAGGAGAAGGAAGGTCATCAAACAGAAGGATAAGAGGAAAGAGGGAGACAGCAGGAGCAGAACCATAATTTTTGAGAGGAGGGAGTGTTTTGATGGAGAGAAAAACATGCAAACAAATGTGGACAAAACTAACTTAAAATTCAGACAGATGGGCAGACAGACTGAAACACAGAAGCTGTAATATCAAAGAGTAGCAGACTGTTGAGCCGGGCAGACGAACCAAGCCTGCAATAACTTGACAAATCCCAGTGCTTGTGCTCTTGAGAGGATTGTGCTTCATTAACAGATAAAGACTGGAGGAGACAGAAGAGAAGAAAAGAAAGGGACGAGGGGAGAGGGGTTCACTCTTTGTTCCTCAGTCTTTACTCGTTTCACTGTTATCTGCTTCAGGGAGCTTTATTTGATGACATGACCTTTAAGTTGCAGTAACAAGAATTGGCAATGAGTACAAGTTTCCAACAGTATGCTGATTTGTGCTTCGTCTTCTACTAGGATGCTCTCTTGTCACGCACCCCCCCCCCCCCCCCCCCCCCGCAGTGGTGGGGATAAGGTGTATTTGTGTGTATGTGTGTGAAAGAGAGAGAAAGATGCAGAGAGAGTTCAAATATGTCAAAGAAATAAACGTGCTGTGTGTCACGAATGGCTGTATCTAAGCTACTGTAAACACGTGGTCTGCTGCTAAATTTAGACAATTTTCCAAGCTGAATTATATGCAAAAAGAAACACATGCATCACTTTCACGTTATATAATAAAATACATCTGACTTTTATGTTTAAAGGAATTGTAAAAACAAAACACAGTTCTCTTTCTAGTGGACAGTTAGAATAAGGTTATTTCCCAAACTATTCCTTTAAGAGAGATAATTTAAGTAGTGGGTGTATGTGAGGCACTTTTCATGTTGTCGGTCCCAGACTCCTCTGGGAATCCCGGAGAAGTCAGAGGTCAGGGCTTCAGACAGACCAGCCCAGACACAACCCCTGACATTGTAACCTTAACAACATCTGATCAATAACCAATATGGCTGCCAGCTAAGGGGGTTGGGGGTGGAAACACTTACAGTTCAGTTCACCAATAAAAACTGGTAAGAAACTGGTAGAGGCTCTGTTGTCTTTACATTAAGCTGTTTTCCTTAGTTGTCAGCTGTCAAATTCATTTGGACCGCTTCTGTTAAGGAGTGAAACTTGGTTGTGACAATTTAGCAAAGAAATAAAATATACATCCACAGATCACAGGGTGCTGCTGATGTTGTATTTGCCGTTCTGCAAAGAGCCTTTATTTTATGGCAAAGTGGGAAAAGTAGGGAGGGTGTTAAGGGGATGATGAACAAGGAGGTTATTTATACACCTCAGATCAATAACCATTACAATTTAAATTTTGTTGCAACAGTGGCTCCTGCATGTGTGCGTGTGTTAAAGAGCGAGAGGGGGAGAGAGGGGGGAGGACAGCATTTGCAGGTTCACACACATACACACATGCACGTTATGCTTGTGTTAATTTTCAGCACCGCACAGCCTTTCATTTAGGTGATGAATGGAAGGCTCAGGTCTTGCTATTAAATCAGCTCTCAGGTGACTGAGAGCTCCGGAGAGAGAGCTGACGCCTCTTCTGTTATAGAGAAAAACACATCACCTGTACCCAAGACACCTAAACTCCAAACACCAAAGCTTGGCAACTGGTAAAGCAGTCCTGTTTTTTCCACAGGTAACATGCTAAAATAACATTACCTGCTAAACATCAGTATGTTAGCATTGTCACTGACAGCATAAGTAAAGTCTCACTGAGCTGCAGCACGCCTATAGATTCTTGCTAATAATTATGCTGACGTCTCACAAATGCAAAGAAGTGAGTGTCTATTTATTGACCAGGATAATCTATTTCCAGAGGTCATGTCTTATTTCTGTAAGGTGTAAGGACTTGCCCGTGAGGCCCTCTTTGTATCTGCCTCCAGCAACAAATCCTATTTACCGAGCCAATGTTTCACCACTCAGCCTCCAATCAGTCCTGCCATGATCCTCTGTGCTCTGCCTAACCCCTAATGTACTGAGGCCTGGGTGTGCAGTGAGTTAATTGCCATTTTGTTTGACACCTCGATGGAGACTGCATGCTAAATAGAGCCGTTTCCCCGGTAACCCACGTTAAACACAATGCAGTTTATTTCTAGACATTCATCCATGCTCTGCCTGACAGGTAAGAAATGCTTGATGGTTGATTGTGTTAGATGGGCGAAATGTCATGTGTGGGATGTCAATTTCCCCAGTGAGCTCTGAAATGTCTGGAAAACACCTAGCAGTCGCAGCCCTGAAACCTGATATTGACTGAGGAAGTTGTGGTTTGGTCTCAGTTCTGCCTCTAGACAGAAAGTAATCACGGTGAGTTATACTTCATCTCTCACTCTCTCTTATTCTTTCTCATTCTCTCCCTGATCAAACATTAACTCCACGGGGAGTGACAGACACACACTGAGCCCACCTGTTCTCCTCACCGCACACTCACAGCAGTGTGTGTGTGTGTGTGCCTGTAAGGATGCTGAACTCTGCTCCTTGCCTCTGCAATCAAGAAGGAAACAAACACACACACACACGCCACAGTGATGGAGCACAGAAGTGCACCAAAGCACAAAACAAGAGTCCATCCACTAATCAAAAAGTATAGACTCACAATCACACTGTCCACTGACATCTTGGTGGGAGTGAATCTGTGTCCAGCTAAATCCAGGCACAGACTGAGGATGGGGAGAGGATTATAACCGAATGGCCCATTCTTCTCTCCACAGCAGCCATTCAGACAGCCAGCCGGCCAGCCGAGATGAGCTCTTCACCATTCCTATCTCGTAGCTGCAGCCCCGCAGGCTCATCCATCTCCATTTCCCACTCCCTGTCGTCGTGTCTGAAGCGCCAGCTCAGCCTGAATCAATTTAATCACCAACAGCAGAACAGACCCCAGACCCATCTACCTGTCTGCTAAACCTTACAGACCACCTCTCCTTGAGTTGAGGTTGCTCTAAACACTGCCCCACTCACCCCCACCCACACTGGTGCAGCCTGATTAAGAAGCACCTGATTATCTGATGGCTTACAGTGAAAAAGACAGGAAATATGTGGGGAATAACAGCAAGATTTCACAAATAACAGAAGGTTTTTTTTTATTGCAACCACTTGAAAAGTGCAAAGAACATATTGTTTAAAGGTCCCATATTGTAGAAAGTGATATATCTGTGTCTTTTCTGTTTATACAGCAGGTCTGTGTGCATAGCATTTCAGCGCTGGCTGACCATTTCCATTTGCATTTACTTTTTTCTTTTTTTTTTAATAACTATCTGTTACCTGAGTTTGGCCTGGCCTCAGAAAACAGTCAACCAATTATAAGAAAGGCTTAGAGACATTACTTAAATTATGTTATATTCTTTTAGTTACTTTGCCAGTTATAGTTTTTCCTTTTATTTATTCCTTATCCATACTTATTACTGTATTACTTACTCTATATTATTACATTACATGCATATAGTCGAGTGCTTAGTGCAGATATAGATTCATAAAAGTTGCTGTAAAAAGTAAACATTCAAATTTTCAGCTAAATTTTTTTATTAAATGTTACAAATATTTGAACAAACACTTACTGTAATTAAACATTAAATGTAACCATTCAACAAATATTAACATTCATTTACAACACGCAGACCTTGTTAAATACTCAGTAAGAGAATGAAAATGAACTTGCACGTACTCTCCTACAACCTACTGATTGCCACAAAGGAATCAAATCACATTCCTACCAGGTCTTTATAATATAAAGTGCGGCCAAGCGAGGAGAGAAAATTAGTCTGTGATTTCTCTCTCTCTCTTCTTCTCCCTCTCTGACAATGGCAAGCTAATTAAAATCCTGGCATTTCATATTCATGACTAATTAGCTAAACGAGATGGCAGCTCCAAAGTGGGCTGCTCTTAATTAAGCCGGAGAATTTAAGTTACACCTTGGTGTGGAGGTGTGTGTGCCTGCATGTACATTTTGTGTGTGTGTGTGTATATGTGTACTAGCATCTGGGCAATATTCATCTTGTCTGGTGCCCTGGCATTTTCCAAGAAGCCGACCCCTGTCTCAGTGGAGGCAGAGGGTAAAGGTCATTTAATGCTGCCTGGATATACTGTACAGTTCGTGTTGTTCCACAGTATCATAGGCCGTATTTTATCCCTGGCTAATTATCAAGCTGTTATTACATAGTTTTTTAACACAACAGCTTAAGTGATGTAGTGGTACAAACTGTGGAAAACTTCTCCCTACCTCTATTGTAATTACCAGTGCTGGCCTTTACAGTTAGTGGCACACTGCACACCTTTTCATGACAAAAACCAGCAGGTTTAAAATATTAAAAGGGGACTAACTGCTTACAAACAAGAGAACAAAATATATAATTATACCCCAAGACTGTCCAGTCATGGGTATGACACTTACTGAACACTTACTGAAACTTCTCACACTTACTGCAACTTCATCCTCTCATGTCACCACTTGCCATGAGGTGAAGTGGTATCACGAGACAGGATGGGCTGGGGCTAGCTGTTTAGCATGCTAACTTAAGCATAGCCTATGTCTCCGCAAGATAACACACGGACTTGACAAAGTCAAAACTGTTATTTCTTCACACTCTGTTGATCATCTTTTTGAACGTTTTCAACTAAAATACTTCTATATTGTCCCTTTAAGGAAAACAGAAGGTGCTCTTGTCATTCTGTTTCCATTAAGTCATGCCTTGTGCGTCTGTGTGACTGTATTATTTTGGTGTGTTAGGGTTTATATGTTGGTGTCCCTGCGGCAGTGTCCAACACGGCCATTAAATCTGAAAAGAAAGCCTCTGTTTTGTCAGCTCCTCAACAGATTAAACATCTCCCTCAGGCCTCAGCCTGCTCCCCACACAGCACAGCTTAGACACACTTGTACAGCTACCAGCTCCCATTTGGTCATATTACATCTTTTGGGTTGACTATCTATGACACACAAATACACACACACACATATGTCTCAGCAGCCTGGATATAATGCAATTCAAAACAAGCTTTTATTATTTATTTTATGTTTTATGACAGAAGCACTCCATTGTGTGATCTTTGATCTGTGATGTAAGAAGCAGAGATGTAGAGAAGCAGAGCAAGAAGAAAAGAAAAGTGAATGAAGGATAAGAGGAGAGAGGACAGGTAGGTATCACGTTTCTCTCTCCTGTTCTGATTCTAGTAATCTCAGCAAGAAAATCCTCTTTCATTCTTTACAAGATTCCCAAATCCTGGATAAATCCACAGCAAGACATTAGTGCACTGCAAACCCCTCTCTGCCTTTATAGAGATTTGTATCCTTCAGAGCTCTCAGGGCCTGACTACTTTCATGTGCTACCGTTGAACAGATGCTGAACTGTACTGCTGTGAAAAGGGCACCAGCCTATATTTTATTACCTGGGCATCAGAGCTATGATGAAATGACGCAGGTACGAAGAACCGTGACGTGATTTTGTTTTGTGTATTTGACAGTACAGCTAATGAATGAAATGCTGTTGTTGATGGAAACTGTGATATTCATGTAATCAATATTTGATATGTATTCAAAAAGGCATATTACTTATAGTTGAATAAAATGGAATGCTTGATCATAAGTGTGGATGGAGTCATGGAGAAGAGAAAGATCATCTTGACCTGCAGAGGAAGCAAATCTGTGACGAAGTGTACTATTGTACCAGCGTGCAGGTGTTTTTCGCTACAGTGGTGACTCAACAGTGTTTTAGGATTAAACCAATCAAACAGTCCTATGTAATTTGCATCCCTTGGGAGAGGCACGATGCGAGAGGGTTAAGTGAATGCTTGATACCATCTGCTGAAGCACTGAATAAGACAGAAGGGGATCCAAGGTACTGTCTAGACCAATTCATAAACCCGCGATTCATAGAGTGTACAAGGAAAACTTTGGTGCAAGCCCGTTCTATTTATACACCAGCCATTTTTTTTTTGTTCAAAACTCTGAGATTGTGCATGTGCTTTGAGTGTTATTAGGAGTAATTCGGGACCGGAGACTTGGCAGTCAACTGAACTCACACATGCAGCTTTCTTTAATATTTCATTACTAGAAAGAACCAGTACATATGCATTGTTTCTGTCTGGTGACCTCTGTTATGCCCCCTGAACACTAAAAACTCTTCAGTACAACAAAATATTGCATGTGGGTGCTGTGTGTTCAGAAAAAAAGGCCTAACTAACGAAGCAGCATGCTTTTCGCTGTGGGGAACAGGATGTAGATTTCCATCCATTGAATAAAGGACAGTTAGGCCTCTTGCTTTCATTCTTTGTATCACAGTATCTCTGCATCAATTCCATCAGTCTTTAAAGCATAATGCAACCTCCTCTTGTGTCTCTTTGAACCCAGGTGTCCTACTTAATGAATGAAACCTTCCAGGGGTCCTCTGTAATGAATGGAACTGGAGCAGGAGAGCTCTAAATAGTCAAAATTATAAAACCACATACTTCCTTAATAAAGCAGTCTCATTTGGAGCTTTATGGGGATTATGGGGACAGTGTTTCCCCTTCTCCCTGTCTTTTATGCCATTAGCATGGCTGTAAAAAGCCTTTTTGAGGAGAGAAAAAAACAAACAAGGTTTGGGATGGTTTTACACCTGTGAAATGAATGATGGGTGTTTTCAGCAGCCGACGCCATTGAGATAGGTTGTCTCGACAACAGGAAAATAGTAAAAAAAAAACCCCAAAACAAAACAAAAAAACACATCTGGGCTAAATATGCACAACCCACATAGACAGATATGCACACACACACAGCTCTGGGTCATAATAGGTATATTCCATACTATTATTACAGCACAAAACTAGTTGGTGCGTATATGTGCGCCTCTGACTGTGTGAATGTGTGTTTGTGTTTGAGTGAAAGGTATTATCCGTCAAATGCTATTGGCTGCTGAGGCTGGCAGGCTCTAATCCACTTGTTTCTGCAGCGTGTAGATTAGCACCAGGTTAATGGATAGGCTGCCAATATGGCGCACACACACACACACACACACACACACACACACACACACACACACACACACACACACACACACACACACACACACACACACACACACAGTAAATATCACAGACTGTTTTGCAATAGCACTAAGACAATCAGGTCCAATAAAGGATGTAGTTTTATAGGGAGGGACACCTTAAACATCTTGAAGGAAGCAAACAACACGCAAACAATGACAAGACAAAGTGAAATCAGTGGACGGTGATGAAATATGAAAAAGAGGTGAGAGAAGGAGAGAGTGCTGAAATCATAGAGTCTTGTCAACTGCATGGTGCATAATGTTCAAGGCTCCGAGCTGATGGGATGCATGCGTGTGTGTGAGTAGATTCACACACTGATGGGATAAGATGTGATTTTGTTGGACTGGCGCAAGCAGCCAGTTATTTGTACTATCACATGGATCTATTACAGATCAGTAACCAGTGAGGAGGCTAACTTTTTTTTTGCATGGGACATGTAGCTTTATCCTCACTCTTTTTGCTAAGTGCAAAGTCGTCTGCCTGAAATGTATAATATCGGAAGCTGCTTTTCAGTATTTCAGTAAATTACTAAGAATTTGGAAAATGTTGCCAGAGGACCTCTAATTATGCAGATTAATACCCATCTGATTGTTTTTAATTTGGAGTGCTTATGGTGTTTCTGTCACGTGCGCACACAGACACATACACACGTATACTTAGATACAATTTCATTCCCTTTTGTCTTATTGCCTGCAGAATATTGCATATCTAAATATATCACTCCCAATTTCAGTAATCGATCAATAACAAGCTTTCCACCGACCTCTCACAGAGGAATGTGGCCAACTCAAAAAAATGCTTTTGTTGTCAGCAGTAGTGGGTGGAAGCTGCTCAAACCTCACAGTTTCATATGGAAACTAAAAAAAAAAAAAATCCATGTCATACACCAGGCATAACAATATTGAATATATCAGAGCGGAGACAGGAGACAGGAACAAAGTGGAGACCGAGGTAAGGTGGAGACAGAGTGAAGGCGGAGGATCAGTAGAGCAGCGCAGAGTGAATTTACAGAGGGGCTTTGTGCCAACATCTCTCCTCTAATAAAGAACACGCTCTCCCTCTGCCTCTCACTGCAGGCTTAGAGAGGCTGGCTTTATTGGTTCATATCTGACTGACTGCTGCAGTCACAGGAGGAGTCTGTGTGTGTGTGTATGTGTGTGAAATGGGTGGTCAGCATTTACACAATATTAAACCCACATAATATCAAACCTTACATACAAAGAGGGCAGAAAAAAAGAGATAAGTTGACAGAGAGGGAGCAAAAGCCCTCAGGACAGAGCAATAAAGGAGTTTACTTTTTCAGTTCATATCACGGCAAGGGATTTTTTTCCCTTTAACATCCCTGGTGAATTCCTGATGTGAGATTTGTTTAATTAAGCAGGTATCTGAGGCTTTGCGAGGGGTTTATCGTGCTCGTCAGATTGGCTGTTGTGACTGACAACCCACAGGGAAATAAAAGGAAACATAGGCACTTACCTGTGCTGTGTTGTTTGTGATGTGCACGTCCTTAGTGTCTATGTAGACGCCTGATTGCAGCTCCATAACCTGGGGGACAAAAAGATGGACAGACCAAGACTCTATGTTAAAACTCAGATGAGTTGTTGTCAGTTTTGAGGTCAATAAGTGTAAATTAAATGAAATTCACAGTTTCACTCCATGTGCCTCTGCTTCTCTTCTTTCCTGTTGTATCCTATTACTCGCTCTAAACACTGTTTTCAGTCTACTTTGCAATCAAGCTTCCTGTCACACTTTCCGTTCCCGCATTCTTCTTTCACATGCTGATCTACTTTTTCTAATTATCAGCACCAGAGTGGAGGAAGGGTTGTTCCAGTGTAGCTGAAGTATTTGTGCGTCTCTAAGTGCACGTGTGTGTGTGTGTAGTGTATTCGTGCGTCTCTAAGCGCACGTGCGTGTGTGTGTAGTGTATTTGTGTGGCCACTCAAGCATCCACACCTCCCTCGTCTGTATCACCGCTGAAGCCACTGTGCAACCATGGGGAAAATTAATTTCTTATTACGCGACCTTCCTCTCCAAACTGCTTCCTACCTCCCTACCTGCCTGTGTCCTGTAACAGCTTCCATCTCTGCTACATGTACATACAAAACACATTCTTTCTCCTTGCTCCATTCATCAGCAACCTTCCTGCTCTGGCCTGAATTCTTTCCTTAACTTCCATTACTATTCACCTGTAGTCTCACCTGACTGCATACATCAAACTGGCTTTAAAACCCCTCTTTTCCGGAGAGCTGGCCGGCTTTATTCAACCCAGCTCTGATAGAATTTGCAGGCTGTCAGGAGACTTGAGCAGGAAAGTCAAACACCAATCCGGCAAACAGGAACACATTTAGGATTTTCCCCAGGCATATGCACACTGATTGGATCTTTTGGTGTGCAGTAAGTCCTGCATGCAGATCACACACACAGACACTCACACACACACGCATATGCACCAAAGATGAAGAAACTCACTAAAAAATATAAACCAGACTTTTTCTTTCTGTATTCATTCTTTCAAATTCCTAAACCTCCAGCACTTTCTTCTAGCATTCTAACCCAAGATGAGATAATGAAACTTTCACAGGTTTCACTGGTTTTTGTTTTTTCACTGTGATCTATTCATGATCCTGGCATGGTTTTGTTAGACAGTTTCTAATGCTTTAGTATAATTCAACAAGTTGTACTTTCAAGGTGACCTTTATAGGGACACACAAAAAGCTGACACAAGCCGCCAGGAGTACACCACAAAGTCTGAGCTCAACAGGATTATTTGTGAAAATTGAAACATATTTTGGTGCAAATGTGACTGTTTAGGTTTGAAGAGAGTCTGTGAAAGAAGCTTGATCAGGAGTCGTCTGGAGGACAAGCCAGAGCAGGAACTAACCACTGACACAATTACAGGCAGTACTGAGTTTCTCACTTCACTACAGGGACTTTATCTTCTTTTGTTAACAGCAGGGAAATTCAAACACCCATTCATGCTTCCATCAGTCTATCCAGCTGACTTCCTTTTGATTTCTTCTCCTCCGTTTCCCACTCCTCTCTTCTTGTACTGCGTCCATTTTTCTGCCCTTGATCTCTCCCAATCTGTTTCTCCCTTCACATTTATTTTCTCCCTCTTGCTCCATTCATCTCAAACTTACTCCCATCCATCAACTCTGTTGGTTGGTTCATGGTAGTGTGACATTAGCAGATCAAACCCACCCATCCTCCACCTTCGCCCCAGAAGTAGAAATTACACTGTCTTCTCTGTCTTCTGCCTGAACAGATCTATCTGGAGAGTGTTTGTGGTGCCACCACACCAAACAAAGAGGCATCTGAAGATCACTGAAGCACTCAGCAGCAACTTGTGTTTAGCTGTGTGCAGTTGTGCTGCCACATGCTGTCTTGAAATCTTCCATAAGTCTGTAAACACTTGTCACCAACTGGTCCATGAAATGTGAAGAGAAGGGAGCGCACATAAAAGTTACACTAAAAACAAACAATTTATTACAACTAAAGGTAACACAAGGTTATCCATGAAATGGATGGATGAGTGGCATGTGTGCTGTGGAGGTGTTGTCGGTGCAAAAGATTACAAAGTGGATCAGCAGTCTGAACTTTTACAATCTGGCAGGCCCAGGTGAACTACACCAGCTCCTATGTCGTCGACCAGTTGCCTGCTGACTGGCCAGAACAACCTCAGAGAGAGAGCGTCAGGGTCATGTCATTGCTCCAGATATTCCATGTACAAACAGCTTTCAATTAAAAAACAATTACCTTACATTCTTTTATGTGTCGTTTAGTGAGTGGACCATGACATTAAAACCATCCGTTAGGTGCTTCAAATGGGCCACCTATGCAAAATTACAGAAACTCCTCATAATACAGTTTGCCTTAGATTCCAGTGTCCACCAAGATTCCAGACAATCTAACGTTATAATCATTAAACGCACAAGCATGCACAGTTACAAAGGCACACGTACAGTACACATACTCACATGCTCGCTCGCATTCATTTCCATAACAGCAGCATAATTACTGACTAGTTTAATTACTCACAGTAATTAGCCAGAGGCAGGAGCTACCAACGATGCTCTTCTCTCTCACCTCTCTCCTTCTGTCTGGATCTTTCGCTCTCTGCGTCTCAAGTGCTTTCTAGCAGTGTGTATGTCAACCAGCACAGCAGTGTTGTCTATAGAGCTGCACACTCCCACATTCTTGTATTAGAACCAGAGACAGGTGTGACTTAAGACAGCTTGAAGAGTTTATTCCCATGATAAAGTGACCCTTTGAACCTCGTATCTAACCCATTTTAAATCCCTTAAAGCCCCGCAGCCGTGATTTCTTTGTTTTCCGAATCCTCACCCACACACTGTTTTGGGAATTTTGTTTCAAACCCTCATCAATGTGAGCAAACCCGTTTCCTCCCTGTCTGTTCAGTCAGCTAATTGAATTTGCAGCTGACTTTTAATTAACAGCAGGCCTGATTTGCATAAAGTCGGATCATTTGCATGTGGTGGGCAGCCCCTCCCCCCCTACATGTCTGAGTGCCTGGCACAGAGCCAAGAGCAGGGGTGGAAACTGACATTGGAGAGAGAGGAATAAGGAGGGAGGAAGGTACGGATGGAGGAGGAGGAGGAGGAGGAGAAGGTGAGGTGTCGGCCAACAAAGGAGAAGAGAAACAGCAGATGGGGGAAGGAGGAGACAAATGGGGGCAAACAACAACTCATGCCATGAGACGGGGGAGTAAATGAGGTAGACGTGCACATACACAGTCACACATACGCACATACACAAAAAACAAATGTGTGCACAACATGATCACCCACACACGAGGCATCACACTGGCACAAGCATCTCCACAGAATTTGCAATCAAGTTAGCTAATTGGTAAATCAAAGGAAAAAAAAACAACAACGCAATGCATGCTAAATAGTTATACTCATCTTACAAACAGGTGTTAATTGGTAGCACATCAGCTCTATGCAGATGAGCTGGTGGACTAAATAACAAGAAGCGAAATGCACCACATTTGTCGACCAGCACCTCACACAGAGGGACTTATGTGGAGCATGTGCACTGATATTTACTGTCTCAAAAAGTTTACTTACAAAAGCCGAAAAAAACAAAACTAAGCTTCCAGTTAAAAATTAGATATCTGACATGACAACTCACTTGCAAGCACCCCCCACACAAAATTACTGATACCCTACTGTAACCACCTCTTGCATATTCATGCAGTAACACATTAACCAGGATGAGCATTCGTCAAAATGCCTCCTGCCCAGAGGGCTCGCTCTGCTCTGATAGGTCCCATCCATCACTCTGTGCCAGGTCTGACCAATGAGCATACCCATATCTATTAATGCCCATCCCATAATCCCTTGCAGAGTGGTGTCTGTCCACTGTGTGTGTGTGTGTGTGTGTGTAGTTGACACATGCTGCATTCAAGCAGACACATCACTGCAATCTGCAAAATATAAACATCTAAAATACAACTACAACCCTACATGTGCACACAGATAGTCAACAAACACTGTGCTAACCAACACAGTCCCTCAGTTTCAGTTGTATCCAGAAAGAACACAACTCATTAATGAATGTCATTAAGGCAGGCGGGGAAGCGCTGGGTGGCTGCCAACAGGACGACTGCTGGGTGGTGTGCAGGGAATGGGCGCGCCACGGCCAGCATGAGTAGAGATGCAGCTGCTTCTTGTTCCCGGGGGGTGGGGAGATGGGGTGTAGAGAACTGGAGAAAAGGAGTATGAGAATGTGCGTGTGTGTGTGTGTGTGGCCTCAACTTATGAGTTGAGAATACTGAGTTTGCTCAAGGGTCAGGGTCATGAGAGTTGCAGGCGCGTGCCATCTGAATACTGCGTAAGACGGGGCATGGCAGATGCCATTTTGAGGAGCGATGCAGCGAGACGCCATTTTGAAGAGCTCTGCATGGGAATAATGGAAAGTCATAAAAAAACAAAACAAAAAAAAAAAACAAAAAAGCAAACTCCTGCACATTACGCAAATATTGAAACTATAGTTAAATTTTGATTGATTAGATTGATGACTTATCAGGTCACACAAACTTACTACCAGGATTTGACCTCAGGTCAGCAGCTTTTGCAAACAAAGCAAACATAAAATCACTCAGTCAGTACTGTATGTTTCCAACACACATGGACTGGATTTATCAGAAGCCCTGTTCACACCTGGTACATGGTTGACATCTCTCTGTGTGTCAAATGTAACAGGTGTGAATGCACCAGAGACGAATTGAGGACGCATTTAAACCCAATCGCTTAGACCGCATTCTGAGGTGGTCTGGGCTGCATATGGCCGTTCTTTTAGTAATAGAAATTTGGTGTGCCTGAACTACGTCCAGGAATGGACCCGGTCTGTATTGTTTTGATTTCTTCGTCTTCTTTTACTTTCTGACAGACAGGGTACGGATGCAGTTGTGCGTCTGGTTAGTTAAAGGTAACAACGCATTTGGTCTTTGCAAACTGAAATGATGTTTGTGTTCATTTGCTTACAGATCCAATCACTGACGTCTGCGCATCCTCACACTGAATCGAGGCCTCGAGTGGAGCTCAGGACTCGTCTTCACCCATCTCTCTTACTGAGGAAGAAAACACGCACTCATGCATTCAAGTAATTAGTGCTAATCAGCCATTCACTGACCTAGCAGACAGTCATATTGATTTCAGAGGCTAATCAAGGAAAATCTTAATGACATGGCAGTTAAAGTGCCCCACTATCTGAATTACAGCAGTGATTAAATGCTATGGGGGGAAGTATGCATACCGTCGGAGGATATGAGCTGATGAATTCAAACAGTATATACACAGTAGTTCTAAATAAAAATGTTCAGCATTAAAGAAAACTGAATTATGAAAAATCAAAGAAAGTAAATATTTACAACTTTAATCTTTATTTCTTTAAAATAAGATAAAGGAAATTTTGTTATAATCAATAATACAAGTACAAAAAAAATGTATCAGAACACAGAAGAATATACAGGACAGAGCATGACAGTGACAGCTTAGGGAATTATATATGGTTCAAACAGACAAAGATCCTTGGTATATTATGGAAAATAGAAGAAGAAGTGGGCCGGTCCATGGAAGACAAGATTTTTTTTTTCCTTGGGTAAGCAAGGGAAAAGGACTGAAAACTGTCCACTGTAAATGTAGTTCACTTGGCATCAAAAAAACCTGCTATCTTTCCAGTTTCAGCCAACGTGAGCAAACATTCTCCAATAAATAAGGCACTATGATGGGCCCAAAGGCAGGAAAAGTATGTGTGTTTGTGAGCGTGTTTTATCTGAATAAGTGGACCACAACCGATACCAGATGTTCACATTTTATCTCGTGCATAAATACTTTTTCATCTTAAATCACTCTTAAGATAGTTCTATTAATAAACAATGACATTTATTACTGGGAATTTAAAAAGACGTCAAGGACCTGACATCCATACCTAACATGACACAAACACAAACAGTTAAAGCAAAAAACACAGCTTGTGACAAAAAAAAAGATAAACTCAAACATATGATGTGCTATTTGATAACCTTTTGTTGTTTAACTATTCGGAGAGAGCTGAATGACTGTATGTGTGTCACATGTTGGCAAAGTGCTGCCCAGCCCCTCTGCAACATGCTTTGTCAATGACAGACGATGAAGTGGTCAAGTGCAATAATGAATATCATAACTTCCGGCATATGTTGATGCAGCTGCGATACAGCTGTGTGCATAAGGACAGAAAACTGTTCTTCTGTTACGGCATGAATTCTTATAAGCACTGCTGAAAAATATCAAACATGAAAAAAAAGTAAAAGTGGACAAGATTAACATGTTACTGATGAAGGCAATTCTGACTGAAACATATTGTGTGTCAGTCCGTTCTGTTTGGCAGATGCTGAAATTTTGGCACCACAAGTAAAAACCACCAAGGTTAACTGTAAGATCTGGAAATGGGTAAAATCAAGCTGCAGCACATTACGAACAATCAAACTTCTCCTTCGCTCTCTTTGTCAGCGATAGTGAGAGGATAGTGTTTGTTAACGAGGCAATAAACTGACATGAACTGTTCAATAAGCCGCCAAAAATATAAGTGAAAATAAAAGTCCCTCTGGCAGGCTTTTAAGTTTCTATCCCACCTGTGAGATGGGGGCTGGAGTGGAAGGCTGGAGTGGTGAGAAGGCTGTCAATGAAGGTCAGAGTCTCATAGCAACTGAAATACACTCAGCTGAGGTCAACTGCGGCGGGGCAGGTGGCATTTACATCTCATGAGCAGCAAGATGATGTTCTGGGATACCGTTGGCATGAGCCACCACTGTGTTGTTCTCGTTGAGGCGCCTCACGCGGTACATTTCATAGTGGATGCTGCTGGTGATGTCCTTAATGTTCTGCATATGGGTCCTGAAAGAAACACACATGCATATATAGACACATAAGGAATCAGTAGAAGAGATGGATCAAACTTCACACTTAACAATGATATTTAAAATCACTCAAAAATGTGTTTCCTTATTGTTTCTTCACTTGGATTTTTGAGCCTCACTTTGCAAAATGATACATGTGCAGAGTGTGACGCATAAAAATTGTCTTCACATTCATCTGCTGAAGGAGGAAATCTTAAATCAAGTTTATGATGAGCAGCAGGAATCTGTAACAGCTAGTCTGGAAACTGGTCGTTGTACATTCTGCAGCTTACAAAATTGTGACATGGAAAGTTGGACACCTCCAGTGCACATGGACTCAGAATGAACTTTACAGTGAATTAGGAAACGTCTTGTGTCCAGCAATTAAATTTTGAAAAATTTGAAACAAAAACATTTTTGTGGAAAATCAACTGGATGAAAATGATTATTCAAAGCATTTATCAAGTATTTTTATATGTTTAAAACATGTCTACAGTGGATCTTTAAACACACACTGACACAGCGACACAACGCTGCATTTAAAACAGACATACTGGCATGCAGACTCACCTGATGAGGAGATCCCTCAAATAGGCAAACTCACAGTGGGCTATGTTCTCGACTAACAGAGAGCGAGAGAGAGAAGTTACGAGTCATCAGAAATGATCAAAAGTGAGTTGAAACAGGCAGCAGTAGATTCAATGGGCCAAAAAAAGGACGAAGTTCCGCAAACAGCCCACTAGGTGGAGTCAGTGATCTCAGTGTGTTACCCTCTACAGACACAGATGCTGTACGTCAACCCTCAGATGCCCTCGCCTGCTGCATTTCTCTGCTGCTAACTTCATCTACTTAGAGTCCTCCTGAAGAGATAAGACTATCTGCTGAAAAAATTCCTGCCAGACACGCGTCTGTGTGTGTGTCTGCACAGCGCACTCTGGAGGAAATGAAACTTCCTTTATGAGATACTTGATAGAGGGGTAGTAGTGCCGCCCGTCTGGAGTGGATAACATAATTAAATATTGAAAGACAAATCCTGTAGTAAAAATGGATGTTATCAAAGCACACACCTCTGGCTTACTGATACACTGAATAAGTATAACTCAGTAACTCTCCAAAACACACATACAACTATTCATATATTAATGTTAATGTTTTGTAAGTAGTTGAAACAAAAATAAACAAAAAAAAAAAAAAAAAAACAGCAATGTGACACAGGACACCTGTCTGAACACTGAATGAAGTATTGTTTTATTGACTGAGGTCTCAGTCAACAAAGACTCAGTGAGGTCTGTATCTATCTTTTGCCATCTAAAAAAACAAAAGAAAAAAAACAGGTGGGAACAGGCTGAAATGGGAAGAAAGAATAAGAACAGAGCTGTACCTTCAATGGTTCCCCACTTGGTCTTCCTCCCCAGGAGCCTCCTGCCATTGACCTGGTACTCCTGGTCACTTCCCACCACAGCAAATGGGATCATCTCCTGCTCAGAGGTCAAAGATCAACAGACAGTGGAGTCAGATATCATTCAAGTTAAGTGGACATAAAAATGGCACTGAATAGATGTAGGATGACGGTGCTCTGTGGACAGACATGTCTGAGCATAAATAAAGGATGACTGAGTCACAATTACTGTCATGGAGGTTATATATCCATTAGGGTCAGTCTCCTCACCCTGATCTTCTCGTTTATCATTCTGTCCTCTGCGTCCTCGTCAAATTCCTTCTGAGGGTACACGTCAATCCCGTTGGCTCGGAGCTCTTCCCTGATCTGGTGAGAGCGTGTTCAAACACACACAGAGAACAAATCTTTAACCAACAACTGTTTTGAAAGGATACAAAGCAAGGCCTTTAATTGCTGGGGTAATTAGGCAGACATGTTTGATGCAGTCTTAAGAGGAATCAAACAAATGTTCCTAAAACTGTACAATGTACAGATTAAGATGGTATTAACACTAATCTGTCTTCTAATTGACTCCAAAAGTTTGTGTTTAGTTGTTAATCGCCCTCTGTATACAAACAAACCAGAAAACCTGACAAGACGGATGCCCATTCATAAACCAGTGCACATACCAAGTCTGCCATTCACCTCTACAAACAAACACACACATACACACAAACCAAGGGGAGTTTAGCCTCCTCACTGCTAATGAGAGGAGGGGAAATCCTGAGATCCTTGAAGACGATGCCAACAAAAACATACAAATGAAAGGCTGCAGCCTTATTAACTGTGTAGAGGAAGTGCAGAAAGTAAAGGATGAAGGTAGGAGAGAAAGGGAGAGATGCTCTTGAGCTGTAATGTAGCCATGTTTTATGACTGTCTAAACAGCGAGGGGAGAGTACAAGGAAGAGCCACTAAAGAAAACCATGGGGACTTAAACCTATCTCTGGTTACTGCACCACAAACATGAAAAAATTCAAGTGTGGAGAGAAAAAAAAAAGAGGATGTTTCTGGATTATATATGTGGCTGTAATGGGGGGCGGGAGAAAACTCCATTAAAAGAACACAAAATTAAAAAAAAAAAAAGAATAAAGCAAAAGACAGATGTTACCTTCTTTTTGAAGAAGTCCCTCTCCTCCAGGGTGAGTGTATCCGCCTTGGCAATGACTGGGACAATGTTGACCACTTTACTGAGACGTCTCATGAATTCTACATCAAGAGGCCGCAGACTGAGAGAGATGGGGAAAGCAGACAGCAGATGTAGAAATGTGAATGTGAAATTGTAACACTAAACTCTTCCACCAGGGGGCAGATGTTCCTCACAATTCTCCCAAACTGAAGAACTACTGTAACATATTTACAGTTCCAACTGTTCACCATCCATCCATGACCTAATCGTGCTATACAGTGTGTGAGAGCAGCTCCTTGACGAGACTAAAAAGAGTTGTGGTCGGTTCGAGGAGCTCGGGCCTTTCCTGCAGTTTGATGAAAGCATCTGCATGTGGTTAGAGCAGCGGATTCTGGCCTGGCTAACAACACTTCGACAAAGAAAGGTCACTGTCAACAAGCAGCCTTGCGCATGCCTCGGGTAAGAGCACGTTCAGAAAGACAAAAGTGCAAATTGATTGCATGCACCCAGACACCCACACAGACTCTCTGTCTCTCTTGTCCTTCCTGTCTCTCTCCCATTAGGCTTTTTAAGGAAAACCCTGAGCAGCTGCTGGCCCGGCCATGTGACATCTGCAGTGTTGGATCAACATTAATCGCTGCTGATGGGGCACAGAGACAGGGGGGGCCATTTCACACCAGCCCCCTGCCTGAGTAAAGACAGGCCACGACACAAAAATTAATAGAGGTGCAGCACTTGAATGGTGTTTAATGCTCTACTGTGTGTCTTTGTGTGTGTGCTCGAACAAGGCGGACAGCTGCTTTCAACATTTTCCCAAGACCTGCCGTTGCTCTCGACTAGAGTTGCGCAAATGCAAAAGCTATAAAATGCACGGTGAATCTATCACTTCGTGGACACACAAGACTGTGTGCACCATCCCCCTAATTTCTTCTGCTAGTATACCCCCAGCCCCATGAGATCTGAACAGTGTGGGGCTGAACCAGCAGAGTGTAGAGAGGGAGGGCAGTTTATGCAGTTCAATCAGAGACAGATGTGTGTGTCTGTGAGAGATCCAGGGAGAGAGACTTGGGACACTGTGCTGCTTCGGGGCCTGGCAAGAGTAGCCCATCTTTCCAGTGCGTGTGTGTATGACTATGAGTGTGAGAGTGCGTGTGTGCGCATGGCGGACTGCTGTTCTGGGAAATGTTGCATCTTGCTGAGCGGAAATGTGTGGGGACATGTGTGTGTTCAATACAAGGGAATAAGGAAGCAGAGAGATGTTCCCCACTGCTTCACACTGAAAAGTTTCACGGCAAACCAAAGGAAATCTGTATCAATATATGTTGTGTGTATACATGCAAAACACACTGTAACAAGTAACATATTGAAGATCCAGTTCATGTAATTTTATTGTACTAACATATAAGTGAAAGTAAGGTCACATCAATCCTCCTTATTTTAAATAAGGAGGATTGATCTGACACATAAAGTCACCATTTTGGGAACTGTATGGCTCTGTAGTGTCCTGCACATAACCCCCATAACAAGGAAAACTCATTTTTACACTTTGGTTTTTGTACACCAAAGAAATTTCAAATTTACAGCTGTTTCTCCGGTTCCAATCTTCATGCAGCATTTTAATCTAACTCTCAGCAAAAAAGCGAGTACGTTTATTTCCCAAAATGCTGAATCTTTCCTTTAAGTGGTCAACATCTTGTGTTCTTTCTCATCTAAGAGCAACAGAGGGCAGCACTGATATCATTTTAGTGTTGTTGTGTTGGAGGATGATAAGGAAGAAGGGAGAATTACTGTTCCAGCTGTTTTAGCTCTATGTCTGTTTTTTTTTTCAACTTAAGAGCACTTGTTTGTGCCGACGTGTCTATATTTAACCACATCTGTACTTGTTCTTACCAGTGTCCGGTCGGGGGGATGAAGTATATGCAGCAGTGAACTCTGGAGTCTGGGATCCTTTTCTTCCTGTTGATGTTGATCTCCTCCTGCAGGTACGCCTCGTATTGGTCGTTAATGAACTTCATGATGGGCTGCCAGCTAGACCACAGCAGGGATTGATTGAAGGAATGATGAGGGAGGAAGAGATGGGGAGATAAAAGAGGAAATGAGGTAGCAACATTGAGGTAGAAAAGGAAGAGTAGGGGCAGATGGGTAGTAAAAGGAAGAAGGAGGGACTCGGAGAGTGAGACAAAGATAAGAGGATGATAAGGATGTAAAGCAATATAGAACAGGAACAGGAAAAGTAAGATAACAGGAGCAGCAGGGAGAAAGGGTGGGGGCACTTGGTTAGACACAATTCGAATTTCTCAATTCATATACTTAACGCAGCGATGGCAGAACGTACCAGTTCTCATTGTTGATCTGGTCTCCGAATCCTGGCGTGTCAATGACTGTCAGCTTCATCCTCACTCCCTTCTCCTCAATGTCTGCACACAAACAAAAACAAGCACAAAGTCAGCACACAGTTCATCATGCTGCCAAAAACAGCCTGTGCACTTTGTACACAAATACTAACAGGATTTTGCAACTGTGCCACCGATTTCTGGATGGATAATCTGTGATACGACAAAATAGCTGACATCATTAAAATTGTTGGTTTTGTTAGGTTAAGAACACATTCCAAGATAGTTTGAGCACTAATGGCGGTTTGTAATGAAAGAAAATTAGACTTAAAGAAGGGGAGGAAGAAAAGTAGAGTGAAAGAAGTATAAGATGAATGTTGGGAGTGACCAGATGAGCACTATTAAACATTTTACTATGGCTGACAGATGACACAGTCTGTGACAGTGGGGAAAAGTGCAAATACACAAGGGAAGAGAAGAAAAACACAGTGACAGAGATGGGTATATTTTGGCTGACAGTCCTAGACACAGACAAAAAGAAAAACAGACAAAAAGGAGGGACAGAGAGAAGAATCGAGGGACTCGAGAGTGCCATACCATGACTGATAGACTTGATTTCGATTGTTTTGGGGATCTTCTCCTGGCCTGTAGCCAGCACTGACTTGCGGCTGACTTTAGACTTGAACAGCGTGTTCATCAGAGTAGACTTTCCCAGGCCACTCTGTCCTGTAAGCAAAAACACAGTCAGAGGGGCAAACACACACACACACACACACACACACACACACACCTTAAGATTAAAAATAAGGAAAAAAAGCACTCTTCCACAGGGGCTGCTTGCACTGTAGGTAACAGTCTACACAACGGTTATTTTCCATGACAGTTTAAAACTCTTGACGACTCCGCGCTGTCGGTTGTTGGGCTGAAGCAGTGACAAGCTGCAGGTGTCTGTCTGCACAAACACTGCCAGCAAATCCATCAATATGCATGACCACAACCCAAACACACCCTGAAAAAGACAGACTGCATCCAAGGTAAACCAAATGCATATGTTGATGCTTCAGTACAAGACTCCTGTAATAAGAATAACAAGAAGGATTTAAAAATAAGACACAGAATACAACAATAAAACAAAGAACATACAAAAATAAAGCCCATAACTATCTAAATATGAGAAGTTTTATTTTCCTCTTTTATTTGTATCATTTACAGGTACTTTTCAACTAGATGATCACATGAATGGTTGCTGTCTGTCTAAATGGTGGATGCCATGCTATAACGTCCACAGGTTAACAAAGAAGATTTTGGAGGAGCCCACTGGGCAGCATGCTTCAGGTAAAGTTAGCATTAAGAACTTTATCGATTAATGGAGACGCACACTCAAACACAGTCGCATTTACACGCAGCCAGCAGCGATTTACATGCAAACATGGACCTATACAGCAAATACTGACATCAGGCAACAGCTGCAGACTTTATTGGATAAAATTCAAACTTCGGCTGGAAGTTTAAGAAGTGATCATCACTACATGCAAAATTTGGATTTTATCTATGATACAGCTTAAGCAGCACTCTACAGCGTCCTCCCTCTCTGTAACAGCTGTATTTCCCCAAAGTGCCTTGGTCCAACATTCTTTCACAAACTACCATCACAACAGTGACGTGGTGCCAAAATCCCACGTCTGCCTAATGTATAAGGCCATAGTAGTACAGATTTTGTTTAAAACTGTGACAAGACTATATTAACAACGCAGAAAAACTGCTGAACAGTCAGGTTCACCCATGTCTTTGCAATCAGACATGCATTTTATCCTCTTCCGACTTTAGCACCAAGTCTGTCCAGTAAAAAAGGAAAAAGACACTCTACTCTACTTGGTCTTTTGATTTCACTGTTTGGGCTCATGCAACTACACCAAATTAAATAAAGCATTAAATCACTCTTAAACATACAGATACCAACCCAATAATCCAATCTTAAAAAGCATCATTCTTTGGTGCACTGCTCCCCTTCTATTATAAGTGGAATATAATTTCACCTGAATGCAAAAACCACATGGAGACTGACTGTGCTCAGTTTTGTTTACCAGTGCCTCCACAACTTTGCACAGTTTAGTCTCAACCCTCAGGCTGCTTCTTAAGCAAGCTTTTTTATTTGAGGATGAAACACAGACCAACCGGCGCGACATCATCCAGAGGAGACATACAGTAGGGAGTTGGTGTGGGTTTTATGGTGGCCTGTCTACTATGAAGCTGTGCGTGTGTGTAATTAGCTTCTGTTTTAAAAGGTGTCTGATCACAGTGATGAGTTTTAAGTCCTACTGTGTGTGGCTGCCTATTAAAATAAGTCTGAGGCCTCATTTTATGACAAAACTTGATTAGAGAGAAAACAATATCACACCTGAACGACAGGACATATTAAACAGTTGGCGGAGGCACACTTTATGTGTAGACGTCACAGGTGGATACTGCATGTAAAATATAGACAGCACTTGATGGCAAGGCTCAGAGAATGAGAAAGTGAAAGAAATCATCTTCATGATTAAAAATCTTAACCCAGTGAGGTCAGGTTTTGAGGACAATCCCCTAAAACAGGCAGCCCTACCTTTAGGTCATATTTTATTAGTCCTCAAGGAGAAATCTGTCCTCTCTATTTGAGCAATACTAAATATTTAGGAGCAGCAACCATCCATAACCCAGCAACCAGGGACCAACTTCAGCCCTGAGGCAGTGCTTTAGTCAAGGGCAATGACAGGAATATTCCTAATACCAAACAAGCATGTCTTTTGGTTTGTGTAAGGGGTGAGTGCAAAGACATCTGAACCCAGAACTTTCTTGCTGTGAAGCAGCTGGACTATCTAACAAACTCAGCATGTTTACATTCATTTGAGTGACCGTCTAACTCCTAGAAACCAGGTCATGCAGGTAACCATAGAGTAATCAGATTTCTCTCTTACCCCAGCCTTATTTTGAGAGTGTGGTTTACTCATTGTAACTGTATTAATAATAAAAGATGATGCTTCCTGACTTTTTTTTATTTATATATATTTTTTGGTGTGTGTCAGAACAGACTGACATTGCAGTGAGAAGATAAACAGCCAGAGCATAGCCCTTCTTCACAGAGGAGAAGTTTTTGAATTTACCAAGTAATTCCAAACCAAATAAGCCCGTGTTCGGAGGAATCTTAGTGTACTTACTATACTTTCTCTGTTTGAAACCTTTGTCATGCACATGAGAACATGTTAAAACCCAATTAGAGAAACAATTTCTTGGCCAAGAAATCAGTGTTCTCCATGAGAAATCTACCTGGGGAAATGAGGTTTCCTTAATTCCCTAACCCAAATACGGAGTTGAGGTTTCTCTTTTGCTTCAGCTTACTGAAGAAAACCAAAAAGTTACACACCCAGTTACTTTACTGCAAGTAAATGCACAGGCTCAAACTGAGTCTGGGCAATATAACTGAAACTTTAGCGAGTGCTCTACTTACCCACAACCATAATGTTCAGCTCAAAACCCTGCTTCATGGCCTTCCTCCGCATCTGTTCCAGGATGGCGTCGATACCCACATAACTGAAGTCCACCACGGGGCCACCGGCCTTCTCCCCATACAGGCCACCCACTGCTGGGGACACCATAGCATCAGGCACCACCGCCTCAGACATGGCACTGCCGCTGTAGCTGGAAATCACCTCTGGCCCTGATTTGACAGAGAAAGAGAAAGAGAGAGAGAAGGTTTGAGGGAAGCTGCTGAGGCGTAACGTGGAGTGTTTAAGAGTATTACGGGAATGGGAGTGGAGAGAAGTGACAGATAAATTGCTGATCTGCAACGACGAGAATGTGAAAATCAAGTACTGTAAGTAAGACGAGGAAGTGGACGAGAGAAGTGCATACCTGAGCATGGTATTAGAAAACATACACACTGCAAGAAGACGTCCAAGAACCTAAGTTCCTAAGAAATTACGATTCAAACAACTTACAGTAAATTATCAAGCAGCTCAAAAATCTTCTTGAACCATGAAAATCACAACATACATAAAAAAAAAAAACCCTTTGGAAACTGCTAATCTTCATGATTTGGATGTACCTGCTGGAGGACTGGAAACAAGTTGTTTTACCTTGCTTTATAATCAAACACCAAACGCACCTTGTAAAAACACTCTCTGGCTTTCAAACAGAAGTCTGGTCTCACGCCAACACAGACTCTCAACTCAACAGAAAACTCTTCGAAAATATACTCTGTAGTATTAAAGTACTTTGCACTTGGAAGGAGGTTCTGTCTGTAGTTTGCTTTGCCAATGATTAGCTTAATGTCCTTCTGTGGAATGCCCATGGATGCGTGTCCAATTGTAAGCTAAATATTCGTCTTAGAACAATACTGAACTTGCTAATATGTTCACTAAGGTCTGTGCATGCAGAAAGCAGCTGTAACAATGTGTTGACTCAGAGTAGGTAAAGAATTTATAGTGTTTATGTCTGTGTCCAGCAGTTCAAGTAGCTGATACCCCTCACAAGGCCTCCCTTTCCCTCGCTCTCCACAGTGCAGTGTTACTGTCTTGTTAATGTGAGTGTGGAAAAGAAAGAGACGACTGAGGCTGAAACCTGATCCACTCACCCAGCTACCCCAGCTCACATATCCACACATATTAACACACACAGAACATGCACAAGTTTGTGCATTGAAACACAGTAGTCGCCATGGCCTCGTACACACTTGACACTTTCCTCTCTGATCACATAACTGAACTGCAGACACACACGTGTACATGTACATGTAAACACGAACATGCATATATACCGTCAGCCCTGACTGGCTGCCAAGAATTTAACAGCTATTGGATTCCAGCTCAGGCACAAATCTTCACTCCGAAACACTTGTCCTGCCACAAGGAGAAGAAGTCCAGACAACTAGCTAGTTTGCTTGTACCACTTGGAGGATTTAATCAGCAGGGAATGGCACCACTGCTGGTAAGAGCTCCACACACTTCGCACCAGCACTGCATTGATTAATGGAAGAAATTCTGAGAAGAATAACACTGCTGTGGAAATCCAACACTAGTTCATATTCAGCCTTGAGTCTTACTTTTATAATGTGCTCCATTGTGTGTATGTGTGTGTGTGTGTGCGCGCGCGCATGTGTCAGAGAGACCCACCTATGGAAGCAGCTCTCCTGGCCTCCTTCACCACTTCCCCATCCTGTTCCAGCAGTCAGTCAGCAACTTACTGCAACTCGCTGCCCTCCACCTCTCCCCTGCACCTCCCACATTCCCATACCTCTGCTCGTCTTTTTCTCTCAGCCTCACCCTTTCCTCCCTCCACATACTGATTCTCTCCTGTCACCAGTTTCCCCTCTTCACTCCATCTCTAAGTTTTCCATTGTCTTGCCTGTTTAACTCCCCTCTGATTTTCTCTGACATTACTCCTTTGTCTCCTTCCTCATTTGTACTGCTCTCATCTGGCTTTTCTCTTAAAAATCATATTGACTCTCCCTCCTTATGATTACCTGTATCGCGCCTCACACAGCCCTTGTTCCTTTATCCTAGGCTTGGCGCTATTCACATCAATCCTTCAATCTCTGCTTCTGTGACAGTTACGTGCTGTAAACAGAGATGTTGGCCAGGGGCTAGCACACCTTTGACAGGCAAGGCTGCAACAACGGTGCTTTATCTAAGGCAAGGCATCAAAGCGAACAGTGAATGAGGTTAACAGACACTTGAGATACAGTATAACCCTCTCACCTCAAATATCAACCAGTGGCAGCTACACCTGCAAAATACTAAACACTTCTTGTCTTTTAAAATGATAGATTATCTGATCAAACTAGTCACAATGTCAGAGACATCTGACAAGAGTTGAAACAATAACTTGATTAATAAATTGGCTGATTGACAGAAAATGTATCTGCAACTATTTTGATCATCTATTACTCGTTAATCACCCTAATCAGTGATAAAATACAGGATGAAGCGTGCTCCTGAGAATTTTGTCTGTCATGAAAGTTTTGAAAGCTTTATGTGTACAAACCACTGCGGCACCTGTGTTTGATATGAGATCTTGTCCTTAAATAAAAGCCTCATTTCCTTCTTTGAGAACAGGCTACTGAGAACAATGCTGCCCACATCTACTGTAATAACAAGCTGTCTGCTCTGTTTAACAAATAGTAAACACACACTAATCCCCTAGTGTGGGTGGAAAAAATACTAAAGCCACCAAAAGACAGGGTGAATGGGAGACAGACAGAAAGAGCAGTAGAGCTGTCTGTGTATCCTGCATCTCAACTAGCTGGTTTCCCAGACAGAAGCAGCAAGACTCTTCAGAGCATTGTTAACTGTCATTCATGAAAACACACCGGCCATTTGCCCAAGTCAAAGTAGTGTCAAACACTGTAAACTACTTGGCAAACACACAAACACAAAATCTTGGACCACTACTGTGGGAAACCCAGCTCTACCCAACAATGAAAATAAATCACTTTCTTTACAGGTAGTAAATGTTTCAGCCCTGTATCATCAATTTCAGTAAACTCCAACTCCACAGTGTAGTGATGTTGATATAAGAATGTCAAGCTGTGAGCGAAGCAAACTGTGTCAATTCCATTGTTTTGAGAGGGAATAAAACCAGACTGATGGAGGACTCAGGAATTGGGACAATTGTAAAACATCTGGATAAACTGACCATTTATCAGACAGGGGAATTCAGTCCCCTCAGTTCTTCCATGATATCCTGCCAAGCAGGTGTTTACTGACCGGCTGGAGTGTGACCCTATAAATGTTAAAAAGACATTTGACCTCCACATGAAAAATGTCTGGACCTGGTGGCTTACCAGCTGGTGGACATTACCCCAACCCTACCAAAAAAAAAAAAAAATTAACAGGTTCATGCCAGGTCAAATAGGGATGTAACAGATCACATTCAGTAAGAATGAGAACATCAGGTGTCTGAATATGTTTGGTGGATGCTCTCATGCCACATGATGGAGTTTTGTAAGCACTTTACAAGCGTCTCTCAGCTGCAAGTCAGCACTGTAGACAATTTCTCATGCATCAAAAATGTCCACCGTGCATCATCGACATAAGAGTTAACAATCCTTCAGCTCTGCTTTCTGCAAGGTTTTCCCCTGTATCAGGTCCAGTTATGGGATGGCATGGATAATATGTTTCCTTTGAGTCTGTAAGAGAGCAAAATTAATTTTAGAATTTGGAAAGCATAGAATGACTCACTGGACTTGCTGTGATCCTGTTTTCAATTACAGGCACTAAAGAATTATTTTTTTTCCTGCTCCCAGCAGTATCAGATTACTTTGCTTTTTTGTAAATATGCCAACAGTCTCCTATACCACAAAACATTTTGGAGGGGAGAAAAGTTGAGAAAGCAGGGAAAGCAGGGAGGAAAAAGAAGTGTGAACAAAAGAAAAGATGTAGTCACAAAGAAGTGGAGGAAGGCAGGAGTGTGAGATAAATACGAGAAGCAAAAAGGAAGAAGACCACTGAGGGGGGGGGTAGAAAAGATAAGGTCAGGAAAAGGAGGACAGAGGAAGGAGTGTAGAATGGAGGAGGAGGGGAGGAAAAAAAAAACTTTGTGGAGAGTGGAGTTTGTGATTTATTTCACTTTTGGGCCTGGGGCATTCCTCACTAACTACACACAGGCCTCCAAACGGAGATGTAAATAAGGTTGAAACCAGTTAAACATGTCCCTGTTTGTTGCATGGTCTTTTCAAAAGGCACCGAAACTGCCAAGACCTATGAAGAACGCTGTGACTGTGTCGTCTATGTTTAGTGGAGATGTGGTCAGAACCGCCGAACCATGCCTCAGCTGCCCAGGGTGTTGATCTTGACAGCGTGGCGAGCAGGTCAGAGGTCATGTTCCCAGTTTAGGTTGGAAAAGAGCTGTGCTGAGGTTAGTCCCCTTATGACAAACCAGTGGTTTGACCCTCTGTACAAACTGACTTGAATCACAAGAGAGGAATCCAGAGAAAGAAAGGCCTGGAAACTTGGACCGAAAGAAGTGTGTTTGTTATATGGAAGAGTGATTCACTCACTGAGGCCTTAAAAAACTGATTCTACAAATAATTTCCCTTTATTTAGACACTTTTAAGCCTGTGTAATACACTACATACACTGCCAAGTTTTTTTCTCCTATTTAGATTTTCTTCATTTTGCTTCTTATTACAGACTCATATCAGTACAGTACACAGCATTTTTCATTTACAGTCAAAGTGACACTGCTCTGACTTACTACTAACATGCAGGACAACAACAGACATCAACTAAAAGTTTTCTATATCTAAACAGGTACTGCAATGTGATATACACTGGTCACGGGTACACATGTACAATCTAATGAAATCTAAAGCAATCCAATCATTTTGAAAATTAAGAATCTAAGTGGGAGCATAACTAATATCCATGACCATACACAATCCCTCCAAGTGGGGAAGCTGGCTTAAACTCATGTATTTCAATCCATTTCACTGCTTGTCTGGAACTCCATGTCAAACACACATTAGTGGACTAATCCACTAAATGGGCCGTTTGCATCTTTGCTCTGGTCTAAAATCTCTTTATGGGCCCTCTTTAAAAAACATCTGTCTCTTTTTTGTCCTTTATTTACATTCCCAGACAGGACAAAGGAGCTTTGCAGTCGAGTCTTGTCTTAACGTGGCTACATTTATTTTGATGGTGACCCAGATGCTTCTTCAGAATTGTGTAGGCTGATGCAAAGAGTGGTACAAGCACAACTGAGAAATAATAAAGTGAATGCGGCTGTTAAATTACTTTGAACTGGGGTTCCAAGCAGCCCTCCAGCACAGAATCAATTATATACCCCCGACCACACAGGTTTGTGACAGACCCAGGGGAGGGAGGGACATACACGCGGACATACACGCACACATGCACGCACGCGCACACACACACACACTTTTTCCCACTCTTTGACAGTGAATCCCTTAATAAAAGGGGGAAATTAGAGTGGTGGCAGTGCAAACATGGCCTGTTGTGTTATTAAAGTCAGAGTGTTTTTGCAGCAAGGCCCAGTTCCCAGAGTCCTCATCATTCAGCTCTCTGGAGAAATGTGCCCTTTGACCCCTGCAGGGTCCAACTCGCTCGCTGTGTCACCTGGCATTGGACAGTGTGTGTGTGTGTGCATCTGTTTGTCACATAAGTGAATGCTTTCTTCAATTCATTAAATGTGTGTTTTATGTATTGAGTATTCTATACAGTATTTTGTATGCATGTGTGTTAAAGCATGTATGATAACGACACTTCACCTTTCCCAAGCTACAAACGAGCACTGCTGAATCTCTAACAATCTTTCTACAATCCTGGTAGTTTGAGTGTACAAGACCCATGTCAGTGCAAGTAGCTTCAGCAGCTAGTGTTACTTTGCAGACAGTTGAGAAATGTTTGTAAATTGCAGTAATGACAGTAGAAGCCCACAGGTTGGTCTAGACTGCCAGAGGAATGTGTTCAGTCTCCATACTGCGGTGGTGCACAAGAGAGCTGTTGTCTTTCTAGGCTCTTCAACTGCCTCTAACAACGTGCAGCTCACACAAAAAACGTCTTTGAACTTTGTCAAAGTACGTTTTGCAAGGTTTAATCCATATATTATGAAGAAAGAGCCATTAACCTTATGGACTAACTGACCAATCCAAGCCTCATTTATTTAATTTCAAGCTGAACATCTACAATTAAGGAAAGCAATTCGACCACAGTAACATTCCTCACATTAGTGTGCAATTGACTCAATTTTAAGCTTTACAAAACGATATTCTAGCCCAAAGCAACTGCTAAACATTAACCCTTAAGAGTGTTGACACAAGCTAAATGAATCAGGAAGCTGCCCATTTTCTAAGGCTCATTGCAAAGATGCTGAATAATAATTTAGCTAGCTATTATCTGCTAGCAGCTCAGTGACAGGAGTTGTTAAGGTCATTAGCCGGGTTGCTGAAGCTATCCAGTGTTGTTCTTTCACTGACAGTGGCTGACGGTGAGCGTGGGTCCATGGGACCAGGGGGCTCAGGAATCTGACCTCTGTCTTCACACATACCTTAAAACAAGATTTTCACATGTATATAGACTTATAGCTGTTTCATAAACAAAAACAAAAAAAACCTTTCTTTCAGTGTTGAGATGGGAGATAAGCCTGAGGTATCCATAATAAAATGTTTCACTGTAAGTGCGAAGGTGCACAAATACATCTCCATGCCAACAACATAACCAGGAGTCCTTAGGTTCTTTGACACACTCCACAATCTCTGTGTGTGTGTGTCTGTGTGATACAAAGCCTGTCATGCTGGTCCTCTCCAGGCCTCACGAGCAATATTTATGGACTGTGACTGACCCACATACAAAGCTCAAGAGTACAATAGCAGAGAGCACCTCAAACGAACCTCACTACTGACTACGATAATTCTCTAGGTCCCAGTATCGGTCTGACATGAACTGATGGACTGTGTTATTTTGTTTTTCTTTCTTTTTGTTTTTTTCTTTTTATTTTCAGTTCTTATTTTCTACCATTTGTCCACATGAAATGCAGGTTAAATGTAAGAGTCCAATATTATGGTCTCCTCATCACTGATATTGGCACTTGACCTTTGAAATCTAATAAAAGTTATTTTTCAAACAAGAACTTATTATGCCTCCCTTTTTACAACCCTCTTTTATAAGCAACACAAAATTAATGAGCACATGCACATCCCCACAATACTTGAGAATGTACAGCAAGTCCAGGTACAGAGAAGAAACCTTATCAATTTTACATTACAGAGATCCAGTTACATTCATGAAATATTTTGTCTTTCACAGTTCTGATTCTGAATTCCACAGTAGATACATAATCTTACTGGACTGGACTTAGTGGCTGACTCACAACATGCACAGACACAAAGACACACAAGATACAGAAGGTAACGATGACCTTTTCAGCGTCCCATCAAACACTGGTGAAAGGCCACTGTCTGTTCTCGCTTGGCATTACACAGGGGCCACAACAGAGCTCCTTTCAGCAGCTCTCTGTGTGTAAAAGTGTGTGTGTGTGTGCTGGTGAGGCAAACCAGAGGCTGGTGACTCTCTGAAAAGGTGAAGGGTGGTTGCTGTTTTCCATCGGTTTGATATTGTCAGAGAGCCATGCCTTGTATTCCCCAGGTCAGCCCTAGACAACAAAGCCTGAGTGATACAATGCTCAGGCTTAGCTTTGTTCCAGCTGCTGCCACATCGCCAGTTAACCAAGAATTCACACAACTGCATTCTCACCGCTTAAACACAGGCAGAAAGACCAATCAGAAAAGCAGAGTTCAAAAAATAAAGTTTAAAGAGAAACTTCAGCTGAACAGAGTCAACAGAACAAAAAAAAACAATACCCTTTGATTTTGGTCAAAATCTGATACCTAGTGTTTCCCACTGGAAAGGAATAAGGACCACTTTCCACCGATTATCATTAGCTAAGTGGATTCCTTTACTGCACTTTCCAAAGCAGACACTAAACTAAAAAGATTCCCTTCCGCACTCTCTGAAGTCTACTAACCACATGTGTGGAGCTAACCTTTCACTTTGACACACACACACACACACATATGCACACACAGACCTCTGAGTGCTCGCTGCTGATTTGGTAATGGATCACTGTCAGAAACAGCAGAACACATCCAGTGTGTGGACAATATTTAAACAGAACAGGAACTGAAACATGATGGAAAATCCCTCTGTATACATATACACGTGTGTGTGTTCGTGCATGCTTGTGTGTATTATGCAAAGACAGACTGATTACAAAGCTTACTCCAGAGCAGATACACAAAACATTCAGGGAATGAGAAACAGAAGGAAAGCAAAACCATAACAATGGTAATTACGCACAAGCGTGTGCACGCACACGTAAATTGAAAACATACAAATAATAATAACATGGAATAACTGTCTTCTCCCACCTATACCTGAACTCAAAAGAAACACAGAAACAAGCACCGTAGATACTAAGCCTGACAGTCACCCGCTAAAAACAACAGGAATATTTAGACTCGTAAAAACAGCTGGGCTCTTGAGTCGCTATGGAAGGCATGCAGAGATATTTATCAAGTATGTGAAAACAGCAGATCAAATCTCTTATTCCAGGGAAGAAGAGACATGCAGGATAAAAAAAAGATGGCCAAAACAATTACTCCGTCTACTTACTACTACTACAACTACTCTCTTACAAACACAGACATTATACACATACACACACACACACACACACACACACACACACACTCTCCCAGTATGCAAAACACTCACCGTGTGTGAAGTGTGTGTATGTGTGTATGAGTCGTCCCCTGCCGAAGAGCAGCGCTCCAGTGAGAGGCCAAACTCTGCTGTGGCTCTGGAAGCTCCCTGCCTGCCCCTCCCACCCATGCCTGTCATGTGACTCAGCATGCAAGGCAGTAAGACACACCCACTTCCTTAACACCCCCCCCCACCCCCCAAAAAAAAGTTAAAAAAAAAACTTCCACCCTCTATGCACAATAAAGTTAACTTTAGCAGAGACTGTGTGGGACTGGGGAAAAGAGTGTACATGCATTTGTCAGAAATAAGACAGTTTAAGAGAAAGTTCAAGTTTAAGAGGAAAAAAAATACCTTAAATACAAGCTGGGTGATTATCAGTTATTGAGAACAAAAGGACAGAGACTGTGTGTGCATGTGTCTACTCTGCAGCTGACTGCAACCTCTGGGCCAGCTAAATGTCCCTCTCCTAAGCTCCCAGGATTATTTACAACCCTAATTACCTGGCCTGACCCTCTCATCTCCTCTCTGAGCTTTGCATTCATCACATCCCACTCATTCCTCTCACACGGACCTGAAACACATCACATCAAACTACTGGGATTTCCTTTGACATTATACATGTTGGTGAACTGATTAACTTTTGTTCTAGTTGTCAAGATACCCACAAACACTTTGGACATTGAGTCAGGGCTGCACAATTTTTGGAAATACTTAAAATGTTATGCAATATCTCAAATATTTCAAAGTCCAAGTTACATTTTTTTTAGTTTCAGGCATTCTTCTGGAGACATTTGTTCTTTCTCAAAAAATGAAAATGTTGAAAAAGCTGGGGGTAGAGCTCTTTCATAATTCCACTGCCAGTAAACTGTTTTGGCAATAGTTAAATAAGGTGGCAATAACATCTACACACACATTTCCAATCAACGAAAAACACCTCTGGCATGATGTAAACACAGCAACATTTGCAGATGCAGTCATTTGTAATCTTTTAAAAACAAAGCAGTACCAGGTTTTCCAACATCAATATATAATGTTTTAGAAGGGACCAACCAAAGATAAGACTGGCAGTTTAACCTCGTAAATAAACAGCTTAAGAAATTAAAACTTAAAAGTGCCTCAACAGCTGCAGGTTTTTGTGGAATAGTCAGAAATGTAGCCTTCACTTATTTTTTAAAACCTGAGAGCAAACCAATTACTTTGGCAGATTACTGTTCTTATGGAGTATGTATATTTGTGTGATTAAAGAGGAGAGGAAACAGCTGTCCCTAGCCTCACAGGAAGTGTAATTATACACCAGTGCAGGGCTTGAGTGCAACCTTACAGCTACGAGTAGACACATACACACACACACAGACAGACAGACTCAGGGCAGCACCTGCATTCCTCGAGATGAAGAGTCATGCCCCTGAAAAAACAGGCACAACAGGCTGCAAAGATGGATTTGTTTCATCTCATTACATGGACTTGGCTGCCAAGATAAACCCATCTCCCAGTGTTGAACACCCGTTATACCCAGTGCAGGATTTATACCACGTCCATCTAACCAATCTGAAGAGGCATCACTGACCATCAAAATTCTGCACTATACCAACAGACAATATAGGTAAACACACAATACAAAAAGACCCAACAGACAAACACAGAGGGCATTGTAAGTGTGATCAACACTGGGTCTTACCAAATATGGAGTTAAAATAAACCTTCGATGTACTTAGTTTTACAATGTGGGAAATGGTACATTTTCCCCAAACTAGGGGCCCCTCTTAAAACCCTTCGTTCTAACCCTTCTCTTTTTATCTCCCCCTCTCTGAAATTCTACTTTATAGCCACAGTAAAAACCCTTGGTTTAAACTGTGTGTAAATATTCAGGTTTAGACTGTCAACAAAAACTAGATAAAACTGACAGTAGGTTTAGAGTCTGCCAGAACGAGTTTTCTGGTCTCTGCTAGTTGGGTTTTTTCTTTGGTCATTACGGTCGCTTCAGCTCCATTTCTATCAAGATCATAGCATATCCCCAGTGGAGTTTGTGAACCCTAGTCCTTTTTTCTTTTTAACAAAGCTAGCCTGTTTATGGTGCAGACATGACCACAGGAGCATATTACCCAAGAACATGTTACTCCTAGAATGCATCCTTACAGTGCCAGAGATAAAACATGCCACACTGTAGTGAACTGAGAAAAAGAAGAAATTTATCGCACATAAACAGAGGCAAACAAATCCAACATGCTTGTTGCTACTTTCATGCAATGTCAAACAATAATTAACACCAAAATTTAGCAAATCGAATACAGTATCCTTATCTGTCATTTTGAACTAGAGTGTCAGGGCATAGTTACTCTCTTGTTTAAAAGGAGAAAATGTTACAGGGCTGAACAGCTTCGTGCAAACAAACACTTGCCAACTTGGAGCTCTAAATACAAACTTTCCCACTTGCTTCTTTCCCACATCACCGCCTCTCTGGAGCCACTCTCTTTATATTTTACTAATAACTCTCTTTTACACCAAACCCTTGACTCAACCTCTTCTCTGAGCTCCCCAGTGTGTAAAACTATGTCGCCCCAGTCATCACTGACACCCAACATACTCACTTCACTTCACTTTAACTGTATGTGTCAACACAGCAAACTATGAAAGCTGACACATTACTTCACAGATGTTACTATAGGTTAAGATGCACTTTGTAAAAACAAACAAAAAAAAGAAAGTTTCTTTCCCTCCTCCTCTTCAAAGTTACTTCTTAAAGGCACTGACTCCTGAGTGAACCCTGCATGCATGCAGTGTGAGCCAACCATCATTTGTTTGATCCAACTTAGCTTGGCATGCTCCTTTATCACAGAGCTGCTGCCCTGCTGGGGACATGGCCTTTTCAGATAAAAAGATCTTCGTTTTGAGGAGACGGGGGGATGTGGTGACAGAAAGCCAATGGCAAGGCCTGATGTTTCTGGGCCGCGCTCAGCCAAGATGGTGTCATGTATTGGCAGGCGGAGCATAAGGCTGCCTGGCTGACCCCTGACAACGGTCCTTGCAGCTGTCCAAGGTCTTTCATAACACAGAAACATGATGGATAGTAGTAGCATGAGTCACTGGGTGCATTATATTAAATGCATCACCGGCTGCAGAAAATGCATAGTGAAGTGTATGCTATATATGAACACTTGTGAATCTAATCTAATTTCATCAAAGCAAAGACAGGGGGACATCTTAAATCAGTATACAGTGGCTTGCAGTGTGCTGGGAGGAGTGAGAGATGAAGTATAAACTTAGTTTGGTCAAATCCTCCTAATATAATAATATATTAAAGTTTCTCTAAAAATATGAGTATTGAATCCTTAGTCACACTGTATGTTGAGGGTTAGGGTTAGGAGTACAACTAGAAAAACAACAAACAAAAAAACAAACAAAAAAAAACAAAAAACAAAGCAACACACACACACAACAACCAGAGCATCATTATACAGTATCGCTTGTATGATGCTCTTGTGCTGCCCATGTGAAAGATGTGGGTGGCGACTACAGAGAAACTAAACATCTCCTTTGTGTGTTTTTTTGACTCCCTTTCTGCCGTGCCCCAAGGGAATACCAAAGCCTCCATACAGGATATCAGGAGAAACTTAAGCATGTCTCTCTCTCCCTCTCTCTCTGTGTGTGTGTGTGTGTGTGTGTGTGTGTGTGTGTGTGTGTGTGTGTGTGTGTGTGTGTGTGTGTGTGTGTGTGTGTGTGTGTGTGTGTGTGTGTGTGTGTGTGGATGGAGGTGTCACATGAATCCAGTTCTCTGGGAAAATCGGAAATACTTGCTTAGCTTGGATGACTTATAATCTAAACAATCAAATGAGACACTGTCACTGCTCTGAAAACAGCATTTGCAGCCTCATGTCAGCTCCCAACACTGAACCATGTTGTGTGTGTGTATGTGTGTGTGTGTGTGTGTGTGCTGGAGAGCTGACCTGTTGTTTGGTATATTTCATACCAAACTATAATGGGCTGTAAATGCTACACTGACACAAAACTCTTACAAACTTAATACCTTCCAGGTGAGCGAGGCCAACTACCTGTGTGACAGCATCTCCTGCTGGTTGCCGGTAGAGTTGCAGCAGTGCACGCAACTTTAACTATTCATTGTTCTACAATCATACGAGAGGTACAGAAAGAGCTCTACATTCTATTGATATCTGGTCATCAGCCTAGAGGAACAATATTAGTATGGATCAAAAGTTGTTTTTTTTAAAACTCCTTTATATTTGGTCAGTTGTGAAACTAACATTTGTGGTGTAGTAATCATTTGTCTTGCAGTAATTGTCTTGGAACAGGCAGCTCAGAAGTTTCCACTATTTTGCACCAGAATTTGTACTTAGCAAGATAACATGAAGGGGAGTGCTGTTCTAATGGATACAGCTTTTCATTTGTGAATATGGTAGAAACTTCCTGTAGGAACGAGCAATGCTTGTTCCCCGGTTTCCTGGTTTCATTTCATGAAAACAGTAAGCTAAGGGGAGCTACAACTACTCTCACACAAACTCAGAGATCAGCAGGACACTGATGAAGGTGAGTGCTCTTCTTTTCTGATTCCTAGTTGTTGACTTGCCTTTGCTTCCATTCAAAATAACTGGTTAAGGCATTTAACCGCAGCCTTCTTTGCAAGGGTTTCCCAGCTTAGAAAGACACAACACAGCTGACAATTTGTTTGAAGTAGAACACACTGCACTTAGTCTTCTCTGAAATCTTTGTTGTGTCATAAGTATACTCTTTCACACAGAAGCGAAGAACACACATTGTTATTTCCCAATTAAGCAACAACACAAAGACAAATATCCACCAACAGCCACCTTATAGCCTTGAAATATATATAGATATATTTATTTTTTACAGTTTGCTTATAGCTGTAAAATTGAATGACATTTTTACGTCACTGTTGAAAGGACAAGTTGTATTTTTCCAAGTCTGTTTAATACAATAGTCAGGTGTCCATATGTGCATTAAAACATGTTTTGCTTGCTGTAATAACTTCTTGTGTTCATACTGGCAGTTATTACTTAGGTCTCTTCCTGACGCAACAGTCTTTGTAATATGAACTCAACTCTTTGTGTAACTAAAAACACAAATAAGTGTAATGCAACTTGTTTTAATTTAGCAAAACTGCTGAAGCCTAATTTTGGATTCAGTAAACTTTGTAATAGATTTTTGCACTGTGAAAAAAAGGACCCTTCCTAATACCAGCCTGACTCCTCCTGCCAGTATTAGCAAGAGGAATGATAAAAACTGGAAAAATATGCTTCAGTTTTCATATGCTATTGTTTTCAAGACAGACTTGAAAAATTGTAAACTCCTCCTTTAGGTGTTAAAATTATCTAGTTATCAGAATAAGAACAGATATTACAACAGGTTTATCAATCACAAAAATAATCAATAGATCCAACCTTTGTTACAATTACATGCATGGATTGAGAATGTACTGTATGAATGAATAATGCAGCCAATAACATTTTAAATATAATTACAGGATGATGAGGATGTCGAGAAGAGTCACAAGTTGCTGTGTAGCCTTGTTCCTCGCTTTCACCTCTGTGTCAGCTATACAAAGGCTCAATTCAATCAATGACTTGAAGAGAATCGACTTTGGCCACACTGTGCCCAAGCACAGTCTTTTGCTGCTCCACTGGTTTGCTAACATAATTGACATTGACAGTAACAATGTCATATGGTTGACCTTCAATCCAAACAATGAAGATTATGGCTCACATCATTATGGCAACTATGACAACCTGTTGGACCCACTGCCTTATGGAAATATACGGTACTACACTGTTGACAATCTCAATCAAGCAACTTCCTCTGCGCAGCTTCCAAACTATGTTGTCCATCCCCGGGGAGAGTATGAGGGAAGAAACAGGGACCGGATCATATTCAGAGTCAGGGAGCAGAACACAGGATGGCAAACTTTGCGTAGGATAGACAGAGTGTACATCACACAGCATTATGAAGCTTCTGGAATTCAGGGGACATATGATCCAGATCAAACCTATGAGATTACTACAAACCTCTTAATACAGATTAGAGAGTTTTCTGTGGGACAAAACTTATGGTCACTTGAGCATCTCAGAGACCGCTTTGGAAGTAACGCTAATGATTTCCAGTTAAGGGACATCAGAAACACATGGGGTAACCTTGCTTGTCTCGGACTGCTGTTGTTTATTGTGATCCAGGACAGATACAACCGTAACCAACATAGTTACAGACCTCAGCATGAAGCGAGAGGAAACTCACAACTCCATTCCTTTGATAACTTCCCAGCGACCAGACAAAGTCACTGGAATACTGATACTTCTGACACCTGCACTATTGTTGGTCTTATTTTACTCATTGTAATGATTTTAGTCATTTTTGGTGCTGTTTCATCAGGTGGGAGAATTAGATGACAAGAAAGGAGGGAGAACATGTTCCTTGATATTGTCTAATGTCTAATGGTAATGCTTTTCAATGATGATGAGGACTAGGAAGCCAGCAGGACCTTTAAGATGACTGGGAACCAGGCAGCTACAACACCTTAGCACACCTGAAACAAAGAGTTGTTCTATTTTCTGTAGTACGCTTTGTTTGCCTCCATATTTTTAATTATTTGTGTACTTTAGTAGCTTATTTTGTAAACGCTGTTCAGTTAATATTGAGATATAGGCTTGGTATGACATGCTTGTGATGAAAGACCAAATACTAAAAAAAAAAAAAAATCACAAACTGTCATTAAAGGCAGACAATCTTCAGGGTTACAGTTCAGCCCAATCAGTGAGCCAATTCGAATTTAGACTATAAGTAAAACCTGTCAGTGATAAGCACACTGACCTCACCAAGAAGCGAGGAAGTTGTTAGTGAACGAAGGTGACACAGAGTTTCTTCTGAGTAAAAACCTGTAGAATCTGACCTCAAACCACAGCATGAGACATCTGCTGTGAATAACATTGGGGTGGATCTTACCTGCCGGGAAAAATTGCAACATAAAAGATCAAAAACAGGATGGCAGCTTTAAGTTTTATTAGACCAAGAAGTGAGGTCTAAGTGGTTGGATTTCACAAAAAAAAAAAAAAAAAAAAAAAAAAAAAATCACATCTGGATATTTGTGGCTTTATAGCCCTATTTGCAAAACTGCGGTTAGTTAGTACCTGCACAAACTATTGTCTAAATGGCTCTAGTTGTACATCATTAATGCACGGCTCTGGCATGGTCATAAAGTTTCAGGCTTCATTCATGCAACAATGTCATGCTCCTGCATGTTCAAGCTAATAGTAATGACTCATTGTTGATTCTGACAGAGCTGAAGAAAATGTAGATTGCTCTGATAGATAAATGGATTGTATCTAATAGTAGTGACTCATTGTTGCTTCATCATGTGATAGAAATGAACATAATGCTAACTGCTCTGATGGAAAAATGAAACTGATAAGTGAAATGATCTGTGGCCTGTAGAGTAAAATCTGAACTGCTAATGTATTAGCTTGAAGACAAAAAATGGATTGTATCTAATAGTAGTGACTCATTGTTGCTTCATCATCATGATCTCTGGTCTGTTGAGTGAAGCCTGCACTGGTAATGTATTAGCTTTAAAAAATATATATATTTTACTAATGGCTTTGTATTCTTTCTGCAATATCGAAATTTGTACATTTATTAAAGAGATTGCTTTCTAACACATTCCATCATCTCTTCAATTTCCACAAGAGGTCCAGGTCAAAAAGAATGGTAGTGTACAGAAAACAAAATAAGGTAATTTAAATACAGAGGGAGACTCTTATGTTTGTTTCCTGATCCAAAACACATCATCATCTGTTAATCTGGTTATCCTCCTCCAGTTCCAACCTTAAGGTAACTGGGCTAATCACCCTCTAATCTTTATGTTTTCACCAGTCTGTTTATTTGTCAGCAGGATTATGCAAAAGGTACAGAATTGATTTACACCAAACATGGTGGAGAGATAGGGCGTGGGCCAGGGAAGAACCCATGACATTTTGGGGCGGATCTGGATCATTACAATTCACTATGAATTCAAATATTTTTCTCTTAAATCTAATTTATGCTGTTTCACATTAGCCTTGTCTACAGTCTCTGAGTGCCATTCTAGTTGGTATATTTTTTTTATAGTTTGTTTGTTTATTAATATGTCAGTAGGATTATGCAAAAAGTACTGAAACAATTTGCAAGAACAATGGGAAGAATGGGAAGACACCATTAATGTTTGGTGTTGAACTGTGCCTCAAATCCTGCTGGGGACCATTTTGTTAGATGTCATTCTCGTTTCTCAACCCATGATTTCTGGAACACTCAAGTGTGCATAATCAAATAAAGGTAAAATGCCAAGTTCACCACATTTATTAAGCCAAAACAGGAAACCTGTCAATATTTCACTCTACTTTCAGGCAATTAAACTTCAAATTCGATGATCAAGAGTTGTGACACATATGTGCTGAAGTAGGGCACTTTACAGCTGAACAAAAAAAACTTTCCTATCTGAGAAGACAGTAATGATAAATATAAGATGACAATAAATATTGAACAGTGACTGTCAGTGAAAATGACAACACTTCAATAAAAACTAAAAAAGTATAGAAAGATACAGAAAACTGTAGGCAATAAAAAAGCAAATACTGTGTTTTGAAATTGATCTTTGATAACTGAATACTAGCTAATAATAAGCCAGACCCTATTACAAATGTCGTAGCTTCTCAACCTGCAGTCCAAAGGACAAACTCACTGTCAAACCTGGAGCTGCACAAGCAGCTCATAAAAATTCTGAAATTACTTCCAGAATAATTCCTCTTTACATAATCACTCCATGAGTAAGTGTAAATACAAATCAGATTTTGCATTTTTTTCCATGTTGGATAAACCCCAACAAAACACTGTAAGACATTATTACATTTTTCACAATAGGAAGTTTCATTTGAACAGCTGTATTATTAAACTTCCTGAAACAACTAGCAATGCTTGTTTCCCCAGTTTCATTTACACGGAAACAGTAACCAGAGGGGTGGTGCAACTGCTCTCACATAAACACAGAGATCAGATACCTCAGCAGCAGCAGCTGAACGCAGGTGAGTGCTCTTATTTTCTTACTTACTTTGTTACTTTGTCTTTCAGTCAGCATGACTGGTTGAGGCTTTTAACCCCAGTCTTCTCTACTTAGAAATTATTTGAAAGATGAAAATAATATTTAAAGACACAATGCTTTTGACAGCTTGTTTGGGTTGATTAGATCACACTGCAGTTGGTCAGTCTTCTCTGAAATCTTTGTTGTGTCATATTCTCTTTCACACAGAAGTGAATAACACACATTATTGTTTCGAAATTCAGCAACAACAGATACAAATATCCACCAACATCCACCTTATAGCCTTGGAACATTGACCTACTTTGTTTTATTTCCTGGCTAGGAATTGTTATGTGTTTGTATTTGATTAATGAAATAATTGCTTTTGCTAATTGTTTGTTATTCATCAAATCAAAATACCAAACATGTTATTGTTACAATTTGCTTATAACTATGAATTTTAACCTGTGTTAAATGTAAGGATGATCTAGTCATCGAAATAAACAGATACTATGAAACATATATATCAATCATGAAAAGAATCAATAGATCCAGCATTTGTTACAAATACATGCACGGATTGAAAATTTACAGTATGGATGAATAATGCAGCCAATAACATTTTAAATATAATTACAGGATGATGAGGATGTCGGGAAGAGTCACAAGTTGTTGGGTAGCCTTGTTCCTCGCTTTGACCTCTGTGTCAGCTATACAAAAGCTCAATTCAATCAATGATTTGAAGAAAATCGACTTTGGCCACACTGTGCCCAAGCACAGTCTTCTGCTGCTCCACTGGTTTGCTAACATAGTTGATATTGACAATAACAATATAATAAGACTGACCTTCAATCCAAACAATGGAGATTACGGCTCACATCATTATGGCAACTATGAGAGCCTGCTGGACCCACTGCCTTATGGAAATATCAGACACCGGTACTACACTGTTGGCAATCTCAATCAAGCAACTTCCTCTGAGCAACTTCCAAATTATGTTGTCCATCCCCGGAGAGAGTACGCGGGAAGAAACAGGGACCGGATCATATTCAGAGTCAGGGAGCAGAACACAGGATGGCAAAGGATTGACCAAGTGTACATCACACAGCATTATGAGACTTCTGAAAATCAGGGGACTAGATATGATCCAGAACATACATACCAGGTCACTATCAACCTTTTGAGAGAGATTAGAGAATTTTCCGTGGAAGAAAACCAACAGTCACTGTCAGAGCTCAGAGACCACTTCAGAAGTAACGCTGGTGATTTACAGTTAAGGGACATCAGAAACACATGGGGTGACCTTGCTTGTCTTGGACTGCTGCTGTTTATTGTGATCCAGGAAAAGTACTCCTCTAACCAACCCAACAGGAGACCTCAACATTCAGTGAGAAGAAACACACAACCTGATTTTGTTGTGAACATCCCAGAAAACAGACAAAATAATGTCATTGCTGCTAATGGTCTGGGGATTTTACAACCATACCTAGAGGATCAGGATGACGAGATACAACTTGAGGTGACAACAGGCAAGAAAGGAAAAGCCAGGATTGTTTGGAGAAACATTCCTGAACATCGTCTAAGAGATGGAGTGATGGTTGTGCTTTTCAAGAGCAACGAGGACCAGGAGGCCAGCAGGACTTATGAGTGCATTGGGTACAGAGAAGCAGGTAGCTGTGATACTTCAGCACCCCTGAATGACAGCCTTCAGGCCCGGCTGCATAAGGTGAGAAGACGGTGCTGCTTCTGGAGAGTGGTGGGAGAGGAGATATGTAGAGGTGTTGAGTTTAAGAATCCCAAAGCAATCCCTATAGCAGGCAACAATGCATTACTCCAGCTCTTTGTAAAGGATGGCAAGGCTTGTGCTCGCTTATTTGTTAAGAAGACTTTCAGTGAGTGGAGGTCCGAATTTAAGAAGTCTTGGGTCGGGTTCTATACCTCAGCAGATAAAGCCACAAATCACTATGCATGGTGGAAGTGGCAATGGGCAACTAAATTCAGACCTAGCACTGTCGTTGAGCACCCCTCTTATGATGTCTATGAGTATCACTCGGGTATGGCAATTGCCCCTGGAGTCCAAGCACGATTCATACTTCGGGATGAGGAAGTTATAGCTCGCACCCCAAGCTGGAGGTGATGAAAACTACTAGAGATCCACAATCAGAGAGCCCACTATCAAACAGCAGCAGAGTTTTTTTTTTTAAAAAAAAGGCTGATATTATCTTATTTCATATATATTCGTATCTGTGTATATGTGAGTAGACAAGTAACAAATTGCAGTACAGAAATGCCAAACTAGTGTCTCCATTAAAGTCCTCCATAGGGTCAATTTTGCAAACCCTCAAAGCTGCAACAAATCTCAGCAACTCACTTGTTGAAACTCATTCAGATCATTTGTATTTAGGGCTTGCACAGCGGCTGGTCTGAAGTTATCTGCCATTGTGCCTGATGCACTGTCCCGTAATGTACTGTAACTGATTTTGCAATAATCATTTGTCCATGTATGCAAAATCAGCTGTGCTCTCAGGGCTGGAATGATGATGAATTGAGGGGTGAAAAGTTGTGCTTTACATTTACAAAGAAAATAAATCATGGTGGCTAATTACGCTTAATAAAAGTATACTGGTTTAGATGTTTTTTTTTTGTTTTTTTTTTTAATGTGCCTTTATTTTTATTTTCATGTTCACTGCCTGCACACATTTTGTTCACTTTTAGGCTGTCATGTTGTGTTATTTGTTTTGGCTCCATATGTTTAATTTTATTGTGTACTATTTCAGTCAAGTTTGTGAATTTTGTCCAGTTAGTCTTCAGAGTTTTGCAGTGATCAGCACATCTTCCTCACCAAGTGAGGAAGATGTTTGCTTGCACTGAAAACCTGCAGACTCTGACATCTGCTGTGAATAACATTGGGATGGATCTTACCTGCCGGGGAAAATTACAGCACAAAAGATCAAAAACAGGATGGCAGTTTTAAGTATTATTAGACCAAGAGGTGAGGTCTAAGTGGTTGGATTTTACCACAAAAATCACATCTGGATATTTGTGGCTTTATGGGCCTATTTGCAAAACTGTGGTTAGTTAGTACCTAAAGCTTTATTCATGCAACAATGTCATGCTCCAGTACATTTAAACTAATCGTAGTGACTCATTGTTGATTCTGACAGAGCTGAAGGAAATGTAGATTGCTCAGATATATAAATTAAACTGATAAGTGAAATGATCAATGGCCTGTAGAGAAAAATCTGAACTGATAATGTATTAGCTTGAAAACAAAAAATGGATTGTATTTTACTTATGTTTTTGTTTTCTTCTTGTATTTTTTTAAAATTGTATGTTTATTAAACCACATTTTAAGTGTTAGACCCATGTCAGTGTTTTTAGTTGAAGAAAAATGGATGTGCACAAGAGGACAGGTGAGCGTTTGTGATAGCATACGTGCCCCATGGAAAACACACACAGATAAATTATTTATCAGAGATCATTTCCAACCCTTGTGACATGCACAAGTTCCAAGCAGGCCTATCAAATGGCTTTTATGTTTGTGTGGAAGAGACAAGTACTATTTTAATGTGATGAAACTAGGATAGCCCTCAGCAGGCCAGCATAAAACCAAACAGATCACAAGATAAGCAAATGAGTCATCATCAAAAACTGTTGCAGTTTCAGCTTTATGAAAATACTAATCAAATGTTCCTCTCAAGAGTAATGGAGTCTAGAGCCAAGTGTTAATGACAAACAGAGACTGCTGTTTGGTCGGTAAATAAGAAGTCTAAAAATTGACGGTTTGATCATCTCTTCATATCCTTGCCTCAAGAAGTCCAGGTCAATGTGTGGAAGAATGGCAGCCCACAGAAAACATCTTGTTTCTGCTTTGAAATAAGATCATTCAAATCCACAGTATAGAGGGACTTGTGTTTGTTTTTGTGTTTCTAAATTTACTTATTCAGCACTGAAGCAAAAGTCTCCGTTCTGGGCCGGGCACTGAACCAAAACACAACATCATCTGTTAATTTGGTTATGCTTCCTCCAGTTCCAACCTCAATTCAACTAAGATAACTATGTTGTGTACATGAAAGTCACAAATAGAGCTAGGGTTGCTACTAAAAATAATTTTCATTCATCATTTTCCATGATTTATCAGTTCATTACACTTTTGATCAATCAAAATCAGCAAAATTTCTCCCAAGGAGACATCTTCTTGTTTTGTCTGACCAACAGTCCAGAACTAAAAGATGTTTAAAATGATATACAACAGAGGTTAATCAAACACAACGCATGATTAATCTATGGTTTAAATTGCTGCTGGCTAACATTCATTATTTTCAAGTACTTTCTAAGTAAAACTGAAGGAATTACTCAGATTGCTTCCTGAGATCAGACAGAGGTCAGTGGCAGTAATGGGAAGGAGTGGGTGGGGGGCATGGGAACAAGTGCCTTGTGTGGTCCCCACTCCCAGACAAGCACATATGTTGTCTTCACAGGTGTAATCGAGGTATAATCTTGTCATGAGAATAAATGAATACTCGTTGATCTGATTTTAGGGGGGGGGTATAAATTACTCATTGGTAAGGTACTGTCCATATCCATGCACTTCATTAGCTGTGACGAACGTTATCGGTGCACAGAAAGTAGCTCAGGCACCGTTCCTGTAAGATTTCTTTATACTGTGTTTGGTGTAACATGTAAACTGAATCCAGTGTTTAAATATTGGTATTGGTCTTTATATCTTATCAAAGATAAGGAGAGATATGATAGAACAAGCATTTTATGTGACAGGTATTTAGCTCTTTAATCGTGGCAAACAAGGTGCGTGTTGTAGCTTACATAGAGTTGTTTTGATTACTTGAGCCTGTTTATTAGCATGTTCAGTCCAACATAAACCTAAAATGAAGTACTACAAGGGTGTGATACACACAGGTAGTGGTGTAATACAAACCAAGAAGTCTAGCTGCAGGTTGCTGCAAAGAATATTAAAATACTGTACTGAACAAAAGTTTTAGGCATGAAAAGTAAACTGAGGACACCTTCAAAAACAGTGCCATGTACTACAGCATTTGTAATTCATTACTTCACCTTAATTACAGACTTCTGAATTGCATGTGTGTGAAAAGTGCCACACCCTGCCTGAACTCTGATAATGGGACTTGCCTTGCCCTATCTAACAAGCATGTATCAATATTGGCACCAGAAAATAACTATAAATACATCATAATGATTAAACAAATTTCAAACTATCCCTTTACTTTCAACTGACTGTGGATCACAGTCAGTCAGGAATGTATACTCCTAAAGTCAGTCATCCTTATGTGTTGTTAGGTAAGTTTGTACATCTCAAAATAAAGTGCCTTTCACTATATATTAAACTGACTCTGTAATATGTATCACAGCCACCAGGACAAGATAAATTAAGGTTTAGGCATGGACAGGAAACTAAGATGAGCTGTGTAAGGAATAAATGAGTGTGTGTGCGCGCGTGTATCTGTCTGTAAACATGAGATCACATCCTGTGAAGCACCACAAGACTGGATGCAGCTGCTCATCGTTACAACAGACAAATCAACCGAAATGGAGCATGTCATTACGGCACCTTGAGTTTTACGATACAAAAACACCCACATCTTATCGCCCATCAGTATGTTCATCAGTCACTCTCCAAGGGGTGAGACATTCTAAACCTTATCATTGATGTGAGCGAAGTGTGTGCACATCCAAAGCCTGTATGCACATGAGCACAGACACAAAAATGCACAAAGGGCCCAGAGACAGTTAGATTTCTGTTAAACTAACTAAACTAACCATCAGCCCTCAAACAACCAGCTAATAGGGCAGAGAGAGCAGCACACTGAGAACACACGCTGCCAGCGTCTCACCGGATACAGTGCTGACACAAGCAGCAACATAAGTAAACAACAAAACATTAAACTGAAAAAAATTTCCAGTTTTCCCTCCTAAAAAAATATAATACTACAAATATTTATGCAAAAATAAATACTTAAAATAAAAAGTGACTGAATCTGTGCTGTGTGTACTTGTTGAGGAAATGGAAAGTAAACTGTAGTTTTGGGCATGTCGTCAAAGCAGTGTGGTCTGTCAGTTTAGCTTTATTCCAAAATGACTTGAGGTTAAAGTGGGCTTTTCTCATTTTGTTTTCTCCCTGTAGACAGACTTTACAGGAAATAACACTCTCTTTCTCACGCGCTTTATGTCTCTCTCCATTTTTCTTCCTCTTTCCTTCTGCCCGCTAACCCTCCTTTCTCTCTTTCTCCACCTCCTATCTGCTCATTGCTTCTTCTCAAGCTTTTTCCTAGCACGGCCTCCCTCCCTCCACATGCAAGGCTGAGCAGGAAGGTGGTAATCTGAGCCAAATGTGGCAGAAGTTGACTTAATCCTCTCACTTTTCCCTGCTTATTTCCCTTCTGCTAAAAGACCACATTTCAGATATTTAGTATGCATATGTGCTTAATAGTTTACCAGTAGTGAGAAGAAGAAAGAAGAAACTATAGGAAAGAAACATCTTCAGTAAGAGGCACAAATATATTCTTAGCTGTTTACAAAAGAAGTGTAGTGGATATTCAGAGACACAGAGAGGCAACACACAACATAAAAGTGGAAATTGGACGCTTTCTATTTTTATGTAGAATGTTTTATGACCTCCAGATTTGGAATGTATCACCTCCCAGCCGCCTACGCCTGGATACTACTCCACCAGTGAGAGCAGCCCATGAGCACAGCTGTCTCCAGATAGCAATGCTAAACACACACACACACACACACACACACACACAGAGACGATGAGCTGTTCTAATAAGATAAGAGAGAGGGAAGCAAACAGCAAAAACAACATTCAAGAAAAGTGTCGATTTCTAAGTGCACACACCCAGGCACAAATAAACAAAAAATTTCCCACCATAACAAGAAGAAGTACCAAGCTCAACCTCTTCTGGAGCCTACTTGTAAATTGAAGTAACAAGATAAAGCATGTCACTGAAACTGGGACATATGTAACCTATGCTCCATGACTCCCTGTCATTCACAGGCAGCTATACTAAACCAAAAATGAATCTTGAAGCCCTGCTAATGGTCCCCGGAGGCTGCAATTCATTATTACCCACAGTAACAAAGTCAAGCATGAAATTAACATACTGACACTTTAGGTATTCACCAGATATTCAGTTGAAAATGTAAATCTTGCCCTGAAGGTGGCACTAAAAGAAAGGTCATGAGGTAACCTAAAATATTAGGTGTCATCTACTGAGGATGAGTAATACCAACAGTGTATTTAATGAAAATCCAGCAGTCGGTTTTCGAGATCGCTTGTCATGTACTGAGGTTTTGCTCCAAAGCTTGGTTTTCCCAGAGAATACAACAAATTTCACAAAACATTAGGAATCACTGTCTTGGGAATACAAAAACCGCCACCAAATTTAGGATCAGTTAGGTCAGAAGTAAATAACCTAACAATATCTTGCTTCTGAACCAGCATGCTGGATGGACAAACCAGCTAATCGTGCCATCATTACACC